>NC_090379.1:22600558-22959329 GCF_036365525.1 Heterodontus francisci
TCAGCATTACTGTTTTCTTCATATGTCCTGACTTTTACAGTAAGAATCATTTTGCTTTTTGGAAAATTCAATTGTTTATCTTAACTGCACACGCATCTTTGTAATTTTTTATCTTTATTAATAATCTGGTCTTGATATCTGTTTGTTTACCAAAAATTTCAGGCGAAAGACGTGGATACTCTGATGAGAGGATACCTGCCCCAGCTCCCCATCCACCACATCCTCCTCCACGTGTTGAAAAGAAACCTGAGAGTAAAAACGTTGATGATATTCTGAAAACACCTGGCAGGCAAAGCCGACCTGACCGGGTGAGTTATGTTTGTCTTTTGTCTTCTACTCTCGGTTGGCCTTTTTCAATTTGTTGAATTAGAATTTAAAATTCAAGTGATTGTATGTATCTTGTTCATTTGATCAGAGTTGCAGTGTTATAGAGAGATTTTGGAGCTAGGTGTCAACCTTGGTTCAGTGATAGCGCCCTTGCTTCTGAGACGAAAGGTCTGGATTCAACCCTCAGTTCAGAGCTTTACCACCATAATATAGCCTGATACTTAATACTGCAGCAGTGCTACACTGTCAGAGGTATTGTCTTTTGGAGGAGACGTTACACCAAAGCCCTATCTGCCCCCTGAGTTGCGCTATTAGAAGAGGAAGGAGGTTTTTTGGTGTCCTGGCTTTGTATTTATTCCTCAACCAACTTCATCAGGGCCGAGTATGTAGTCAATTTCTGATTCATGTTTGTGGGAACTTGCTATGTGAATATTGACTCTTGTATTTACCTGCATTATAGCAGTAACAATATTTCCAAACGTAGTTCATTGTGAAGCTCTTATATCTTAACATCACGAAAGGCACTATATAAATGCAAGTTTTACTCAATTTAGGGGTCTAGGAGCAATCTGAATTTCCTTGTAAGTTTTATCCATGGTTATTTATCAAGATGGTGTACAGATGAGGGTGATCATTTGGCCATTCTAATTCATTCTTCAGGAAAGCCTACATTTCCCCATTTACAGCACATACATACGAACATAATTAGGAGCAGGAGTAGGCCACTTGGCCCCTCGAGCCTTCTTCACTATTCAACAAGATCATGGCTGATTTGATTGTAACCTCAACTCCACATTCCCGCCTATCCCCAATAGCCTTTCACCCCCTTGCTTATCAAGAATCTATCTACCTCAGCCTTAAAAATATTTAAAAACTCTGCTTCCACCGCCTTTTGAGGAAGAGAGTTCCAAAGACTCACGACCCTCTGAGCAAATAATTTCTCCTCATCTCTGGCTTAAATGGGCGACCCCTTATTTTTGAACAGTGACCTTAGTTCTGTATTCTTCCACAAGGGGAAAAATCATTTCCACAACCACCCTGTCAAGACCCCTCAGAATCTTATGTTTCAATCAAGTCGCCTCTTGCTCTTCCAAGTTCAGGCGGATACAAGCCTGGCCTGTCCAACCTTTCTTCATAAGACAACCCTCCCATTCCTGGTATTAGTCTAGTAAACGTTCTCTGAACTGCTTCCAAAGCATTTACATCCTTCCTTAAATAAGAGGACCAATACTGTACACACTACTCCAGATGTGGACTCACCGATGCCGTGTATCACTGAAGCATAACCTCCCTGCTTTTGTATTCAATTCCCCTAGCAATAAATGATAACGTTCTATTAGCTTTCCTAATTACTTGCTGTACCTGAATACTAATCTTTTGCGATTCATGCACTAGGACACCCAGATCCCACTGCATCTCAGAGCTCTGCAATCTCTCACCATTTTGATAATATGCTTTTTTTATTCTTCCTACCAAAATGGACAATTTCACATTTTTCCACATTATACTCCATTTGCCAGATCTTTGCCCGCTCACTTAACCTGTCTTTATCCCTTTGTAGCCTCCTTATGTCCTCTTCACAACTTACTTTCCTACCTATCTTTGTGTCACCAGCAAATTTAGCAATCATACTTTCGGTGCCTTCATCCAAGTTATTTATGTGAATTATAAAAAGTTGAGTCCAGCTAAGCATCGGCAAGATTAAAGCCAATGTAAGCCCCTACCATAAGTTCCATTCCCTCGCTACCCACTTCATGCTTCCCCACACCCCACCCCTCCAACTACTGTCTCAGGCTGAACCAGACCATTTACAGCCTCAGTTGAGCCCTGTCTTGAGATTCTGACCCTGTATCCTAACAAAAGGCACCAACTTTCGCCACCGTAACATTGTCTGCTTCCACCCTACTTCAACCCATCTACCACTGAAGCCCTCATTCATACCTTTATTACCTCCATTCTTAATTACTTCATTCTCCTGGCTGCCTCCCCCCCCAACCCCCAAAACTGTCGTCTGTATCCTATGCTGCACAAGGTTTCCTTGCCTATTACCCTTGTCCTCACTGATCAACATTGGCTTAGTGTCTCCCAGTGCCTCATATTTAAAATCCAATCCTTGATCTCACCCCTCTCTATCTTTCAGCCCTACGACTTTTTGCCTTCCCTTGAACTCTGTTCTTCTATCAACTGAGATGACCACCCAGCTTGGCTCATTATTGTTACTTGGGAATAAACCTGTTGCTGAGAGCTGGGATTCTTCCCCACTTTATTCCAGATTACCATGAGTAGTGTGATCCTTGGTGGAGAGACAATGGGAAGCATTCCAGTATTTCATGCTGGTAATCGCATGGATTAGCTGGTTACACTCTGGGACTTGGGGCTTCACAATCAATGACTGTTGCCAATCTCTGCCTAAATCCGCGTAATTTAAGTAAATAAAGTGTCTGCGGGGAAAGAGCGGACTCTGTTTTGGGCAACCAGAAACACTACCTTTAAGGATTTCTCAGTAACTTGTTTGTCAATTTAAGCATAGTGAATTTGTGCATGTCAGACACTCCAACCAATTAAAAAAAACAGATTGTACACTGTATTGGAATGACAAGCTTTATGAACCAATTTTTTTTGGTTCCATATTTTACATTCTAGTCCTAGAGAGATACAGCATTGAGACAGGCCCTTCGGCCCACTGAGTCTGTGCAGACCATCAACCACCCATTTATATTAATCCTACATTAGTCCCATGTTCCCTACCACATCCCCACTATTCTCCTACCACCTACCTACACTAGGGGCAATTTACAATGGCCAATTTACCTATCAACCTGCAAGTCTTTGGCTGTGGGAGGAAACCGGAGCACCCGGCGGAAACCCACGCGGTCACAGGGAGAACTTGCAAACCCGCACAGGCAGTACCCAGAACTGAACCCGGGTCGCTGGAGCTGTGAGGCTGCGGTGCTAGCCACTGTGCCGCCCCAGTGTTCCATGAGCTCCAGTACCTGCTAATTTTAAGCACTTGGGGGGGAAAAAATCCTAGGACCCAGGCATCTATTGAATGGCTGTGTTCAGGTTCTATGTTATTAGAAATTTCCACAACACACATTGGGTTGGATTTTATTGGCACCGTTCATAGATATATACTTTCTCATAGGCTTTCCATGGGCTTTTGCATGACAGGTTGCTATCAGTGGGACATCCAAATGGCGTGGTGCCTGCTACAGGGAAATGGCACCTGTGTGAACAGGGCAATCAACTGTGTAATAAAAGCAAAATACTGCGGATGCTGGAAATCTGAAATAAAAACAAGAAATGCTGGAACCACTCAGCAGGTCTGGCAGCATCTGTGGAAAGAGAAGCAGAGTTGACGTTTCGGGTCAGTGACCCTTCATCGGAAGGGTCTGATGAAGGGTCACTGACCCGAAACGTCAAATCAACTGTGTATCTTAGTCATTCTGATTGAAAAATCATTAATGAGCAGTGCAGAGTCTGAACCAGGAAGTATAAGTTAGAATCGTGAATTTAATGTCAAATGAGGCACAGAAAGTGCATTAAAGAGAAGAAAAGAAAAAATGGACTGAGATGAGAGTCAAAAAGGAAAGAAAAATTTCAAGTTATTTTATCTTTTAAAAAAATCTCCAACAATAATTAAAGTCTGAAGGAATGTGACTCCACACTTGTTAAAGTAAAATTTCAGCACCAGAGCAGTTATTTGACAGTAATTAGGACTGACCACGCCATTCAAAGGGTCCTTAGACTGGAATGACTTGAAGAAGGGAGTTTGGTAAGTGAGGAAGTTCAGCCCTTGCAATTGAGCAACAAGTTCGAGGTTCTTGCAGCTTGTATGGACAAGTGTGAGGGCTGTAGTGTCGATAAGCAGACTGACCATGGCACCATGGTACAGGAAGCCGTTCAAGTGACGGGGAGTGAAAAGGAAAATAGTGATAGGAGAGGACAGTATAGTGAGGGGGATTGGCACTGTCTCTGCAGCAAAGAGAGAGTGTCGAAAAGGCTGTATTGCCCGCCTGGTGCCAGGGTTTGGGACATCCTCTCAGGGCTGGAGAGAAACTTACAGTGAGAGTTGTGGTCCATGTAGGTACCAACAACATAGGCAGGACAAGGAAAGCGGTTCTGCATAGTCAGTATGAGGAGCTCGGCACCAAATTAAGAAGCAGAAGCTCAAAGATGATAATCTGTGGATTATTACCTGAGCCACATGCAAATTGGAGTAGGGCAAATAAGATTAGAGAAATGAATGCATGGCTCAAAGATTGATATGGTAGAAGTGTGTTCTGGTTCCTGGGGCACTGGCACTAGTACTGGGGAAAGTGGGGTCTATACCATTGGGACGGTCTACACCTGAACTGTGCTTGGGACCAGTGTTCTAGTGAGCTGCATAACTAGGGAGGTAGAGAGGGTTTTAAACTTAATAGTGGGAGCAAGGGATCAAATTTGGGAAGATGTGGTAAATCAAAGAGTAGAGACAAGGCAAGAGAGAAAGTTGTTAATATGGGAAATGATAAACAGACTGTGACAGGAAGGGATAGTGAGTACAAATCTAAGAGTAAAGCAGACAAGGCTAGAGGTAACAAAAATAATAGCCTAAAACTAAAGGCTCTGTATCTGAATGCACGTAGCATTCAAAACAAAACAGATGAACTGATAGCGCAAATAGAAATAAATAAGTATGATCTGATAGCCATTACAGAGACATGGCTGCAGGATGGCATAAATTGGACCTGAATATTGAAGGGTACATGACATTTAGGAAGGACAGGAAGCTAAGAAAAGGTGGAGGGGTGGCTCTGTTAATTAATGATGGTATTAGCACAATAGAGATTGTTGACGTAAGTTCAGAAAACCAGGATGTAGAAGCAGTTTGGGTCGAGATGAGAAATGATCAAGGCAAGAAGTCACTCGGAGTGGTGTACTGGCCCTCTAACAGTAACCACACGGTAGGATGGGGTATAAAGGAAGAAATAATGGGTGCTTGTCAGAATGGTACGGTGATAATCATGGGGGATTTTAATCTACATATAGTCTGGAAAAATCAGATGGGCCTAGATGAGGAGTCCATAGAATGTTTTCGGGATAGTTTCTTCGAACAGCACCTTCTGGAACCGACCAGAGAGCAGGCTATACTAGACCTGCTATTGTACAACGAGATAGGATTAATTAATGACCTCATAGTGAAGGTTCCCCTGCGGCAGCAGCGATCATAATATGATTGAATTTTACATTTAGTTTGAGGGAGAAAAGAGTGGGTCTAAGACTAGTATTTTAAACTTCAATAAGGGCAATTATGAGTGCATGGAAGCAGAGCTAGCAAAAGTGAACTGGCGAAGTAGGTTAAGAGATAGGGAAAGAGAAATGCAGTGGCAGACATTTAAGGGGATATTTCAGAATACACAGAATAGATACATTTCAACGAGAAAGAAAAATTCCAATGGGAGGACCCACCATCCATGGTTAACTAAAAAAAGATAGTATCAAACTTAAAGAAAAATCGTACAATTGCACAAAGATGGGTGGCAGGTCAGAAGATTGGACAGAATATAAAAAGCAGCAAAGAATGACGACAAGATTAATAAGGAGGGAAAATTTAGAGTACAAGAGAAATCTGGCTAGAAATATAAAAACAGATAGAGTTTCTATTAATATTTTAAAAAGAAAAGTTAACAAGTGAGTGTTGGTCCACAGAAACTGAGTCTGGGGAATTAATAAGGGAAAATAAAGAGATGGCAGATGAATTGAACAGGTATTTTGCATCAGTTTTCACCATAGAAGATACAAGTAACACCTCAGAAATAGCTGTAAATTAGGAAATGGAAGGGAGGGAGGAACTCAATAAAATTACGATCACCAGGGAATTGGTACTGAGCAAATGGTTGGAGCTGCAGGCTGACAAGTCCCCCGTCCTGATGGACTTCATCCTAAGGTCTTAAAAGAAGTGGTTAGCAAGATAGTTGATGCGTTGGTTTTAATTTTCCAAAATTCCCTGGATTGGTGGAAGATTCCATTAGATTGGAAAATAGCTAATGTAACTCCTTTATTCAAAAAGGGAGGGAGACAGCAGGAAACTACAGGCCAGTTAGCTTAACATCTGTCATTGGGAAAATGTTGGAAGCTATTATTAAAGACGTTATAGCATGGCACTTAGAAAAATTGAAGGTAATCAGGCAGAGTTAACATGGTCTTGTGAAAGGGAAATCATGTTTAATCAATTTATTGGAGTTCTTTGAAGATGTAACATGTGCTGTGGATAAAGGGGAACTGGTGGATGTACTGTACTTAGATTTCCAGAAGGCATTTGATAAGGTGCCACATCAAAGGTTATTTCAGAAAATAAAAGCTCATGGTGTAGGGGGCAACATATTGGCATGGATAGAAGATTGCTAGCTAACAGGAAACAGAGAGTAGGCATAAATGGGTCATTTTCTGGGTGGCAAGATGTAACGAGTAGTGTACCACAGGGATCAGTGCTGGGGCCTCAACTTTTTACAATTTATGTGAATGACTTGGATGAAGGGACCGAAGGCATGTTTGTTAAATTTGTTGATGACAGTAAGTTGTGAAAAGGACACGAGGCTACAAAGGAATATAGATAGGTTAAAGTGAGTGGGCAACGATCTGGAAAATGGAGTATAATGTGGAAAAATGTGAAATTGTCCATTTTGGCAGGAAGAATAAATAAAAAGAGGCATATTATCTAAATGGTGAGAGATTGCAGAGTTCTGGGATGCAGAGGGATCTGGGTGTTATCATTTATTGCGAGGGGAATTGAATACAAAAGTAGGGAGGTTATACTTCACTTATACAGGACATTGGTGAGACCACATCTGGAGTACTGTGTACAGTATTGGTCTCCTTATTTAAGGAAGGATGTAAATGCGTTGGAAGCAGTTTAGAGAAGGTTTACTAGGCTAATATCTGGAATAGGCGGGTTGTCTGATGAGAAAAGGTTGACAGGCTAGGCTTGTATCCGCTGGAGTTTAGAAAGGTAAGAGGCAATTTGCTTGAAACATACAAGATTCTGAGGGGTCTTGACAGGGTGGATGTGGAAAGGATGTTTCCTCTTGTGGAATCTAGAACTAGGGGTCACTGTTTAAAAATAAGGGGTAATCCATTTAAGACAGAGATGAGAAATTTTTTTTCTCAGAGGGTTGTGAGTCTTTGGAACTCTCTTCCTCAAAAGACAGTAGAAGCAGAGTCTTTGAATATATTTAAGGCAGAGCTAGATATATTCTTGATAAGCAAGGGAGTGAAAGGTTATCGGGGTAGGTGAGAATGTGGAGTTGAGGTTACAATCAAATCGGCCATGATCTTATTGAATGACTGAGCAGCCTCGAGGGGCCCACTCCTGCTCCAAATTCATATGTTCATATGTTTAATTATTTCTCGCGAATTTATTCCATACCTGGACAGCAATACAAGAACTTCATGTTGTTCAATATGTTTGAATGGAGAGCAGACAGTGAGATGCCATTTTCACGCAACTTCTAGAGGAGTAGTGTATCTTGAACGGCTGCTTCCGGAGTTTTGCGTTTAGCTGTGCATGTACACTCGCCAGAAATTGCTGTTCAATTTATGCATACGATGGTGGGTATTGTTGGCTCTACCAGTATTTTCATTGCAGCCTGACCCAAAAATTTTAGTTGCAGTTCAATAAATTTTAATTCGACCTCTTTTTTTTTTTTTATCCATTCATTCATGGGATGTGGGCGTCGCTGGCCAGGCCAGCATTTATTGCCCATCCCTAATTGCCCTTGAGAAGGTGGTGGTGAGCTGCCTTCTTGAACCGCTGCAAGTCCACGTGGGGTAGGTACATTCACAGTGCTGTAGGAAGGGAGTTCCAAGATTTTGACCCAGCGACAGTGAAGGAATGACAATAAAGTTCCAAGTCAGGGTGGTATGTGACTTGGAGGGGAACTTGCAGGTGGTTGTGTTCCCATGCATTTTTTGCCCTTGTCTTTCTAGTTGCTGGAGGTTGTGGGTTTGGAAGGTGATGTCTAAGGAACCTTGGTGCATTGCTGCAGTGCATCTTGTAGATGGTACACACTGCTGCCACTGTGCGTCGGTGGTGGAGGGAGTGAATGTTTGTAGATGGGGTGCTGATCAAGCAGGCTGCTTTGTCCTGGATGGTGTTGAGCTTCTTGAGTGTTGTTGGAGCTGCACCCATCCAGGCAAGTGGAGATTATTCCATCACACTCCTGACTTGTGCCTTGTAGATGGTGGACAGACTTTGGGGAGTCAGGAGGTGAGTTACTCGCCGCAGGATTCCTAGCCTCTGACCTGCTCTTGTAGACACGGTATTTATGTGGCCACTCCAGTTCAGTTTCTGGTCAATGGTAGCCCCTACAATGTTGATAGGGGGGGATTCAGCGATGGTAATGCCATTGAATGTCATGGGGAGATGGTTAGATTCTCTCTTGTTGGAGATGGTCATTGCCCGGCACTTGTGTGGCGCGAATGTTACTTGCCAAGTGTCAGCCCATGCCTGGATATTGTCTAAGTCTTGCTGCACTTCTACACGGAGTGCTTCAGCATCTGAGGAGTCACGAATGATGCTGAACATTGTGTAATCATCAGTGAACATACCCACTTCTGACCTTATGATTGAAGGAAGATCATTGATGAAGCAGCTGAAGATGGTTGGGTCTAGGACACTACCCTGAGGAACTCCTGCAGTGATGTCCTGGAGCTCAGATGATTTGCCTCCAACAGTCACAACCATCTTCCTTTGCACTAGGTATGACTCCAGCCAGCGGAGGGTTTTCCCCCTGCTTCCCATTGACCTCAGTTTTGCTCGGGCTCCTTGATGCCTTACTCGGTCAAATGCTGCCCTGATGTCAAGGGCAGTCACTCTCACCTCACCTCTTGAGTTCAGCTCTCTTGTCCATGTTTGAACCAAGGCTGCAATGAGGTCATGAGCTGAGTGGCCCTGGCGGAACCCAAACTGAGCATCACTGAGCAGGTTATTGCTAAGCAAGTGCCGCTTGATGGTGCTGTTGGTGACGCCTTCCATCACTTTACTGATGATTGAGAGTAGACTGATGGGGCGGTAATTGGCCGGGTTGGACTTGTCCTGCATTTTGTGTACAGGACATACCTGGGCAATTTTCCACATTGCAGGATAGATGCCAGTGTTGTAGCTGTACTGGAACAGCTTGGCTAGGGGCGCGGCAAGTTCTGGAGCGCCGGTCTTCAGTACTATTGCCGGAATATTGTCAGAGTCCATAGCCTTTGCAGTATCCAGTGTCTTCAGTCGTTTCTTGAATCGGCTGAAGTCTGGCATCTGTGATGCTGGGACTTCAGGAGGAGGCCGAGATGGATCATCAACTCAGCACTTCTGGCTGATTGTTGCAAATGCTTCAGCCTTATCTTTCGCACTGATGTGCTGGGCTCCCCCATCATTGAGGATGGGGATATTTGTGGAGCCACTTCCTCCAGTTAGTTGTTTAATTGTCCACCACCATTCACGGCTAGATGTGGCAGGACTGCAGATCTTAGATCTTATCCGCTGGTTATGGGATTGCTTAGCTCTGTCTATCGCATGCTGTTTACACAGTTTGGCATGCAAGTAGTCCTGTGTTGTAGCTTCACCAGGTTGACACCTCATTTTGAGGTATGCCTGGTGCTGCTCCTGGCATGCTCTCCCGCACTCTTCATTGAACCAGGGTTGGTCTCCTGGCTTGATGGTAATGGTAGAGTGGGGGATATGCCGGGCCATGATGTTACAGATTGTGGTTGAGTACAACTCTGCTGCTGCTGATGGCCTACAGCGCCTCATGGATGCCCAGTTTTGCATTGCTAGATCTGTTCGAAATCGATCCCATTTAGCCCAGTGGTAGTGTCACACAACACGAAGGAGGGTATTCTCAATGTGAAGGCAGGACTTCATCTCCACAACGACTCTGGGTGGTCACTCCTACCAATACAGTCATGGACAGATGTATCTGCGGCAGGCAGATTGGTAAGGATGAGGTCAAGTATGTTTTCCCCTCTTGTTGGTTCCCTCACCACCTGCCGCATACCCAGTCTAGCAGCTATGTCCTTTAGGACATGGCCAGCTCGGTCAGTAGTGGTGCTACCGAGCCACTCTTGGTGATGGGCATTGAAGTCCCCCACCCAGAGTACCTTAAGGATGCATATAGTTCACTTCACACATTGATTGCCTTAAATGCAGTTTTTCTACGTTTAGCAATAACTTCTTGTAAAGATATTCAGCTGTTAACTAATGCTTCGTATTCAATGTACCTCTTTTTCTGTGCATAGTAATATTTGATTCTGTGTGATTTTAAAAGGGGGATTATTTATTCATCTCTTGGCTGAATTCCATTGAATGCAGTAGGTTAAGAGAGATAGAAAATTTGTCCGACTTGGGTACAATAATAATGATTTTATCTGTGCTAAGAACTAAGTTGAGCAAATTTGCTTATTTTTGATTAGCATATATATGTAATATGTGGATTTGATTTTTTTTGTGGCAACTTACAGCATTACTTTCTTTGTTGTCCATAATGTCTTTCAGATTGTAGTTATTATGCGAGGACTCCCTGGCAGTGGGAAGACGCATGTTGCAAAACTCATTCGTGTGAGTATAATCTTTTGATAGGTCATTTTATGTATTACAAATTATTTGGGAAAACTGCACCACGGTTGGAATAAAAATAGTAAATGCTGAAAATACTCAGCAGATCTGGCAGCATCTGTGGAGAGAGAAAAAGAGTTAATGTTTAAGGTTGATGGCCTTTCATCAGAATAAAGGTGGAATTTTGTCCAGTCTTAAAGCTTTGGGCCAGAGATTCCTTCATGACTCAGCTGCGTGCCATGAAGACCAGTGTTACAACCGACTGCTCCAGTCAAAACCCCCAATCAAAATATACGATTCTGATTGTGGTGGGAGAAATGCACTGTTAATTCAATCCCATCCCTCCACAGATCGCCTAACATATCATTTTTTAACTTTCCAAATTAAAGACCCAGCCAAATTGTAAATAGAATAAATATTAAACCCCGAATGAGGCTAGCCAAACCAGGTGTCTTTAAATCAACAAATTAACTGTTTAATTAGAAAAACTAAATTCTTAAACACTACCAAGATATAAACAACATTTAAAATAGAAAAAATTAGAGTCCTTGCAGATTTATGCTCCTGCATAAATGGAACAGTGCACAGTTGCTTCAAGTCCCCACAGCCGTCCGATGGGGGGGGGGAAAGGGTTCTTCAACAGTAGAACAGTCCGTAGTCCAATTTAGAAGTTGAAGTTGATGCTTTCCTTCTCCAATAATGAATTTCAATGATTAACAACTTGCAAATGCTTTTTAATGAATCAATTTGGCTTTAGAATTTTTGAGGGATAAAAGATTGTCACAGTCCAACTTCCTTCAGTTTAAATTATCAGAGATCTCTGTTTTGACTTGACCTTTTAGAATTTTGAGATAGAATAATAAGTAAACAGACTAAATTCTCTTCCTCCAGTTTAAAGGTCTGAGAGTTCTCCTTTCAGGTGCTAGCACACAGCTATCTGTCTGTTTCTCAGTTAGAACAGTGTCTCAACTAAAAAGCCAGTTCAAAAGATAATTGCAACATTGTATAGCCGGTCCTTGATCTCTGAATGGCTGTTGCCGGGTAACCAGGATGCATTTTTTGAAGCTGGTTGGTTCCCTCTCCGTATGGATGTATCCAACAGCAACCAAAATGGACTTTCTCTAACTCCTGAGGCTTGCTGGTTCTTAAAGCAGTACGGCTCGTTTTCCAGCCTTAAAGGCACACCGCATTCTTCCCGGAAAAAAAACTACAGGATCATAACACCAGGAAGGGCCTAGTGAGCTGTTGTTGGCTGGGAATGTACAATTTATTTTAGCATTTCTGGTTTGAGAGGAAAGGTTAGGCAATATATCTGCTGTTTGTTCTCCAGCAGCTCCTGCTTGGAGGATGTGTACATGCATGCTTCCTCTTTGACCGAACCTAAAGGCACTGTATAAACTTAAGTTGTGGTCTAGGCATACATAAAATATAACCTCCTGATTGAGGTTTACTAGAGGGAAATTAGCATTCTTGGACTCCAGCAAAGAGTCAGTGCCTGAGTGATAGGAATGAGAAAAAACTGGCAGGAAGTTTGTCATGGTGTTTTGATTTTTCAAGGCATGATCTGTGCTGAATTATGAGGGTCGTACTGGAAGCTTGCATATGCATATTATGTTGCTGAATGATTTCACATTGATATTCTTCTGATTGCAGACTTGGATTTTAAACAATATCTTGGAATATGTAGAATTTGCTGATAATGGTTTAATCTAATGCAGCAGTTTGAACAGAATCTTGGCTTTGGCTATTGACCAAGTGATGCATTTTCAGCAGATGCTTATACCTATTTAAAATAATTTCAAACTGTCAAGTAAAGAGTTTCTGTTTTGTTGAATTGTTAACTTTTTGTCATCCAAAGACAAAGGATTAAATTGTGTTTGTGCTCAATAATATAAAGGTAATAAATTGGAACCGCTGTGCAGAAATGCTTCCATGTGAATTAAATTTTTACTTCTCTGCTTATATTTTAGGATAAGGAGGTAGAGTATGGAGGAGCAGCACCACGGGTCCTCAGCCTGGATGATTACTTCATGACTGAGGTAGAAAAAGTAGTGAAGGACCCAGACAGTGGCAAGCGAGTCAAAAAGAAGGTAAGTGCTGAGAAAAATGGTTATATCTGTAATTAGTTTAGATCAGAAAGAAATGACCATGTAGTATTTCATGTTTATGACAGCAGATATGTCTTTGTTTTCTGGGGCTTGAGATTTAAATCTCAAAAAAAGGATTTTAAAAATTCAGGTGGTCATTGCGGTGTCCAAAGTGAAACAAGTTTTTCAGTGGATGTTGATCCATCACACAAAAAAGACAATTTAGAGATGAATTAGATTGAGGAAGCTGAACTAGGCTTTTCGTCAAAGACTTTATATTCAAAAAGTAGCTTCTAAATTTTCATTTGAGTCATAGGAATTGCAGCCTCCGAACCATTCTGTAACACTGACTATTAGTCTGCTAAGATGAGCAGACGACGATTTATATGCTCCAGGTTAGGAATTTTCCCGTACTTGCTCAGTCACATGTATATATTCTGAATCACAAGAGAATCTCTACATCACACAATAATTACTCAAAGCAAATAAGCTCACATTGAGCAGAATATTTATATCCGTCATAGAATTTCAGAATCAAAGGCTGTAGTTAACTATAATTTGCATAATTTTGCCTACTTTGAAACTTGCCAATTCCAGTAGGTATAATTTAAGATAAAGGCTCAAATTTTTCTCTGTCTTGCCCCATTCTAAACTTGCCCCACTATCTTATCTTTGTCAGCAGGACCCTTGAATAGCACAACAGGAAAAGGAAATGATGGAATAAGTGATTTATGCGATCACTTATGGAGCTCCCTTTTTGGCCTTTTGTGCTGCTCCACAGTCACCCCTTATCAATCTGATTTTCATAGCTCCACTGCCACTTAGATGTAAAATAATGGCGCAGTAGCCTGGCAGCAGCATGATTTATAGCTGTTAGCGCTCTTTTTAATTGCTTGCATGATTCGCAATGAGTCAGTCTGAAGCTAGAGACAAACTCACCACACCCACTCGCCATACTCAAATTTGTGACACCATAACAGGATCTAAACCGAAGCAGACCAATCGATTTTACCAAGAAGAGAGCAGCCTGGTGGGTGTTGCAATTTTAATGAGTGCCATACTTCATCTGTGCATAAAACCACATATTAAGACTTTACACGGCCACCCAATTTATATATGCATCAAATTGCTGGGGTGAGAATGGCTATTTTGTTTCCAATTCACCGCTGTCCTCATTACGGCGTATTCTCATTAGAAATGAAGGAAAATATGGGGAACTGATTGATGAGATTGGCCAGCTAGACAGCTAAATTTACAGTATACTTCGCTGATTTCAATGCTGCACGGACCATTCTGTAACTGAAGTAAAAGTTATTTCTTAAAATTATTATTTCCATAATTAGAATGCTGGAACACTTTTGGTACGTGTAATTGGTTGAGAGCTGTATTGTTTTGTAGTCATGGCCTACTAGCATTGCAATGCACAGATTATGGCTTGCTTGAATATTTGAATCGAGAAAATCATAAATTTCTCAGCCTAGGTTCTAATTAACAGTGACAGCAATTTTCTTTGCAACGATCCCTAATGTGTTGCTTCTCATCATAGGAAAGATCTGAACTGTGCAGTTGATACCCACAAAGCCAGCTTAGTGGATAGAACAAATATTTTCCCCACAGGGTTTTATGTGTATAGGGCCTGAAACTCAGTGCCACGCTATGGCGAAAGAGTAGACAGATCATCATCCTCTCCCCAATGTCTGGGGAAGTTCTTGGGCTATTATGGGAATCCTGTTAAGTAGGCCCTTAGGCTGCAACTGAACTCCCAACAGCTTAGAAAGTGCTGGAAATACTCGGTAGGTCAGGCAGCACCTGTGGAGAGAGAAGCAGAGTTAATGTTTCAGGTCTGTGACCTTTCATCAGAACTGGCAAAGGTTAGAAAAGAATTAGGCTTTAAGCAAGTAAAGGGGATGGGGAAGAAAACAAAATGAGAGGTGTGTGATCGGGCAGAGGGTAGGAGAGATTCGATAACAAAGCTGTCCTGGGACAAAGGCAAAGAATGTGTTAATGTTTGTGGTGAAAGACGATGCATTAGTCCAGCGAGAGTGTTAATAGCGGAAAAATGAGCAACTCTGTCTACATGAAAAACAGGCTCATAGTTATCAAATAAAATAAAGAATATAAAAATACAAAAAAAAGGCCAGTCATGCTCTGAAGTTATTGAACTCAGTGTTCAATCTGCAAGGCTGTAGAGTGCCTAAGCGAAAGATCAGATGCTGCTCCTCGAGCTTGCGTTGATGTTCACTGGAACACTGGAGCAGGCCAAAGACAGAAGTGTTGGCATGAGAGCACGGGGGTGGGGGCGGCTGTTGAAATGGAAAGCAACTGGAAGCTCGGGGTCATACTTTCAGACTGGGCAGAGGTGTTCCGCAAAGCGGTCACCCAGTTTGTGTTTGGTCTCCCCAGTATAGCTTAAATCTGGTGTCAGTTCTGCCAAAGTCTCCAAACCTTTAACAGGCCAAGTTAATTGATCTTCGAGAGGATCAATTTATCACTATAACTTTGCCTGCAAGTGAGTCTTTTTGGAGCTCAACATTGTTAATGGTATTGTTTCTTAGCCCCGGGAAGGGGCTTGGAAGCAGTTATGCCAGTGTGGCCGTGAACTGCTTAACTTACAAATGCATCTTGGGGTGGACATTGCTAAATTGCCCTTGCAGGTGTCACTGCCCCATCCAACCATGGGAATGACTCCAATGTCCATGATTTGAATTAAGATTCCATGACTTATGCATGGATGGCGGATGGAGATCCACTTGTGCCTGTGGATTAGGGATATTGGCATTCGATTTTTAGTTTATACTCATCGAGTGTGGTGAATAGCCAATTTATCATTATCTTTCCAATTATTTGTGGAGACAAAAGCTAATCAGGGCTGTTTTCTTTCTGTCTGTCTCCTCTGCCCCTCAGGTCTTAGAGTATGAATATGAGCCAGAAATGGAGGACACATACAGAAACAGCATGTTCAAAACATTCCGGAAAACACTAGACGATGGCTTTTTCCCCTTCATCATTGTAGATGCCATCAACAACAGAGTCAAACACTTCGAGCAGTTATGGAGTGCAGCCAAAACTAAAGGCTTTGAGGTGAGTTAACAACTTACTTTTACATAGCACCTTTAACATAGATAAAGCCAAGATGCTTCACAGAGCTGCCATTCGGAAAATAATGGATGCCAAGACAAAGGAGAAGATATTAGGAGGGGTGACAAAAGTCTTGGTCAAAGTGGTGGGTTTAAGGAGAGTCTTAAAGGAGAGAAGAGAGGTGGAGGGGTTTAGTGTGGAAATTGCAAACATGGAACCTAGGTAGCTGAATGCACAGCTGCTGAACGGTAAAGTTGTTCACTCGATGCATAAACTGCTTTTTTTGGTTCGCGGATTATTAAAATCTCTGCTAACTTATGACAATCATTTTATTTTAAAATATTTCATTTAGATTTCAAGTAGTCGCAGCTGTATTGGTGGGAGGAGGAGAATGAGGGGTGAGAAAAGTCATACAGATCTGCTAAATGGAAGGTTTAGATTAAGGTGTTTAAATGTTTTATAAAAGTTAGTGAAAGAATTAAATTGACAGTTAATTGACTGACTTGAGCACTTTTCTAGCAAGGATATAATTTGAATTTAGATAGTTTTTTTGCTTTTCTGACAACTTTCCCTATTTTAACTTGCTGTGTTAAGTAGTTGGTTACACTAACAAGATTTCTATCCCCTTTCTCTCTCTCCAGGTTTATATCGCAGAAATGAGTGCAGATAATCAGACATGTGCCAAGAGGAACATTCATGGACGCAAACTGAAGGAAATCAACAAGGTGAATAATCTGGGTTTCCATTTCTTTAAGCCTTTGAAAGTGATCTTTGTTCACAGTTTAACACAGAGCTGGAGAAAGGGACTGATTAATGGATTTCAGATCACGCTTCCCTCAGTCATTCAAAGTTACATTCTGAGACTTTCTCCTTTTCTGTGCATTCATTTTACTCCTATGCCTCTGCAACCATCTGCTTGGAGGTGCATGAGAGCAGCCAGAGGGTGGCATTTGAATTTTTATTTTCCTCCCTGTGGGGAAGCTCTTATCTACTGCTTTATCCTATGATGCAGATTGAACCAGAAACTTAGGTGGAGACAAACTTGCATCCAGTCATGGCCAACTTCTCTGTGCAAATTAGAGTGGCATATCATATCAGTCTGTTATTCTGGTGAGTGTGCTGTGGCATTAAAAGCAGTCATTTTTGATCTTGCATTTGCTGTAGGCTGTGACAGGAACTACAATGGCTGAAAAGCGTACAACTTTTTGATGAGGGTTGCATGCTTTCACAAGATCATAAAGAAAGACAGACTTGCATTTATATTGTGCCTTTCATTACCACCAGGCGTCTCAAAGCACTTTACAGTCAGTGAAGTACCTCTGAAGTGTCGTGACTGTTGTAATGTAGGAAACTTGACAGCCAGTTTGCACACAGCAAGCTCCCACAAACAGAAATAACCAGATAATCTGTTTCTGTGATATTGATGGAGGAGTAAATATTGGCCAAGACACTGAGGATAATTCCCCTGCTCCTCTTCAAATTAGTACCATGGGATCTTTTGCATCCACCTGAGAGGGCACACGGGGCCTTAGTTTAATGTCTCACCCGAAAGATGGCGCCTCTGACAGTGCAGCACTTTGTACTGCACTGGAGTGTTATTTTGATTTTTGTACTCAAGTCCTGGAGTAGGACTTGAACCCAGAACCTTCTGAACCAGAGGCAAAAGTGCTACCAACCGAGCCACAGCTGACACACTTTGTCAGTGTCTCCTTTGACATCAGTGGAGAGTAATATAGGGCGGGATATAAAACCAACATTCCACCCGATCTTGTGGGTTTCCCGCCTGGTGGATTAAGTTAAAGTTACCCCTTACCCCTCCATCGATCTTCTTCGAAGTCTATTCCCAGCGTTGACCAAACGCTAGCTGATATCAGTCTTTGGATTCAAACTAGCGAAAGCCAACTTACGTCCCCTTGCCCTACTCCTGCAACTTAATTTATATAGTCTGATTTGCCTATTTCCTAGCATTTACTATCTTCTATAGCTCTATAAAATAATTTCTCAAGTGCTGCCTCTCCAGGCTGAGAAGCACAGATCCCTAATTTTCCCTCATATCCTAGACTCCTGACACTAGAATTAGTCGTCTGGTCCTTCGATGCACTGCTTCCAGGACTTGAATGTCTTCCTTGTTTCTCGGCAACTAGGACTGGGCACATTACTGAAGCTGCAATCTGACCAAAGCACTGCACAGTTTAAACATGGCTTCCTCTGATTTACATTCAACTGTTTTGGCTATGTAGTTCAACATTCTGTTGACTTTGGACATGATCAATTTGGAGTCAAATAAAATTCTCCTCCAACTGCATCCTCAACTCTTGTCGGCACTATTAAAGGGATAGCTTATTTTTCCATTTTGTGTGCAGTGTTTTGCTTTTGTTTATACTAAATTTTGTCTGCCGTTTATCTGCCCGCATACTGTATTTTGTCCAGTCCACTCTAATTTTTGATATTCCTCCAATTCCACTGTCCCTACCAGTTTGGTGGTAACAAAGGTGGCCACAGTTTTTGACTGTAGATGGTTATGTAAATAAAAAACAGTTGTGTTTTGACATCCTGTTTATTTTTTTTGAACTCTGCTTTTTAGCCACACTTTTGTTCACCTAAAATATCCTATACATCTAGAGACAGAGTATAATAACAGCCTAGATTTCTAAAAGGAATGTCATGTTTAACCAACCTTATTAATTGCTTTGACGAAGTAAGAAAGAGTAAAGGGCAATGCAGTGGATGCAATAAACATTGACTTTCAGAAGGCCTTCAATGACCTGCCACATAAGAGACTCATAACCAAGGTCATATGGAATTAGGGCCCACGTGGTGAAATGGATTGAAAGATGGAGACAAAACAGAAAACCGAGGTTAAAAGTTTTGGAAAGTTTTTCTATCCGGCAGAAAGTTGGGCATGGTGTCCTGCAGGGATCTGTGCTGGTGACTGTTGTTGTATATTATGTACATAAATGAAACAGATATTGGCAGCATGGCGTTGAAATTCACAGATAATGTTTTTTTTGCGAGTGTGTGTGTGTATGTATGTGCTGGGGAGGTGGCATGGTATAACTAATAATGTGGAGGACTGCATCAAAATCCAGGAAGACATAACCAGGCTTGCTGATTGGACTGATAAATGGTAAATTCAATATGGTAAAATGTGAGTGTTCATTTTGGTTGAAGGAATAATGAGGAAACTTCATCTTTGGAATTGGGTAGAGAGCTAAAGAAATGCTAAATTTATATAGCACCTTGGTTAGATCACACTTGTGTTCTGTAGTTCTGGGCTCCATGCTACAGAAAGTATATTGAAGCATTGGAAAAAGTGCAGAAAAGATTTAAAAGGATGTGCCAGAATTGAGAAGGTGCAACTATCAGAACAGGCTGGAGCTCCTTTCTCTTTTTAAAGAAAAAGTGGATACCTGATAGAGGTCATCAGAATTATGAGCTTTTTTTTTATTTACACATTCGGGGGATGTGATAGATTCTGCTCCCACTTGTGGGTAAGTTTGGAATAAAGAGGTATAAGTATACGATACCCACTAGAGATCAACTAAATATTTTGGGAGGAATTTCTTTACACAGAGTGGTGAGAATGGAACTCATTGCCCCATGGAGTGCTTCAAATAGATAGCTTTGATGTATTTAAGGAGAGGCTTGGTGCGTGCTCAAGGGAATCAGGAACAGACAGGGGTCTATGTGGGTAGGGTGAGAAGTGGTAATTCGCATTGAAGAAGGCTCATGTGAAGTATAAACACCAGCCGAGACCAGTTGGGCCAAATGACCTGTTTCTGTTCTATAGATGCTGCATAATTCTATACATTAGTCACATTGATACTGGGTTGGCCTGAAATATTGGATTTTGTTAGCAGCTGATCTCCAAGAGACTTTATGTCTCCTGTGAAAATTTTGCTTCCCCTTTTTAATTCAGTAAGTTGGTATGCAGGAAGGCAGGAATCTCGCGTTTCATTATTCACTTTCAAGACCTATCAGGGTTGGAATCAAGTTTGTAACGGAAAACTTGATCCCAAAAGCCAGCTCAGTACTCGACTAGCAACAAGCAGGTCTAAGCAGCTGCCCTCATCAACTTGAATTTTAATTGAAATTTTTGGTCATTAAGTAACCGAACACTGGCTGAGACTGTTGATTAACATATATTTTCTGATGTTTTATAGATGGCTGAACATTGGGATTCAACTCCCCGTCACATGTTACGTTTAGATATCAGATCACTGCTCCAAGATGCTGCTATTGAAGAAGTAAGTGGCCCAGAATGCATTCAGGCTTTCCATCTCTATTATCTCAGGAGTGTAGAGCATTATGTAGGCTTGCTGTTATGCAATTAGATTGCCAACTGGATTTCTGTGGTTTGTATTTGAGCTGTTGGTCTTAATTGGAGATAAAGAAAGGAGAGGTTGTATCTTGAATTTTCTTAAAACTCCAGAAGTTTATCGAGCAGGATCTTTACCTTCTAAATTTGTGCTGACTACTGAAGTTTACTTCAGCTTACTGCCAGAGTTCTGCACCACCTTTTTCCTTGTAGCTGCACCTTTTCTTTGTAGCTATATGAATGCAAGTTATTTCCTTTGAAAAGTGTACAATCTCCTTCAAAAGATTTTGAGGATTATGCTGGTGTGCCATTACACTTGAGATACAAAATGACAAGTTTTTATCTGTTTCCGATATAAGTTCATTATCGTGTGCTGGGAACTGCAGTATAGAAAGTAACTGCCTTGTGGAAATGGAAGAAAATTAGTTGGCAAGCCACCCGTAATGCATTTTTGCACCTCTTATTGGTCATCTAAGATTGTCAACTGTTTGGGAGCTATTGTTTGCACCTCTCGCTCCTGCTGTGCAATGAACCATTAAAGGGAAGAGAGTAGAATAAATGCAAAATTCCTTTTTTAAACTTCATTTGTGTAAACTTTAATTCTGTAGGTTGAAATGGAGGATTTTGACCCAAACACTGAGCAGCAGCCACAACAACAAGAAGAACAGCAACAAGATGAATCTAAGAAGGATGCCACTGATGAAGATGAATATGAAACGGTAGGAGATGTCGTCGCAAAACTAAATTCTTTACTCGTTTCAAGTGAGACTTCTTCCTAGTACACTTTTTTTACTGGTGTACCTGTCAGTAAGAAATGCAAAATATGTTTCCCTTTCTAGTACAGGAGACCATTGGTGCAGTGCAAATTGTTGAGGCCTTCCCGAGTTATCAGCCACGGGATCTTAGTTGTGAGACACTTGACCTGTTGACCAGACCCTGCAGTTCATGGTGTAGGTTTGGTTAATAGAACACAATTGATAGGCATGAATGTGATGCTGATATTTAAGTTTTCTAATTAGTCTTGAGGAAAACTGTCTGTTGCTCCTATGTAAAATTATAGATTTCATGTCACAATCAAGGATATCATAGTTAAACATGCATTATCAATATATGCAGAGGCAGCAAGTCCATTCAAAATTGTTCTCATTAAGTTAGTTGACAGGACCATAATTACATTGTGGCATATCATGGTTGATTATGGGCAGGACACAATGGCCCAGGTTTGACAATGAAGCAAGGGTGCTCGCTGCTAACATTGAAGAAAGCTGCCCACAGAGATCTAGTGATCTCTGTGGCAGGGTTTTCCCTTTTCCTGTCCACAGTTTAAATCTGGTGCCAAGTCATGGGGGTGTTTTGTGTGCAGCAGCAGTGATGTCTCCAAACAGGTAAGGAGTCAGTCACATGGAAGTATTCAAACTCTGCAAACCAGGAAGTTAAAACCATTGAACCCCTTCACTTTTAATTTAAATTTTCAGATAGAGAAATAAATGGCTGATTGGATAAGCTGTGATAAAAAGAAACAAAGTATTTAAAAAAATGTTTTAAAAAATATGCAGAATTTTTTATCATTGGAGAAATTTGACATTTCACAAATATAGAACTAGCTTTTCAGGACCAGTGAGTGTGTTTAGCAGTAATGATGAAGTTAGTATGCTGTTTAAAAGCCCAATGAGGTGTAACTTTTCCAAGGGATTTTATAGCAAAATTAACAGCGTCAGAGTAAGTTTTTGTCAAATTTTGATTGCAATAGAAGTTGCGTTCTGTGGGACCCTCAACTGCACACCCTGTGGAGGAGTGTAGACTCACTGGTGACTTCTGGATTTCTGTATTACTCTGCGCATGTGCAGACTCCAGATGTTTCTATCAGTTTCAGTAGAGTAATGACGGCGAAGGCCAGTAGTTTCGTCGTCATTACCACTGCAAAATCCAGGCCAATGTTGTCAGAAATGTGATTTAAGTGAGTTCTGCTTTACTTCTGTATTTTTGAAGTTACCCAAATTCAAAATGCCCAACTGCATTACAAAAGTTTTCCACTTGGCAATAAAATAGCAGTCAATGGAGAGCAACCCCAGGATGTGATCTTTGTGTTATTGACTAGTGCCAGTGGTTTACAGAACATGGGTACAATGCTGTTGAGCAAATTCTTTCAAAATATAAAGCATCAAATTCTTTGGCACTGGAAATATTTTAAAGAAGAAAAGTCTTTCACGACCTCAGGATGTCCTGGAGTGCTTTACATTCATTAGAGTACTGTTGAATTGTAATCTGTTGCAATATGGCAGCCAGTTTGCACAGAGCAAGGTCCCACAACTTAGAAGAAAATAAATGACCGAATTGTCTGTTCTAAGTTTTGATTGAAGGATAAATCTTGACCAGGGCACCAGGAAAAATCACCTGCTCGCTTTCAAATAGTGCCACGGGATTTTTTTACATCCACAAGAGAGGGGACCTGAGTCTCAGTTTAATGTCTCATCTGAGAAACATCATCTGTAACAGTGCAAACTCCCACCATACCAGCCTAAGTAATGTGCTAAAGTCTCTGGAGTAGGACTTCAACTCGCAACCTCATGACTTGGGCATGAATACTACCACTGAGCCAAGGTTTTATTTTTCAGAGAAAGCAGCTCCTAATCTTACTCATAATTTTTGGTTATAATTGTAGGCTGTAGAATTCAGTTCATTACAGGAAGGGCATAATTGCTGTGGAGAGAGTACAGAAGGGATTTACAAGAATTTTGCCAGGGCTTGAAAGTTGCAGCTGTGAGGATAGATTGGATCGACTGGAGTTATTTTCCTTCGAATAGAGGAGGCTGAGGGGTGATTTATTTGAGGTATACAAAATTATGAGGGGCCTGGATAGACAGGGAGGACCTGTTCCCCTAGCGGAGAGGGGGCGCAGATTTAAGGTGATTGGTAGAAGGATTAGAGGGGACACGAGAAAAAATTTTGTCACCCAGAGGGTGGTGGGTGTCTGGATTGGTGGTGGAGGCAGAAACCCTCTATTCATTTAAAAGGTACCTGGACAGGCACCTGAAGTGCTGTAAGCTGCAAGGCTACGGACCAGGTGCTGGAAGGTGTGATATGCTTGGGCAGCTAGTTTTTTTTTAGCCGGCGCAGGCACAATGGGCTGAATGGCCTCCTTCTGTGCCATAACTTTTCTATGGTTCCAGGGTTAGGGTTGAAGCAAAACCTATGCCAACATTCAAGATCGGATTGGTTAGTTGGTTGAAGAAAAAGGGGTTGAGGGCATATGGTAACACAAAGGGTACATACGATTTGATATATTTGATTGTGTAGAGGGTAAATAATAACACTGTGTAACTGAGCTAAATAGCCTGTTTCCATGTTGTAACTTGTATTTCCATGTAGATGCACAATGTAGTGTTATTAGGTTGATTATGCTTCTACGGGTAGTTGATGCTTAATGGCCAATGCAACGTGTCCCTATATTTCTTACTGACACGAATACCTTACTGGAAGCTTACTTTGAAAGATACCAAATAATATGATTTGTGTCTTTCCTGTTTCAGTAAAATCAAGTTCAATCCCCATTCTTACGTACTACCTTGGAAGATTTGCAGTAGACATGTGGTATCCATAATTTTAAGATACTGAAATATTTGCATTTTTTGCTATAAAAATGTGAGTGCAGTTGTAGCCATTTGATGCTGTATGTTTGCATTTAGGGTGCTAGTTACTTTTAATTCTAGATAATTAAAGGTAATTAACTTGAGATTTTGAGTTAATGGGAGTCTGAAGTAAATCTGAAGCTTTGGAATTCTGCTAGCCATAGGACAATCTTTACATTCAGCATGACGAGCACTACAATGCATTTTCAAAATATGTTTGTTTTCACACATGTTGCTCATAATACATGACAACACAGCAAATTCCAATGTCTAGCCACATAAAGCGGTCACTTATGTTTTCCAATTGACATCTATTCCTGGATATGAGGAAATGTTCTTTCCTCTGCTACTATTCCAAAATCATTTCGCCAATTAAAGATAAATTCTTGACTGTTACTTTACCACTGTTTAGTGACTTTAAAGTATCTCTGAAGTTTGGGATTGCACAGTACATTGTAAATTAATTTCCAAGACATTTGCTTTATTTTATTTTTCTGATGTGGCATATATGGCGCATACATTTATTTTCTAACTACTGAATTGTACGAATAAACTTTGAGAGAAATTTAAAATTGGAGAAGTAGTTTATAAGAAAAGTTGGCATAGCTGCTTTATCGATCAGCACCGTCTATGTTCTTGTACATGCAGTGTGTAGTTATGTGTGTGTGAGGGGGACGGGGGGGTGTGGTTTGAGAGAAAAAGACAGACTTTTCAAGCGAACCACCATTACTTCCTTTGTGCTGTGGTGTCTTGATTGTGTTTTTCTCTTAGCTTGTGTTCCATTCATTTTCCTAATGAAGAGAGTCGTTGTTTTCGATACTATATACTGTTAAACATTTCAGTCTAACCAGATGAGCTTCTCTCTGTGTGTGTGTGTATGATTTAGGGTTTCGTGACAAAAAGCAAATGGGAAATGGACACATCGGAAGAGAGTCTAGGTAGGTACAGATTTTTTGTTTATTTACTGAAAGGTCATGGTTTTATAAACAAACCACAGAAATGTTGTAGGTGCTGGTTTTCTATTTAAACTTCCTTATTGTGTTTTCCAATGACATAACAAATTAATAATCATTTTGATGAGAACATTTAACTAAGGATGTAGCAGTTGCTGCCTTTTAGTTGACCAGGGGATGCTTAGCAGTATTTCTATGAAATGCTTGTATCGACTGGCTTATGTAATGCATTAAACTATTCATGCTTGGATAAAAGCCATTGGATTTGACTTAAATGGCTGCTAATTCTTTGCTCTATAGTATTTACTTGTTTTGCTGTAATTCTGTGCTATGAGAACACTACAACAATTTTACTGCAGCATTGTAAACCACTGAACAACATGTACATATGCAATGCATAGTGAAGCTTGCAAACTGATACTGTATCAGTCTGCATGAGGTGTATAAAGATGCCATTTGTGTTCATGGTCAATTTGCTGGAAGCAAAAATAATCAGTTGTAGAATTGTACGTCTTTCTGGTTTAAGTATTATAAAAAAAAGTATCAAATTCCTACTTGTAGAATTGTCACAAAACACTGTGCATTTAGAATAAGATCTTTTTACACAACAATACATCGGTGATAACCATGTAGGTGCACGTGCATTACTTAACATGTATAGTGTTAAACTTCATTGTAGTCATGGGATGTTAGTGTCTATTACTTTTAACTGTCTTTACAATACAGTAGGCTCCTTACTAGTGTGAATCTTGCCTGTAATCAACCCAGTGTTCATATTCATAATGAATGTGCAGTGCAGGTTTTCTGTACTACTTAATGGGCTTGAAATTCGAGTAGAAACTGAGTTGATCCTGCCTTCATCCTGAGTTTAAAACTTCCAATGATATTCAAATTCATCCAACTTGATTAAAATGGGAAGGGCGCAGTTTACCTGGCTATCAGATTTGTATATTTGTATTGCTTGAGTACCTTGGAAATAGACTCCTAACATCGACTTGTCATTTTGTATGTTGACAGTGATGTGAGTTCAGCTAGCAATTTACTATGGTACAGTATTTTGCTAGCCAGTCACACTGAGTTGGCATTTGTTGGGATTACAAGAAGATTAAATTTGGTCTATGTCAAATAGATTATTCTTTCACCTTACTTTATTTGGGGATATAATAATTAGAGGCCATTTATTGGCAGTGTGCTGTGGTAGGGGGTAGCTAGGATTTTGCCCAGTAATTTAAAAGTTGAGTTGTTAACAAAAGATATGACAGATATTAACATGGTCATTTTCAGTTTGTATGATAACATGTCAAAATAAAGCGATTATCACAGAAAATAGTGGAGCCAAATATTGCTCTGCAAACAAGGGTAATCCCATTGATTGTATGTTTTCCATACATAATTAACGTTCCAGCATTTGTTGTCTAGAAAATAGCCTGCTAAACACCTTCTGTGCTTCTGTTGCATCCATATATTAGGTGTGAATAAGCCATTAAGACAAACTATGTCAACTTTCCACATAATACTTTGTTCGTCAGTCATCACATGATGCCCGTTTTGTAGCCTAACTATCAAACCCAAGGGTGTTCAACCTGTCGCCTTAGAACCACATTATTCCCAAACCATAGCAGGTCAGCTCCTGAAGCCAGACATCTCAGCCCTGTTTGCATTTATATTTGTTACCAACTGGAGCTTTGCAGTTTTGAGTGCAGTTGTCTCATTGATAAATTCTAAATCAAAATAACAGGGTTTATTAATATCAATAACTTGTGATATTTGAAAATAAAGTAGAATATTACTTAAAGCTTTATTAATGGCCCTTGAGGCTCCATGGTCCATAATTGTGTGAAGACAAAAGCTTGTGCATCTCCTGACCTTACTGTAGTTGGGGGAAAAACAAAGTCTGTATCCTATACCATAAGTATGTACAATGTGTATGCAAACTCCACCATTTGTGCCAAAGCAACTAAGTTTTTGCGATGTTAATCCAGTGTCTCAAAGTGGAATATTCATGAATAACTATTGCTGAATTTTTGGGGCGAAACCTTTTTCCTGTTTTTTTTTTTAAAGGTTGTCCTATTTCTTTTTCCATTCAGTTTGTTCATGTTGTGCCTTTCTGGGTAGTCGTTTAACACATAAGTTACTGTAATGTGCATGACTGCATGCAGTGGTAGATATGTACTGTGATAGGGCTCTTTACATTTTCCAAGTTTAGTGAGTTGATACTTGTTTAAAATCTGCATTGCAAAAATGCATTAAATATATATTTTCCTTAATTTAATAATTCTGCTTCATCCTATCAGGATCAATTTTCTTTCGGTTTTACATAGACCCAACATAGTTTTAAAAAACCTTGTGAAATCTGTGCCAATGGCAGAAATGTGTGTAAGTCTGTAGAAATCAGTACAATCGTGTTATATTAAGTAAGCTTATAACAATAATGTGCATTACCTGAGGTATGCATATGTTTTATTCTTTTCTGAAATAGGATGTTAATTTCCAAAACCATTTGAATAGCGCAGTCAGCCCTGGATCTCCAGTCAATACTTTGAGTATAAATAGTTCTCAGGTTATCTGTCATAATTGTGTCTGAATAGATTGTTGGTATAGCGTACGGTGAGTACGCAGTTGTGGCGAGTGGCCATTGCCATCTGTTAAAATTCTAATTTGAAAACTAAAATCCAGATCTAAAAAGAACTACAATGCTGTGGAGCAAACAGTATAGAAAAAATATCCTGTCATCTCGCTGTCTAAAGGAGTCTGAATTTTCTCAGAAAAGCCAGGATAGGAATGACTGTGGCATTTGTTCTAGTACTACATGAAATATGCTACATCGCACATTATTTGCTCCTACCTATTCCTCAGCAGTTTTTGAAAAAAGAATCTAAATTTGGTAAGGAAGGTTCTTTGTTTGTTGTGTTGGAAAGGTTGGCTTTGCATTTCCTGCTACTGTTTTCCCTTCTCAGGCTTGAGACATTTTTCGTTCTTGAATAAGCATGTATTGTTATTGGGTTGTCTTGTGTGCTGTTTCATTTATACTGTGTTATTTCACTCATGCACCAATCTGGTTGTTTTAAAAAAAAAAGCACTCATTTATGGGTGTATCTGAGGCCAAACAGAAACTTGAATGCTTGCTAACGATTTTCTGCTAAAGCCTTTTAGTAGTTTACAAGAACGACAGAGAGGGTTCTGAAATATCAAAATTCCTTTTGTAAATATAAAGTTAATCTGCAGTATATGAACATTTTACTGGGTTTCTGCATTTTAATACTCAACTTATTTTGTTTGGCACTTAGTTTTAGCAATTTTTCATGTGCATTAAATGCAATGATTTGCCAGTGTTTTTATTTTCTTTTAAAAAGGTTTTACTGAGAATAGAATTGGGCAAAAAAAATAACCGAAGTAGTTTGTTCATCTATATCAGTTTTATGTTTTCCTCAACTCATTGTAAAATGTTCCAAAATCCATCATCTGGCTACAAAATGTGGTTTTTGGAGACCAATCCTCTCAGCCCCAGGACGTCACTGCAGGAACTCCTTGGTAGTGTCATAGGCCCAACTATCTTCAGATGCTTCATCAATGACCTTCCCTCCATCATAAGGTCAAAAGTTGAGTGTTCACTGATGATGGCACAGTGCTCAATTCCACTTGCAACTCCTTGGATAATGCAGTACTCTGTGCCCACGTACAGTAAGACCTGGACAAGTTCCAGGGCCTGGGCTGTTGAGTGGCAAGTAACATTTGTGCCACACAAGTGACAGGCAATGACTTCCAACAAGAGAGGGTCTAACCACCTCCCCTTGATAATGGCATTACTGTTGTCTTATTCCAACATCATCAATATCCTCCCAGGAGCTATCATTGACCAGAAATTTAACTGGAGCTACCACATAAATACTGTGGCTGCAAGAGCAGGTCAGAGGGTGGGAATTCTGCAATGAGTGACTTACCTCCTGACTCTCCAAATCCTCTCTGCCATTTACAAGGTAGAAGTCAGGAGTATGATGGAATACTCTCCACTTGCCTGGATGAATGCAGCAACAGCAGCACTCAAGAAACTTGATGCTGTCCAGGACAAAGCAGCCTGCCTGATCAGCACCCATCCACCACCTTACACATTCATTCCCTCCACAGCGTAACATGGCTGCAGTGTTTACCTTCTGCAAGATGCACTGCAGCAACTTTCCAAAGCTTCTTCATCAGCACCTCCCAAACCTGTGACCTGTACCACGTCAAAGGGCAGTAATTACATGTTAAAACTGCTGCCTCCAAGTTCCCTTCCAGGTCACGCCATCCTGACTCGTCAGTATATCACCATTTGACATCTTGAATGTTTAAGCATTAACATCTGACTTTGGCATGGTTAAAATGCTTAAAATGAAGTTAGATGAGTTGATAAAACTTATAAGATCCTTGTTTGCAGAAATAGGCTTAGCAAGATACTCAGAACACTTTGTATAAGTTTAATCTCTTGGTCATGCCCGATTTTATTTGCTTCACCATTGGTGACTGTACCTTCAGCCGTCCAGGCCGCTCTGGAACCCTCGATCCAATCTTTCTGCCTTTCTATCTCGCTTTCCTCCTTTGAGACGCTCCTTTAAAACCTCCCTCTTTGTCCATCCCTACCATCATCTGTCCTAATATCTCCTAATGTGACTTGGTGTCAAATTTTGCTTTATAACACTCTGTGAAGCACCTTATAGTGCATTTAGTATAATAAAAGTTTTTGTTATGCATTAATGTCCTTTTTCACTCATGTCCTTTCGGGAAGAAAATCTGCCATCCTTATCTGGTCTGGTCTACATGTTACTCCAGACCCACAGCAGTGTGGTTGACTTTTCAATGCCCTCTGAAATGACCTAGCAAGCCACTCCGTTGTTAAGGGCCATTAGGGATAGGCAATAAATGCTGGCCTAATCAGCGCCCAAATCCCACAAACGAATAAAAAAAGTTGTGCTAGAGGTGGAAAACAATGAAAAGTTAATATCAAGTTGAAGAGAATTCCTATCTATATGGATCATTTGTATGCTGTATACCAAAATGATACTTCATCCACTTCAGAAAAGCTTTGAAGATGGCAAAGTTTGAGACTTCATGGAGCCAAAACAATGCTAAAGCTCTACAGTGCACAGGTGTTGGGTTCCACCTCAGTGAATGTTTTCCATAGCTTACTCTCATATAGAATTTTTGCATCAATATCTTGTGCATATGGCTCTTTCCAGATGCCAAGCTTTTCATTACTTCCAATTTGAACCAAGACTACCAAAGGAGAAATAGATTAGTTGGTCATTTTCCTCATTGCTCGTTGTGTAATCTTGTTTTGCACAAAAAGACTTTTGGGTTGCCCACGTAATCATTATACTTCATAGTAATTCATTGTATGCAAAGTGTTTTCTGTTGTTTCTGACTAATGTGATGAAGCACTCTATAAATGGACATCTTTTTTCCCCCATTCTTTTCCAGTTTGCTTCTATGCTGAGTAAAATTTCTTTGTAATAAATAAGTTATCCTGTAGCAGCTCTGTATCACGGTTCTGATTGCTCTTTCATTCATTTAATAGCAAACTGCACTATTTTTCTTTAAGTTCACTTTCATTCTTTCACAAGGCACTTCAGCAATGAAATGTGAAATTTGATCACACTGGAGAACTTTAAAATGATTTATAAACATCAAATAAGTGACCTGTATCATGGTTCCGGAAGGCTTTTAACTCTAGATATTTTTTTATTATCACATACATGTAGAGTTTCATAACATAAGAGTCTCTGAAGGAGCATAGCATCATTTCCCAGCTCTGAGTGAGTGGGCAAATGCATGTAAGGTTATCCACTTTGGTAGCAAAAACGGGAAGGCAGATTATTATCTGAACGGCTATAAACTGAGAGAGGTGAATATGCAACGAGACCTGGGTGTTCTCGTACACCAGTCACTGAAGGTAAGCATGCTGGTTCAACAGGCAGTAAAAAAAGGCAAATGGTATGTTGGCCTTCATAGCGAGAGGATTCGAGTACAGGAGCAGGGATGTCTTGCTGCAATTATACTGGGCCTTGGTGAGGCCACACCTGGAATATTGTGTATAGTTATGCTCCTCTTATCTGAGGAAGGATGTTCTTGCTATAGAGGGAGTGCAGCGAAGGTTTACCAGACTGATTCCTAGGATGGCGGGACTGACGTATGAGGAGAGATTGATTTGGTTAGGATTATATTCACTGGAGTTCAGAAGAGTGAGGGGGGACCTCATTGAAACCTATAAAATTCTAACAGGACTTGACAGGGTAGATGCAGGAAGGATGTTCCCGATGTTGGGGGAGTCCAGAACCAGGGGTCATCGTCTAAGGATATGGGGTAAACCATTCAGGACTGAGATGAGGAGAAATTTCTTCAACCAGAGAGTGGTGAGCCTGTGGAATTCGCTACCACAGAAAGCAGTTGAGGCCAAAGCATTGTATGTTTTCAAGTAGGAGTTAGATATAGCTCTTGGGTTTAAAGGGATCAAAGGATGTGGGGCAAAAGCAGGAATCGGTTACTGTGTTGGATGATCAGCCATGATCATAATGAATAGCGGAGCAGGTTTGAAAGGCCGAATGGCCTACTCCTGCTCCTATTTTCTGTGTTTCTATATTTCAAACTTTCTGAATTGGATCAGAGCAGAATTACAGAATGTTACACACTAAAAACATTTGTATCTTTTCATAATGGTATATTTGGTTCCTCCATTATTTTTCTCTAAATGTTAAGACTTCAGTAATTGGATCTCCATACCTCTCTCAGATTTTGTCAGGTGTCAAGGAAATGTATACATCTTGAATTAAATCTGCTATTGATTCGATATCAGTTCAAATTGTTGCAGGCAGATTTTTAACATGCAGCAGAGTCTTAACAGGAGAGCACCATTGATGGAATAGCACCATAATTCTGATTCAGAATAATTGAAGACTATCATCGCATCTTTTTCACCCTCTCATTTCCATTTGAATGTTTACATTCCCAGCTAGGGGCTTTTGGCTTGGGCCATCTTTAGTTTAGATGATATGCTAAGAAAAACAGATGCAACTGAAGATAATGGACAGACTGAAGACATTGAAGATAGCCAATGCCCAGGGTTCACATTTTAGGATACTCAAGATACTCAACTTAATGACATTGGGCATGTTCTAGCTTGCATCTTTATGAAATTCCGAAAATGATGACTTGGAGCAATGGCAGAAAAATGGTATAACACCAATATGCAAAAAGACGCAAAGGAATAACCCAGGACAGTACTGCACAGCCAATCTGGCATCCACTTTAAGGAAGATATTGGGTGTGTTTCGAACGAACTGGAGAAATACGTAACCTTAAGAAGAAACAGACTTCGCTTAATGGGAGAGAAATCATGCATGATTGATTGCTTGACGTTCTTTCGAAAGATAGCACACTTTGTGGGCAGGGATGTGTAGTTTTTGAAACAGTTCTACATAGAAGATCTCACAAGGTTGGAAAGCATGGCTGGAATTCAGCATCTGAGTAATGGAGAGGCTGCAGAGCTAGGAATGTTTACACTGGAGAAAAGAAAGTGCAGAGGTGATTGTAAGGAAGGGTTCAGCATTCTGTAATGTACAGATAAACATCGATATGTTTAACATACACAGATTCTACAAACCAGGCAGAGCTTCAAACTTAGATGAAGGATGGTTTAGTATCAGTGAATTCAAGAGGGAGTTGGTAAATAGGTAGTGATGAATTTCATAGAGGTGTAAGACACACATCATGGGCTGTTGTATTTTCTAGGCTATGGACCAGCCACATGACCTGCAATTGTATTCGCTGGTCTTGGACATTCCAATTTTCTTAAGCCCGATGTCTATCCAGTTGCAAGTATTCAGATATGCAGGTTGCATTCTTTCCACTAATGAGTGGTTTTCTTGCACAGCACGACCTGTGAACTAAAACTTTCACTCCTTCATATTCAACAATGAAATCTAGATGTTCCTGCAAGTAAGTTTCTAGAATTTTCAATTTCTGTGGCATCTCGGTGGAGGAACTAGAGCTTTACAGGAGGTCTTAAACTCTCTGCCTGAAAGGGTGATCGTGGCAGCAAACCTCATCTTGCTTAAAAGGTGCCTGAATGTGCACTGAAGTGCCGTAACCTCCAAGGCTACGCACCTAATGCTGGAAAGTGGGATCAGACTGGGTGGCTTTTTTTTCAGCCGGAGCAGACACACTGGACCAAGTGGCCTCTTCCTGTGCCACAAATTTTCTATGATTCTAATAATTATGGCATCAGAGTGGATGCATTGCATATTTGAACAATTTTAAATGGGCAAATGTAAGGATGCAGCACTTGGTCTGAAGTTTGACTCAATTTATGTGAATTTGCTTTTAAGTTTATATCAGACTGATGGACTTATGGAGAATGTTTGCTACCAGTGCTTTGTAAATCTTCAGCCAAAGGTGAGCATATTTTGTGAGCTTTTTTCCCATCTCTTTTGCCTTTTTTATTGGCATTATCAAAATAAAAATCAACTTCAAAATTTTGTGTGGTTTTATTGGACGTTGTTGATTTAAATCCAAAAAGGGAGACCTTAGTCTTGTAGTTTCAGATTGAGCTCATAACATTGCTAATGTTATTCACTAAAGCTAAGTGATTGCTTTGTTGCATTTGGTACAAACTTTCTCAGCATGATTGTTAGAATCCAGATGTAGTTGCTGCTTATTTATCCTTAAATGCAAGAAGTTTATTTCACTTGAACTAGCAGTGCTGAATATGCATTTGATGAACTTTTGGTAAAAAATGGGATTCAAGGTTAAGAGATTATACAAATAGGGCCAGTGACTGCTCTGTGGAAAATGAGAAATTGGGTCCATGCAAATATCAGATGTGGAATGAATCGAAAATGTTAAGATGGATATTCTGAAGGTTTTGCTGTGTTACTTTGAGGAGGCATGGAGAAACTTTTTCAAACCTTTCCTCAAGCTTCAGTGGGTTTATTAAGAAATGCTCTGTGGGAAAAATTGTATTTAACGTGCCAGTTGTCCTTATTGTTTTATTTGCATTTAAGATTACTGACCACCAACGCTACTAAGTATCATCACCTCATTCCATGACAATATGAAAGGCATAATTCAGCATAGCAGCGCCTCATCAGACCCCTTTCCTATCCTGCGTTGTGTGAAACAGGGCTGTGTTCTCGCACCTACACTGTTTGAGATATTCTTCTCACTGCTGCTCTCACATGCGTTCAAGTCTTCAGAAGAAGGAATTTTCCTCCACACAAGATCAGATGGCAGGTTGTTCAACCTTGCCTGTCTAAGAGCGAAGACCAAAGTACGGAAGGTCCTCGTGAGGGAACTCCTCTTTGCTGACAATGCTGCATTAACATCCCACATAGAAGAGTGCCTGCAGAGATTCATCGACAGGATTTGCAAAGCATTAAGGTAGATAAGTTCCCAGGGCCTGATAGAATACTGAGGGAGGCAAGGGAAGAAATTGCTGGGGCCTTGACAGAAATCTTTGCATCCTCATTGGCAACAGGTGAGGTCCCAGAGGACTGGAGAATAGCCAATGTTGTGCCTTTGTTTAAGAAGGGTGGCAAGGATAATCCAGGAAATTATAGGCAGGTGAGCCTTACGTCAGTGGTAGGGAAACTATTAGAGAGGATTATTCGGGACAGGATTTAGTCCCATTTGGAAACAAACGAACTTATTAGCGAGAGACAGCATGGTTTTGTGAAGGGGAGGTCATGTCTTACTAATTTGATTGAGTTTTTTGAGGAAGTGACGAAGATGATTGATGAAGGAAGGGCAGTGGATGTTATCTATATGGACTTTAGTAAAGCCTTTGACAAGGTCCCGCATGGCAGACTGGTACAAAAGATGAAGTCACACGGGATCAGAGGTGAGCTGGCAAGATGGATACAAACTGGCTCGGTCATAGAAGACAGAGGGTATCAGTGGATGGGTGTTTTTCTGAATGGAGGGATGTGACTAGTGGTGTTCCGCAGGGATCAGTGCTGGGACCTTTGCTGTTTGTAGTATATATAAATGATTTGGAGGAAAATGTAGCTGGTCTGATTAGTAAGTTTGCGGACGGCACAGAGGTTGGTGGAGTTGCGGATAATGATGAGGATTGTCAGAGGATACAGCAGGATATAGATTGGTTGAAGACTTGGGCGGAGAAATGGCAGATGGAATTTAATACGGACAAATGTGAGGTAATGCATTTTGGAAGGTCTAATGCAGGTGGGAGGTATACAGTAAATGGCAGAACCCTTAGGAGTATTGACAGGCGTACAGGTCCACAGGTCACTGAAAGTGGCAACACAGGTGGATAAGGTAGTCAAGAAGGCATACGGCATGCTTGCCTTCATCGGTCAGGGCACAGAGTATAAAAATTGGCAAGTCATATTGCAGCTGTACAGAACCTTAGTTAGGCCACACTTAGAATATTGCGTGCAATTCTGGTTGCCACACTACCAGAAGGGCGTGGAGGCTTTGGAGAGGGTACAGAGGAGGTTTACCAGGATGTTGCCTGGTCTGGAGGGAATTAGCTATGAGGAGAGGTTGGAAAAACTCGGATTGTTTTCACTGGAACGACGGAGGTGGAGGGGCGACATGATAGAGGTTTACAAAGTTATGAGCGGCATGGACAGAGTGGATAGTCAGAAGCTTTTTCCCAGGGTGGAAGAGTCAGTTACTAGGGGACATAGGTTTAAGGTGAGAGGGGCAAAGTTTAGAGGGGATGTGCGAGGCAAGTCTTTTACACAGAGGGTGGTGAGTGCATGGAACTTGCTGCCGGGGGAGGTGGTGGAAGCAGATACGATAGCGACCTTTAAGAGACATCTTGACAAATACATGAACAGGAAAGGAATAGAGGATATGGGCCCAGGAAGTGCAGAAGGTGTTAGCTTAGGCAGGTATCAAGATCGGCACAGGCTTGGAGGGCCGAATGGCCTGTTCCTGTGCTGTACTGTTCTTTGATTGTGGCTGCCTGCAACGAATTCGACCTAAACATCAGCCTCAAGAAAATAAACATCATGGGACAGGATGTCAGAAATGCTCCATTCATCAATATCGGCTACCACGCTCTGGAAGTGGTTCAAGAGTTCACTTACCTAGGTTCAGCTATCACCAGTAACCTGTCTCTTGAGGCAGAAATCAACAAGCGCATGGGAAAGGTGTCCGCTACTATGTCCAGACTGGCCGAGTGTGTGGGAAAATGGGCACTGACACTGAACACAAAACTCCGAGTGTATCAAGCCTGTGTCCTCAGTACCTTGCTCTACGACAGCGAGGCCTGGACAGCGTATGTCAGCCAAGAGCGACGTCTCAATTCATTCCATCTTCGCTGCCTCCGGAGAATCCTTGGCATCAGGTGACAGGACCGTATCTCTAACGCAGAAGTCCTCGAGGCGGCCAACATCCCCAGCATATACACCCTACTGAGCCAGTGGCGCTTGAGATGGCTTGGCCTTGTGAGCCGCATGGAAGATGGCAGGATCCCCAAGAATGCTTTGTACAGTGAGCTCGTCACTGGTATCAGACCCACCGGCCGTCCGTGTCTCCGCTTTAAAGACGTCTGCAAACGTGACATGACGTCCTGTGACATTGATCACAAGTCATGGGAGTCTGTTGCCAGTGATCGCCAGAGCTGGCGGACAACCATAAAGGCGGGACTTAAGAGTGGCGAGTCGAAGAGACTTAGTTGGCAAGAAAAAAGACAGAAGTGCAAGGAGAGAGCCAACTGTGTAACAGCTCTGACAACCAATTTTATCTGCAGCACCTGTGGAAGAGTCTGTCACTCTAGAATTGGCCTTTATAGCCACAGCAGGCGTTGCTTCACAAACCACTGACCACCTCCAGGCGCTTACCCATAGTCTCTCGAGACAAGGAGGCCAAAGAAAGAAAGATTACTGATAGTTTGGGAAATGAGAGTAGTTACTTAGTGGGAGGACTAAAGTACAACAAAATTGTTCCATTACTTTGCGAGTAATGTTCTATAAAACACTATTGGATGTTTTGTGCAGGTAAATAATGTATGAATTTCACTAATTCACTAATTTTATCTTTTTGCGGAAGGTGTGGAACCCTTCTGTTTCAGGCAACTCGTAACATACACGAGTACTTGTTCTCTGATTGAAACCAGTCTGAGTTCCTTTGCATCCAATTAGATTGTCCTGTAAAAATACATACTTATGTGATGTATTAATGTAATAGCTACCCACTTACTATTCCAGTACTTGTGGATTTTGTACGACACGTAGTTGCTAATGAAACCCATATGTTTGTTAGGGAGAATATACATTTGAGCCTTTATCATTAATTTTACTTTGGAAGTAGCAAGTGCAAGAAAAAAAAATGAAAGCTTGTTTTGTCCCCATTATTTATTATATCATAACTAGATCTGTATCAAATCAAACTTCATTTTGAGCCATATTTGGAGCAAATATACCCAGGTATAAATAGGAAAAAATTGCCTTTCACTTTCTTTGCCCAGATAGAGAGGATGAATCTACATTGATTCAAAAATGTCCAAATTCTCTTGGTTAACTTGTTTTGCTATTTTGTTTTATTTAAAAGTGACTGACCAACGATACATAATCTGGCCTTTGAGCCACGCTGCTTTGCACAGAAACTGAGACACAAAGGAGGTCAAACGCTTCTAATTGCAATCTTGAGCAGTGTGTGCATAAAGTGGAGTGAACTACCTGCCTGCCTTTAGCTTGCAAACAATTTGAAAATTAAAGGGGGAGAAAATAAAATATAAAAAATAGGATAAGCTAATTTCCTTATACCTGCTAAAAACACTTTTACACTAATCATGGATTTACCACTTTTTCTTCAGAGAGTTTGTTTCATTAAAAATGAAAAGAAAAAAGTAAAATGAATGTACTGAAGTGATACTAATGAAGTTGTTTTAATCACGGTATGTATGTTAACAAATGAGTTGCAGGATTGTAGTTCTAAAAGGATTGCTCAGAGAAAAATTATTAACTTAGACAACTGATAATTTGATCCCTCTTCACACCCATGTTTAATTAAAATTGAATTTTTTTCAGTAAATCTTAGAATCACAAAATGTTTAGTCTCTGATCAGTAGATTTTTGAACTTCTGAGGAATATCGGGATTAGGTGGAAAAGTGGAGTTGAGGTCAAAGATCAACTACGATCTTATTGAATGGTGGAACATCTGTGAGGGGCCATATGGCCTACTCCTCCAATTTCTTACGTTCTAAGACTTATTGTCTTGTAGTAACCTTGTGGATGAGAATTCTCATAAACGCAGTCATCGTTTACATCTAAAATATTCAGCATGTATTTGGATTCACTAAATAGAGCACATCAGTTTTAAGATAATGTAAACCAAATGTGATACAAGCAACCTTGAACATTCATCCTTCTATTTATTTTGTAGTTTCAGTACAATTATTTTTTTTCCAAATGAAGTGACCGCGATTATCTATTGCATGTATATAGAATGACATTGAGAAGTGTATGTTGGTAATTGCACTGAAAAGTAATGACCTTGCAAATTGAGTGAGATTAAATTTCAAGTAATTCATACATTCATCAGGTCCTTGAGGTTTGCGGCCTTCAATCATACTTTTAATTTACCCTTGTTTCTAGTATTCTAGTGTTCAAAAAAAGGGTTGTCCTCTGAGTACCCTTAAAATAGATACTTAACAGTCCTTTGTAATGTAAAGGTATTTTTTTAAGAATATTGGAAGTATTCAAGCTGAGCTGTGGATATAAAAATATATTGCAGCAATGGCATCACTTTTCAAAAAACAGTCGCTTCTACTTTAAGCCTGAGAAACCATGCCATTGACGTGCAAGTGTTCTTTCTATAAAACAACATAGGACTTATATACCATTTTGAATATCAATTACACTATGAATTTAACTTTGTCACATTATTTGGTGTTAATCCAATAGGATTAGATTTGGTATTCATAATGCCTTTGGTACAATTTTACGCAAGGTGATCATTGAGAGGACTTTAATTCATGATTTACTCACCTAATGTTATTTTGGAAAGAATGTATAGCAGTGGCTGTGCAGTATTGGTGATTGTGATGTACTTAAAAACTACATGTTAATTGTCACATTGAAGAGTGCAAAGCATGCACTGTTTTCAACAGGAACGGGATCGTGGCAACATTTCAAATCCCATGATTTCTTGCCATTAGATGTTGCTATTGTATTTACTTCTTTAAAAAGACATGCTCTGAAACTCCAGTAACCTTTATTGGGGTCTTATTTGATTGCTGGCAAATATGGCTTTAACAATTAGTAACGTGCACAAACCGTATTTAATGCGCATTTTTGAGACACACTTGACGTTTCCATTTCACATGCCTGTCAACTCAAAATAAGACTAATTCTTTCAGCATGAACCTCAGTGAAAGAAAAATATTAACAGTTGAAGCACAGTGGATTGGTTTCCTGTCCACTCGGTGCATCTATTTGTAAAACAGGGTGGGGAGGGGGTTTGGGGTGAGGATGTGTAGGGAGAGGCAGTTTCAAATCCAATGTGGTTTAAATCTTTTTTTTGAAATTATGATTCTTTTAGTACAGACGGTACTGTAAAAGGCTGTTTTCTGGACTTGTTGAGAAATTTTGTATGTGGAATTTGTAACCAGAGAATTGTGATGGTGCACAAAATAAAAACACTGAGGTTTCAGGAAGAGTCTACCTTATAAATTAATGGACTACATCAGTGATCTGTTCGTTACTACTTTCATGGTCAACCAGCCTACACTGTACATTAGATACAGCAAGAGTATTCACCTATGAGCTCAACTATAAACACCGTATACATGTATGTATATATGTATGCATATATATATATATATATATATATATATTTGCCCCTCATACATTCACTCTAAACCTGACTGCAGAGCCTATGTTTTTGTTGTTCAGACAAGCTGGATGGATTGAGGAGCAGCAACAAACGGAAGCGAGGCTGGCATGACAGCATTGCGCACCGATTGGAGGATTACCTTCAGCTTCCTGACGACTATAACTCTCGTTCTTCTGAACCTGGAAAGAAACGGGTAAAGAAAATAATTCTGCTGCACTTGGTTGATTTAACATGTGAAATACATAGCACTAATGTTTCCTTTCAATGTTATGGTTTGGCTGAAGAGACAGATTGAGTGATTTATCATATAGAACAAATTTTGCATGTATTTATCTTGAGTATCAAGCATGCTTCAGTATAAAACATATCTCAAAGCAGATGAATATTTTTTGGGTATGAAATACCTCTGGTTTTCCTTTCCCCTTCCCTCTCTTCTCTGTCCAGATCTCAATTGGTCACACACTCTCAAAAGTAGGCACGTTGCCTCTTGTAATCAACCTGAAATGATGCAAGAGCAAGCCAGCAACAACCACCTCTTGCTCTTTTCCCCCCTCTAATAGGATGAGGTGTCTGGCCCTACTTGCAGCAAAACTGAGATGGGAACTCAACAGAATGAGTGTTCAAACTAGTATTTCTTCACTGATGGCATTTTTCATTGGTGTCCTAATGCATGAGCTGCCACACTAAGTAGAAAAAATTATATTTGCACTGGTTAATACTGTTTTAAGAGTTTAAATTATACATTTTACATTGACTAGATATGTTCTCGAGGTATAGCAAAGTCAGGTCAAAGCTGGGAATAGCTCATGTACACATGAAGAGCAATGAATGGAATCAAAAGAAGGGTCCTTACCTGCTTTATAACAAAAAAAAACACTCTCTTGTAAATAGGGGAAGTTCTTGCCCTCAAAGGAGGAAACGATTATTTGCTGCCAGATGGACATTGTATTTGTAATCTGTACAAAAACTAAAGTTACTATGATATACTTAATTCAGAACTTTGTAAAGAGGGAGGAGAATTCATCCACGAATGTTGTCTGCAGCTGCTAGCAATTGAATTACTAATTCACATACAATTGAAATTGCAGTATGGAATGGAGTAGCCAAATTTAAGACTGTGAACCGTTCTTTTAAAATCACTGCTATACTCAGTTTTGTATCAGGTTAATTATTGTACTGTCATCAGCAATTCGACTTCACTACATCAGTGTTCTGTGCTGTTTAGAGCCAAGTGTGAAACTTGACAGCTGTTGTTGAAATGCCATTGTGTTGTATTCATTTGAGATATGCCAACTCTTAAGCAATAGGATTTTTCATTTTATTTTTGGCCAGGGCAAGTTATTTTTCTCTTTCCTTGGCCCTGTTCCTCAAGCTTGATCATAAATCTACCAATGAAAAATATACTATTAGAAAAATTAACTTGTAGAATAAAATTCCAATACATGAATGCATCTGCACACAATTTCTGTTGCTTTGAAAAACAGTATGCTTCAGGTGGGCAGAGGAAAATAATATATGTATCTGAATTCCCCCCAATCTGTTTTAGGTGAGATGGGCAGACTTGGAAGAGGAGAAGGATGCCGAGCGCAAACGAGCCATAGGATTTGTGGTTGGGCAAACAGACTGGGAGAAAATAACAGATGAAAAGGGCGAATTAGCCCAGAGAGCATTGAACCGCACTAAATATTTCTAAGAAAATAAAATTGTTTTTTACAATGAGGTAAGCAATAATCAAAACAAAATTAATTTTTAAAATTGTGGTCTGAAGGTTTAGTAAAATGTTTTTCTTTTCTGTGTATGGTATCAGGTAGGTCAACTGTGTGCTTCATATGTACAGGAAATGAGTTGTAAGCATCCAGGACAAGTTTGTAATTTTAGTACTAATCAGAATCTTTTGAAATGACATAGCCAACTTTTTAAAAAAAAGACTTTTGACACTACTTTTATTAATTCTTTCGTGGGATGTGAGCGGCGCTGGCAAGACCAGTATTTGCTGCCCATCCCTAAGATTGTACTTATTATTGGAATAAGGAACAAAATACCAGTTTCAATATTCTGGATTCGTGTGGAAGGCACTGAAGGAGTTTATTTAATGGATTGACGGTTGCCAATTTTTAAAAAGGTCATCTTTTTTCCAAGCCATGCCCCAGTAGAATGCTGTAGAGTTTTAGATCATACAACTTTCTGACATGAAGTATAGTCAGTGGAGAGAAAAATACATAATTAAGTTATTCAATAAGTAAACCAGCCTGGATAGGATGAGGAAGAACATGGCAGAAAGAGCTAGAATTGTATACTGCCGAAGGGAGTACTTACAGAAACAAAGACACCAGAAATCGGGATTAGGTATAGAAGCAGAGAAATTGCAGCACCAGAGGAAGGACGTTCTTTGACCATTATAGTACTAGCTCCGCAAAGAAGCTTTCTATTCGAGTCCCTATTTTCCTATTCTTTCCCAATAGCTTTTATTTTTTTTTCCCCAAGTGTTTAATTCCCACTTGTGTTATTTACTCAATGTCAGTTTTGGCAAGCATTTCACCATTTTTGGGGTGGGAATTTTCCCCCTTTATGCTTCCAGTACTAATTCTGAGATAACACCTCATTGTTGCTTACCAATTCAACAACCTGTGGAAATTTACTATATGAAACACTTCATGAATTTTAACATTTCTTTGAAATCCCTTGATTCACCCTTATCCTGTGAATAGAGCCCTGCTATTTGTGTTTTTCATCATAACTGAATCCTCTCGTCTTTGGTATCATAACTGTGAATCTGTACCTCACTTTTCTCATGGTTCAAATCCATCTAATAATGGAATGCCTGAACTGCATACAGTACTTCCCCAACAATGGCTTAACCAATATCTCCTACAAATCATCACTCCCTTGTAATATTTATAACCTCATTTGCCCTTTTAATTTTTTTCACTTGAAATCCTGCTTTTAAATATGTGCATAAATCCCCTTGCTGCTTCTGTTCTCCTGCTCCCCTGCTCCATTGCAAATTTTGCCATTTAGTATACATTTCCAATCCTGTTTGGCCCCAAAGTGTAACATTTTGCATTTAATGATAGTAAACTGAATTTGACACTCACTTCTAATCCATGTTAGCATGTGTTATTCCTGTCACTCCCCCTTTCTCTACCACACACCTGAAAGAACAATTCCATGTTCCTTTTATGCTTATACTCAACTTGCATGCAATATTTTGCTCGCTATCACTATTGGTCAATTTTTAAAAATCAATTCTAAAATTAAAATAATTTCAGAACCCAGACTGGATCTGATGCTCAAGTTCCTGGAAGGCAAACAATTTTCCAGTTACTTTGCGCATGGGCAAGTGAAAGCCGAACACTATTCGGCTGAAATTGGCAAAGCATTTTGAAATCACATACCACATTACAACCATTTCCTGCCAAGTAATTTTATGGGATGGTTCCTGGAATGTATCTTTTGTAACCAATCTTCACCCTTGAAAACTTTGCTTGGAGAGGTTGACAGCTCGCAGAGAGATCCTGTTTTCAGTTAGTCAAGTGTGAATGAGGATGAAGGACAACTTTTACTTACACACAAGGCATGAAATTTCTGGTCTTGATGATCAAAGCTGATGGCAGTAGGAATTTTCACAGCCAAGTCCAGGATCCCTGAGCAGTGCATCATGCCCTAGCCGGTATGTTCTTCCTGGAGGAAGTGACATTTGGGATGACATATGTACAATGTGCTCCTGTGGTCCAGCACCACAATCCCAGGAATTTCGGGACCATACTTGGGAAATTTTTTAAGTTGTTGACTCACTTGTACAGTTTTCTCAGTTAAATACAATCTTAATTTATTGAGGAAGATGCATGGTTCCTCTAATGTGTCCTAGATTTTCCAAAGTGCAATATAATTTTCTCTTACTTTCTGCATTGGCTAATGAAAAACCGTTCAGTTGCAGATTGTATGTTAGTTACAGGAACTATTGCTGCATACAGTGGTAAAGTCAGACATTTAATAATATAACCAATAAAATAAAACTTTTCTTCATCTGACTGAACTATTTTAAATGTTAACTGAATTAATTGTAATTTTTCCTTTTCTCTCTAGGCTCCGCGGTAACGGTGGAGAATGCTGGCAAAAGATCTTTCGTAGGGGTTGGGCAGACAAGTTTCACAAGTCGTTTTGAGTTTTTTGTTTTATTTTACTGTTACAGTGAATGTACGAGCACTAGACTATTGGTGGTTGACTTCTCTTATTAGCAGCCTGTGAGAATATTTTTTTAAAAATGTTGATCGATAGTGTTATTAAAAACTAAGTTGAAACCACACTAATTATAATCCAGTGTGTCCTGAGCCTGCTATCATGGCTTTGCTTCATCAGCTCGTATTTTTTTTATACTGTATTGCTGTATTGTTCCTTGTTCTGTCCATGCCAACTGTAATTTTAAGGAGCAATAAAGTTAACTTGAAACCATGGAACAGTTCATGTGTCTGCAGCCATGGGCGTTCCAACAAATGTGTGTTTATTAAGTGTTCAGTATTTCTGGGTTTTTTTTTTAAATATCATGCCCACCGTTTGATTTTGGCCATGAGTTCTTCTCTCACCAATGGACCATTCCAATTTATTTTAACACTTGGAAGAAGTCGCAATTGAGGAACCCATCATTTCTGTGGGAGATTTCTGGGGAAGTGTACTTCACAGTCTGCTAAATGTGCTGAAAGAGGAATGTACTGTTCCAAACTATAAAACATTTCTGGAATGTGTACACTTCCAACACTTACCGGGTCATAATTTTCACGATTGCACTAGTTAAGTGAACTGCTTTCTTAGTGTTAAATCATTTGAGACAAAAGTAGCTTCAGTAAATAAGAAGATTGTCTCATAAATGTTACTGCAGTTTTTTTTTTTGTTCCCTTTTGGCCATTTGTAACTTTTGTAGATATACTGAATTTACTGCCTGAATGAAGCTGTGAAATGGGCAGGAGTGAAAATGAAATGTTGCAATTCAAATACCTATTAGAAATTTTGCAATATTTTTATTCAAAGTTAAATCATAAAGTTCCCTGAATTGAAGGGGGATAAATGTTTCTAAAGGAAGCTGGTTTTGAAATCTGTTGTGGGAGTGTATATGGGAAAATTGCGCTTTTTGTGGGGTGGGGGGTGGGTGTGCAGTATAATCCTCCAAGTAATCACATTCTGTGTGCTTGGCAACTGTTTACGTTCTTTAGTTTTTCTGTTACTGATGAAGTATTTGTGAAGAATTCAAAGTTACAAAAACAAATTTCTCAGCACTAATTGGGCACTTAGCACATCAAAGTGAGGAATTATGAATTTAAATTTCAATGCAAAAGGTTAAAAACTGGAAATCTGTAGACATGCATGTTATAGTTGCCTTTAATTTCATACTATACAAACTAAACTGTACATACCTGTAAGCAATCAAAGTAATTATTTACATTTTGAAAATACTCTTGCACTGTTGGGTAGAAGGGACAAGCATTTATGTTATGCAATTGTCCCACAATAGCTGAAAAATACTTCAGCTTTTGATTCAACGTAATTGATGTACTTCCTTAAACAAACTTGGGGTTTCTTTTGAAAATGAGTGCAAGAAACTGTTTAAGTGTCACAGTCATGTGTTGGTAAAAAGAAATAACAGCTAAGAACTTTTAAAAATGGCAGTTTTAGTATTCTGTTTTGGAATATAGGAAGGGTTTTTTTTTCTGAAAATGAACACTGTATCCCGTTTGCACCTCAGTACTGGAATGACTTATTACCTTGGTAGGATTTTTTTAAATCTTTATTTTCTGTGGTTTGCCACACACAACTTACCTGTCCGAGAGGGAGGGCAGATCTCTGCCAATTCTTCTGTTGTTCTCCTATTCCAGCTATTCAAAAATACGTACAAGTTGCCAAGAGCAGCCCTCCTCATCTTGGTTACTTTACTGCTGAGAAATAGAGTCCATTCATTTTGTAACAAGTGATTTTCACATGTCCTCTGACCTTTCTTCATAAATAAGCATCTGAGAAACCATCTGTGCATCGGACCGCACATTGGTAAGCATTCTGCACTGGCAACTTAGGTTTGTTATGCATAGCCAATGTCTTCATGCTTTGTACGCCAGCCAGTTGGACTTCTGTAGCCTCTTCCTGTACTGTGATTTCTGAAGTACACAAATTGAGAATATTGAAAAACAAATTAGGATAGTTAAAAGTGAGTCTGATACCATTTTAGATATTTTACGAATAAGGTTTAAAACTCCAGCAAGACCATTAGGATTACACAGGACATGGCTTGTAGGAATGTGAAACAAAATTGAACTTGCTAGATGCACCAGTATGTTTCATTGCTATATATACAGGCACCAGTATCAAGTCTTTATCAGTTATAACAGCGCTATCTCTTGAGTTGCAATTCGTTTTTATCATTAAACTCTAAATTAAACTTCGCAATAGTGTTGTTTTACTTGTATCTTATTTCATGGTATTGCCCTACCTTCACTGGAAGGCATGTCAACCTCCTGTATGTAAAAATATGCAAAATCTATTGTAATAATTCATTTTAGTATGCTACAACTCAAAGCAGCAGCAAAAGTGCATATAATTGGAATGGATTTAACCATGTTAATTAAATTGCAAACTACAGCAACTTTTTATACCCAAGATAAAAGTAAAAATGTAAAAGATTGGTGCAACACATGATCTTTTTATTTTAAATGACTTCTACTTTGCTGTTTGTTATAAACTTAAATAGGTATTTAGTACATGCAAGCAAAGATTAAGCATGAATTAGTTTCAAGTTTAAATTGTATTTAACATGTTTTTGATGAATCAACCCACATAGTAATTAACTGGCCCTCCTGATTGAAAAACACATCAGACTTATGTTGGTTTTGTATTGATCACAGCTCATCAGAACAGAACTGGTATTGTATACCATTTTTACTTCTACGCAAGCTGTCTTTTTAAATAACTTGCAAGCTTTTCATGTTTTTTTGTGGATTAACTTGGCATTCATACTGAATGGCTAAATAACTGAAGAAATCATTAGGAGCTAAGAAGACTTCAAAAACTATTTAAGCTGTTTTTTTTTAAAGAAACTTGCCGAATTTTCAGACATTTGTATTTCACTGTAGCAGAAAGAGTAGTTGGAGAACATGGGTTTACCGGAGGTAAAGAACTGGATGAAAGTGGCAAATCTGCCATCCTGCCTATTCCTAACTTTTGTCCTTTTTGCTTTAACTCTTGTAGAGTTTTCTCTGCAAGGTTTAGAATGTATACTTGGCAAGTGTTTGAAAAGTTTGATTTATAAATAAATCTTAGCCATAATAATTATTGTTCTTTATTAAAAGTTAGCATAAGATTTGCACCCAGTTGATTAGAATTTGAATGCAAGCAATTCCACTTTGATAACTAACCAGGTAAACTGTACAAACTTCAAATGATTGAGTCAGCACCTTTGCAACAAAGTAGTAAAGTGTATACTCAGGAAAAGACAGCACCACAAAGTGGCTGTATTAGTTCCTAAAAACAAATCTGATGAAATCTAGACAAATGGATGGGCCATTTTTGCTACTGACATCTTAAGAGCATGCCTAATTGCTAAATGTGTGCATCCTCAGAATATTTAATCATCTATGGTATTAAGTATTTCTCAATGATGTAGAAGTACATAACTATTCTTCTGGTATTCCACCTCTGAAGAATCGTTTATGCGACTGTTGCTTGTAGCCTGATGACTTTGTAGTCAGATGTATTCCTTTCTGTGATACTGAACCGTAAGGTCTTGGGTTTAGTTTTTGGTATGAGATATTTCTGGAAAATCAGTGGGGGTGGCCTCTATCTCTGAGGTTGGAGGGAAATATTCTGGCAGAGCTCCCACTCCATTTCATTGCCCCCTTCAAGGAGATGTGCGTGTGAACGCGCGAGTGGGGGCAGAAGCGAGCTCAGATGTAATACCCTTGACAATTAAATACCTGTCAAAGCTCACTAAACAATTCAAGAATGAGTACATGATATCAAAGGGCTGCTAGCATTTGTGGAGTTCTTGATACCTTCAGAAATTAGGGAAGAAAATTGAAAATATGATTTATTAAATTTAAGGAAAATATCCCTATTAGTTACTTCATCTGTTAAATTCAAGAAATTGGTCACTTTTTGAAAAGATTAAAGATGTTAGTTTTTTAAACTGTTGAGAAGAACTTTTGAATTTTACTCTGTCCAATGATACTACTATTTCTTTTGTATAGCTGATCTCCAAGCTATACTCCAAATGTATTTCTGTTACATGTGTAAAAAGAATGCAATGGTGGAGGCTCCAATTGAATTTGTTCATGCTGCTGCTGTGCTCTGTTTCCTGGCTCAGTGCGATTGCACAACTGTGAATTTTGTATATTTAATTTCTCAAACTATATTCAGTAAAGGAGATTGATCTGAAAAGAAAATGCGAGACTTGCGCCCTCTTAAAAAGCTCGCAAAAAATTAATTTAATAGAAACGTTAACAAAATCTAAAATTGCAGAATATGCAAATAGAACAAGTCATTGCCTTGATACTTTGAGAGCTGAATCTGTGAACACATCACTTCAGCTTTGGGGGTTGCTGTGGCAGAGAAGGGACCTGTGAATCCAATTCATACTATTGGAATGGAAATTATTTGTTTCTGGAGAGTTCCATATTAAAATAAATTTAGGCATTTTGCACAATTTTGTAATATGCATAGGTCCCAAAAGGAAGAGTTTCCAATTTCTAGGTATCTGTTTCAGACCCGACAATGAAACACCCAGACCAGTCGACCTGCAATGTCCTTCTCACTAACATCTGGGAACTTGTGCCAAAATTGGGAGAGCTGTACCACAGACCATTCAAGAACCAGCCTGACATATGTATGATTCTGTGAGCATTACTTCCAGCCAATGTCACAGACTCCTCCAGCATTCGCAGTATTTTGTTTTTGCCCATCATATCTGGGTATGTCCTGTCCCTCCAGCAGGACAGATCTACCAGACATGGCAGCACAGCGTGCCCCTGGCAGTTGTTTAAATTGACTCTAGACCCTAGGATGTCTTATGGCCTCGGGTCAACCACGGGTAAAGAATCTTCCTGCTGATTACCCCCTGTCGCCCTCCCTCAGCTGATGAATCAGTACTTCTCATTTGGCACACTTGAAAGAAGCAATGAGGGCAGCAAGGACATAAAATATAATCCAGATGGATGTCCATCACCAAGAGTAGCTCAGTATCACCACTACTGATCAAGCCCTGAAGGACATAGCTACCAGACTGGGCTTGTGCCAGCTGCTGATAGAACCAATATGAGGGAAAAATCTACTGGATCACATCCTCACCAATCTCAGATGCATCTGCACCTCTAGCCTAACTATCCCAGGACAGCTACAAAACTGACATCTACCTGACAAAGTGGAAATTGCTCAGGTATGTCCTGACAACAAAAAGGACAATTCTGATCTGGCCAATTACTGCCCATTAGCCTAATCTGCATTATCAGCTAAGTAATGGAAGGCAGTGCTGTCAAGCTGCACCTGCTCACCAATGCTCTATTTGGTCCCACCAAGGCCACTCAGCTCCAGACCTCATTACAGCCTTGGTCCAAAGATGGACAAAAGCACTGAATTCCAGACGTGAGGTAAGAGTAATTACCCTTGACATCAAGATGAATTTGATTGAATGTGACATCAAGAAGCCCTTGTCAATTGGAATGAAGGGGAAAGCTCTCCAATGGCTGGAGTCATACCTAGCACAGAAGAAGATGGTTGTGGTTGTTGGAGGCCAATCATCTCAGCCCTAGGATGTTGGTGCATGAGTTCCCGGGGGTAATATCTTTCCCTGTTTCGTCAATGACCTTCCCTCCATCATGGGGTCAGAAGTGGGGATGTTTGCTGATTGCACAATGTTCAGCACCATTCACAGCTCCTCAGCTAGTGAAGAAGTCCATGCCTGTCCACAGCAAGATCTGGACAACATGTAGACTTGGGCTGTTAAGTAGCAAGTAACATTTGTGTCTCAGAAGTACAAGGCAATGACTGTCTCCAGCAAGGGAGACGCTAACCACCTTCTGTGAATCTTCAATGGCATTGCCATCACCAAGTCTCCCACCATCAACCTCATTCAGGGAGGGGATAGTCACCATCGGCCAGAAACTTAACTGGACCCGCCATTTAAATACAGTGGCGACTAGGGCAGGTCAAAAGTTAAGTTTTCTGCGGTAGTGACTAATTTCTTGACTTCCTGAAGCCTTTCTACCATCTGCAAGGCATAAGTAAGGAGTGTGATGGAATGCTCACCACTGGCCTGGATGAGTGTAGCTCCAATAACACTCCGGAAGCTTGATACTGTCCAGGACAAAGCAACCCATCAAACACTTTAAACATTTACTCCGTCCACTACCGGCACACCATGTCTGCAGTGTGTACCGTCTACAAGATGCAGTGCAGCAATTCATCATGGCTTCTTTGACAGCACCTCCCAAACCTGCAAACTTTACCTAAACGAATAAGGGCAGCAAGCACATAGGAAACCACCATCTCCAGATTTCCTTCCAAGTCTTTCATAGTTGCTGGATCAAAATCACCAACACCTCCTTAAGGGCAATTAGGGATGAGCAATAAATGCTGGCCTTCGTGGCAACGTCCATATCCCATGAATAATTTCTTTTTTAAATTGAACAGGGATGATCTGCTTCAGATTGCAGATATTGCTGTGCTGTTGGGGGAGTTGAAGATATAGTATTGATGCAATAGACAGTTACTTATGAAGTCTGTATCTAATTTGTGCTATACCTGATCTTGTAGTGCTTGATGAACATTCCATTTCCAAGCACTGACATTCTTTACCATGATGGATACAAATAGTTGTTAAAGTAATGCAAGTATCTTCTACAGATGACCAACAAGCCCAAAGCAATGCCTTGATACTGTAACTAGGTACAGAGGAGCTGAGTGTTGGCAAGAAATGTGCGTCATTTATAAATGAGAAGGTTGGTAGGCTAACGTGTCGTATAATTAAATTAGGTGGTACCGAGCCATAGTTGCACACGAGAAGACAATGTTAATGTGAAAAGTCCATTCCTTTCAGTGAGTTCTTTACATATAAAGGCCTTCTAGTCGTCTTTGCCCACTCCATTTAATCAGAAGAAAGTATATATCATCATCAAAACTGAAGGTTGTTCAAAGTGCATCATCACATCAAAAATCTTCTGAATACTCCACATTTACATCTCTTTTAGCTGGATGATTGGTTAGTTGGGAATCTGGTGATTAGTAAGTTAATGTCAGAAAAATGACCAGGAAGACTACCATATTGCTATAAAAGCCCAACTGATTCATGTACTACTTTAGGGGAGGGGTGGGGGTGGAATCTGCCACCCCTACCTGTTCTGACCTACACATCACTTCAGTACTACATAATATGGTCGACTGTTAATTCTTCCAAGCAAGTAACATAGTTGCTTCAAAAAGGTTCACCACCACACCTTCTCAGAGTAACTAGGGATATCCAATAAGTGGCATTTTGCCTTCATCGTCCACGTTACAACAGCAAATAGGAAATGCAGCTTTGAAAGCGTAGTTATTTTTCTTGGGAAGGAATATCTTGTCATCTCAGAAAGAGCTAAAGGTAAGTACCAATGAGAATGCCCATCTAGCTCACTGAAGTCTATGATCTCCCTCCTCATGGTATCTAACTACTTCTTACTTGACTCCAGAGTCTCCCTGCTTGAATTTCCCACTCAATAGCTGAAAGCATAGCATTAACAGTGTCTCCCTCCCCCACCAAAGTCCTGGAGCATCAATGGCAATTGTAGCTCCTATTTTGAAGTTCATGAATACAGTAATTGGTAAATGAATAGTGATCCCCACTTGGTCACTGAGACATTTTTCTTAACAGTTACTTGTCATTATCTGTTCTCTGATTCTTGTGTATATTTTGGAGTTGGGGAGAAAATGCAATTAAACTTAAAACAGGAGCCAGCCAAAGAGTTGTGATCCCTGAAGCAGTAACTAACTCTCTGGTGTTTTTGCCTTCTCCAAAGATGTGTTATAGGTTTTACAGTCTTACTATTACGATTAGATTTCTCTCCTATCAAGCTTAGTGTGCGCTGGCCTTTCACTTAGTTTCATGTTTTTCTTTGGAAAAAAAACCCCTCTGCCATTAATTAGTATGCAGTGGCATAGCGGTAATGTCATGCAACTAGTGATCCAGAGGTCCAGGCGACAGTCTTGGGGGCGCAGGTTCAAATCCCACAGCAGCTGGTACAATTTAAATTCAATTAATTAATAAAATTCAATTTATAAAAATCTGGAATTGGAAACAAGTTTCAGTAATGTCATGAAACAACATCGATTGTCGTAAAAACGCATCTGGTTCACTAATGTTCTTAAGGGAAGGAAATTGCTGTTCTTCCCTGTCTGGTCTACATGTGACTCCAGACCCACAGCAATGTGGTTTACTCTTAACTGCCCTCTGAAATGGCCAAGCAAGTTACTCAGTTGTCAAGGCCCTTGGAGATGGGCAACAAATGCTGGCCTTGCAAGTGACACCCACATCCCATGAAAAGAATTTTAAAAAAAATTCTGTTACTCTTGTTGAAGTTGGAAGCGAAATTTGATATCATCCGTAAACAGGCATAGGAATCGAAATGCGCGATGCAGGGAGCGTGCAAGCTTCATGCTGGCTGCTCGTTTCATCCTACCATTGTAACTGTGCTGTTCGTTAGCTAGGCACATCAACAGAGGGCAAGTATTGAGTGGCTAGCACAACCTAAAGCTAGCCTGCACTGCTTAAAGCTAACCTGCACCGCTTAAAGGGATGGTGCATTGTGGCTGGAGCAGTTGTTAGCAGTTATGGCGGAAGTGACTCTGACCTGGGTAACATTGAACATTGCCACAAAGTTGGGGAGTGCAGACACCAAGGTTTTCAGATGCTGCAGCAAGGGCCTTGGTAGAAGTGGAGGCGAAATGTCCTGTATCTACAGGGGGCCAGGAGCAATGTTCCCATAAAACTACGTGGTTGTGCTGCAACCGTGAAGTTCCTGCACAGGCTGTACATAAGTTGGTCCCTTTAAATTCCCCCCAAAATTTAAAGGGGCCATGCACTTAATCACCTGCATTCTCCAAAAAACAAAGGGAATGTTAGCCAAGAGGCCTTCCACACAGGCTCAGAAGGCAATGGAAGTGGCTAACCATGGAGAATGCCTGGAGTCAAGCCCCAAGAACTTGAAGACACTGCTGCAAGAAGTCCAGTATCTCAAATAAGTGATCAAGGTCAGTGAATGCATCTTCAAATGCCACACCCTACCACTGCACCACTAGCCTCAGACACTGCTTAATTTGACATAGACCCATCACTCACCTCCCATCAATCTTTTAACAGTCAGGACTCATACCTGACATTCATATGCTCCACAGCATCCTCACACACTTAGCACTGCTGCAAGCCTCACACCCACAGTGTCACAGATTAAACACGCTGCCAGCCATTCAACCATGACTGCCACATCACACACAGATTTCACGACACTCACTGACACACTTCCCTTTCTCTCGCAGGGTAAGGTGGTGCAGAAGTAGCAGAGGCTAGCTGGAGGGAGACACGTGTGCCTGCATGTCCTAACCCCCTTCAAGGATACGGAGCAGGCCGTTATTGGGACAATCAGTTCTGAGGCTGTGGACAGTGGTAGGACTGAAACAGTAGAAGAATGTTGGTATCATCATTCCTTTTTTTAAATTCGTTCATGGGATGTGGGCATCACTGGCTAGGCCAGTATTTATTGCCCATCCGTAATTGCCCTTGAGAAGGTGGTGGTGATCTGCCTTCTTGAACCACTTGGGGTGTAAGTACACCAACAGTGCTGTTATGAAGGGAGTTCCAGGATTCTGACCCAGTGACAGTGAAGGAACGGCAATGTAGTTCCAAGTCTGGATGGTGTGTGTCTTGGAGGGGAACTTGCAGGTGGTGGTGCTCCCATGCATCTACTGACCTTGCCCTTCTAGGTGGTAAAGGTTGTGGGTTTGGAAGGTGCTGTCGAAAGTACCTTGGTGAGTTTCTGCAGTGCATCTTGTAGATGGTAGGCACTGCTGCCACTGTGCGTCGTTGGTGAGGAACTGAATGTTGAAGGTGGTAAATGGGGTGCTAGTCAAGCGGGCTGCTTTGTCCTGAATGATGTCGAGCTTCTTGAGTGTTGGAGCTGACCCATCTAGGCAAGTAGAGAGTATTCCATCACACTCCTGACTTGTGCCTCGTGGACAGACATTGGGGAGTCCGAAGGTGAGTTACTCATCGCACAATTCCCAGCCTCTGACCTGCTCTTGTAGCCACAGTATTTGTGTGCTGGTCCACTTCGGTTTCTGGTCCTTGGTAACACCCAGCATGTTCATAGTGGGGGATTCAGTGATGGTAGTACCATTGAAAGTCAAGGAGAGATGGTTAGATTCTCACTTGTTTCAGATGGTCGTTGCTTGGCACTTGTGTGGCGCAAATGTAACTTGCCACTTATCAGTCCAAGCCTGAATGTTGTCCAGGTATTGCCGTATCTGGACATGGGCTGCTTCAGTATCTGAGGAGTCATGAATGGCTGAACGTTGTGCAATCATCAGCGAACATCCTCACTTCTGACCTTATGATGGAGGGAAGGTCATAGATGAAGCGCAGTGGTTAGCACCGCAGCCTCTCAGCTCCAGGGACCCGGGCTCAATTCTGGGTACTGCCTGTGCGGAGTTTGCAAGTTCTCCCTGTGACCGCGTGGGTTTTCGCTGGGTGCTCCGGTTTCTTCCCACAGCCAAAGACTTGCAGGTGATAGGTAAATTGGCTGTTGTAAATTGCCCCTAGTGTAGGTAGGTGTTGGGGAATATGGGATTACTGTGGGATTAGTATAAATGGGTGGTTGTTGGTCAGCACAGACTCGGTGGGCCAAAGGGCCTGTTTCGGTGCTGTATCTCTAAAATAATTTTTAAAAAGCAGCTGAAGATCGTTGGGCCTAGAACACCTCATCCTCCTTATGACATCCCATTTCCCCGTCATCCTGCACTCCTGATTTACAAGCTGCAGATAGTGTAAGCATGCACCTCGTATTTTCCACCTCCATCCATACGCCACAGCCTTACTCTTAGACCTCCTTTCAGATAGCCAAGAAGTGGACCCTGGACCGGCATTAGAGGAGCAGTGAGGAGTCAGTAATGTGAAGCCTCACTGTCACCCACAAAGTCTCTACGCAGGCCACACATAAGTTGGTTCCTTTAAATTACAATTTTTTTTTTAAAGGGACCGTGCACTTAAATCGCCTGCATACTCCAAAAAAAAATTAGAGGGAATATTAGTTGGGCGGCCTTCCAGACAGGCTCAGAAGGCAATAGAAGCAGCAAATCATGGCGAACAATGCCAGGAGTCAAGCCCTAAGCACCTGAATGCAGTGCCACAAGAAGTCCAGTGATCTCAAATGAAGCCTTTGATGGCTCAGACTGCTGTTAGGCAAGGTCAGCTTACTGCTGTGCAAGCTGAAACTGTTACCATCATGGCTGTGGAGTAATGTTCAAAGGGGCTTGCAGGGTATCACAGCAGTGCAGCATTCTGTCCTCCAACAGATTACTAGGATTGCTGAGGTGGCAGTGGCTCCATGGAGCACAAACTGTCTGTTCTCTCTCAGGATGACATCATTCATCTTCCCACATGGCCATTTTGCCAGTGCCCTTGCTGCTGCCTTTCATCCAGCCAGCCCAGACTGCTGCGACCGAGATGGTGCCATCAACAGCTGGGCCCTATAGGCCCAGGGCTGCTTGGTGTCGTCCTCAATGCCATCTGTAGTGTCCTCCACTGAAAGTCAACAGCCTTCTACCAGTCATGCCCAGTAAATGGCTCTATGACTGCAATTCTGGTCGCCACACTACCAGAAGGACGTGGAGGCTGTGGAGAGGGTACAGAAGAGGTTTACCAGGATGTTGCCTGGTCTGGAGGGCATTAGCAATGAGGAGAGGTTGGATAAACTCGGATTGTTTTCACTGGAACGACGGAGGTGGAGGGGCGACATGATAGAGGTTTACAAAGTTATAAGCGGCATGGACAGAGTGGATAGTCAGAAGCTTTTTCCCAGGGTGGAAGAGTCAGTTACTAGGGGACATAGGTTTAAGGTGCGAGGGGCAAAGTTTAGAGGGGATGTGCGAGGCAAGTTCTTTACACAGGGTGGTGAGTGCCTGGAACTTGTTGCCGGGGGAGATGGTGGAAGCAGGTACCATAGAGACGTTTAAGAGGCATCTTGACAAATACATGAATAGGATGAGAATAGAGGGATACGGACCCCAGAAGTGCAGAAGGTTTTAGTTTAGGCAGGCATCAAGATCGGCGCAGGCTTGGAGGGCTGAATGGCCTGTTCCTGTGCTGTACTGTTCTTTGTTCTTTGTTTTGTTCTTTGACTATGACTCATGCTGCATAGTGTTATGATCCTGTAGTTTCTTTTTCCAGGAAGAATGCAGTATGCCTTTAAGGCTGGAAAGGGAGTAGTACTGCTTTAAAGCAACAAGCTCCAGAGACTGAGTCAAAGAATGCATTCTCGATGCCGGGATACAGCCATTCGGAGAACAAAGCACTCAAACAGTGATTCAAAAAGTGCATACTCGTTGCCCGGAATATAGCCACTCAGACCAAAGATCGAGAGATACAATGTTAGAATTTAATTTTGAACTAGCTTATAGTAGAAACAGACTGTTCTAACTCGCAGAGAAACAGACCGACACTGGACCAGCATATACTGAAGGAAATGAGAGCTCTCTCTCGGTTTATTTGAACCATATTTATTATACTCTCAATTCTGATGACAAGTCAGATTAATTTCTTCAAAAGAATATAACCAATTCCTTTAACTACTGAACTGTAATTGTTGAAATTCATTGCTGGAGAAGAAAAGCGTTACTTCAACTGCTGAATTAGACTACAGACTGTTCTACTATTGAAGAACCTTTTTTGCCCCCCATCGGACGACTGTGAGGACTTCAAGCAACCTTGGACGATTCCACTTTGGAAGATTTCACCGGCAGGAACATAAATATGCAAGGACTGTAATTGTTTTCTATTTTAAATGTTGTTTATATCTTCGTAGTGTTTAAGAATGTAGTTTTTCAAATTAAACAGTTAATTTGTTGATCTAAAGACACCTGGTTTGGTTAGCCTCATTCAGGGGTTAATAGATGGTACAATTTGGCTGGGTCTTTCTTTAATTTGGAAAGTTTAAAATGATATGTTTGACAATCTGTGGAAGGACGGGATTGAATCAATAGTGCGTTTCTCCCACCATAATCAGAATCATATATTTTGATTGGGGGCTTTGACTTGAGCGGTCGGTCGTAACAGTAGGAGCACTAGGACAGGCAAAGGCACATGGGGTGATTCATTGACTTTTGTATGCAATATTACATGATTTGATTTATAAATTCAGTTTGGAATATTTATTTTATGGTGGCTTTTGCATTATGGCCAAGTGGACACCATGATGGTTAATGACAGAAGAAAGAAAAGGTGTGGAACAATTGATGAATGGGAAATTGGGGTTATGGTTCCTGGTCTTGTGCTCAGATGAGGTTCTTCATGGGCAGCTTGGGAAGAAAGGGTCTGTTTAGGTTGCCTCCTCCTCAGTTGTTCACTGGTGGCAAGGGCTGTCCCGTCACGATGGCAAGGTTATGCAGCAGACCACCATGATTCTTAACATCCACTCTGCTGCTTGTTGCAGAGCTCCTTCAGAACAACGCAGGCGGTGAAAGTGTTTATACATGCCAATGGGCTGCTCTATCAGATTTCTTTGCTTTCATTGTATGCAGGCTGTGCACATGCAAATAGCTTACACACCAGAGTCATCAGCCCTTGTCACCCAGTGGCCACCTCTTGGTTTGCCATGGTGGCTCAAATGCATCTGGCACAGAATGAAGGCATCATAGTTGCTGCCAGGATACAGGACATTGACCTGCATGATTCGTTGCCTATGGTCACACACCAGCTTTCAGTTCCAGTATAGGGCAGAGTTGACATGCAGTACCTGCAAGGTGATGTGCATGCAGTCAGTGGTACCCTGCGCAATGGGGAAGCCTGTATCCTAGCGAAGCAACGCTTGTCTCTGGCATTAGACAATGAAAAGTAGTTGTCTCTCATTAGGTAGAGCGACCTCCCTTATGCACTAGGGAGTGGCAAACTGAGACATATTGCAATTATCTCAAGCTGCAATGTGGAAGAAGCCAGGCGCATAAAGGTTACATTACCATGGTTACTTGCCCTGCTGTAAGGTTGTAGTTGTGGCTGCAGCAGATGGCAGATTTCAGTGAGGATGCCCTTACTGAAGTGCAGAATCTCGCACATTATTCCTCAATGGGGTTCAAGTAGGAGAGTTGTTTCCTCATCCTTGGAGGAGGATATGGCCTGCTGAGACCCTTTACCCCTCCTCCTCCTCCCTCTTCCAGCAGTTTGTCTTGCTCTGCATAGCCTCTCTTCATTCGCCAAGTCATGGTATATTCCAAGGGGAATGCACTCATGTCTGGAAGCAACTCATTTGTGCAGAAGCCTTGAAGTCAGAAAAAACTCCTTCAGCCCTATCCCACAACCCCCTGAAGATGTTTGCAACTTGAAACAACTTCAGAAAGCACTAAACACTTGTGGAATGGAAACAACAGCCAGAAGAAATCAACCAGCAATTAACCTGTAATTAGTTGGTGCCTTTAAGTAGCATTGGTGGGGGAGGACTCCTTCCTGCTGCTGAACGCATGAGAGGGCATTAACTTGTGGAGCATTTAGCTCCAGAATGGCACCGCTGACATCAAGTCAGCATACATCATGTTCTGCCTGCTCTGCATACTTCATTGCACACACGCAACACCCTCACGTCCGGTGCAATTTGCCCCACAATTGTGTATGTGTGCTGCAGATGCCATTTTGGAGTTTTAAGGGCACTCTAACACCCAAAAATGGGCACAAATGATCCCAATTTCTCACCTGTTGACTTTTAATATCACCAAAATCATTTTTAATGCTTTCTTTCCAAAGAGCTGATTTTCTTTCATTCTGCAAACCTCGCAAGTGTTGGACATATGGAAATGATAATCCATATTGCATGCTTTTTGGAGCTTCCAACTCAGAATCAGTTAATTCAGCTCCCTCACCTGATAATCGTTCAAATGATGGGGATACCATCGAGGTACAACTTCTGTTGGCATTAACCACTGTTTTGTGAAAGGACTGCTACATTTAATATTGTCACAGTTAATATTTGGCTGTGAAGTCTGGAATGAACTTTCTGTATTGTAGGTAAGCATTCCTCCTTCAGAAGCTGCCATTGCTTCACTTTCAAATAGGTTGATGCCACAAACAATAAAATAGAAATGGCGCACTCTGTCATTTGTGTTCTGAATTTGAGTCATACGCAAGTGATTGGAGCTTGGACCATGGCAGCAAATGCAAATGGCATCAGAACCTTTGATTAAATCATTGGACTTGTGACGCATGGCTGGACTAATAATCACACCACCGCAATTCGATAATTTGATTTCAGTTATTGAAAACAATAAACTGGCAATAAAAGACAGGCTTCAGTAAAAACTGACGATGAAGCTGCCAGATTGTCGTAAAAACCCAACTGGTTCACCAGTGGCCTTCAGGGAAGGAAATCTACCATCTTTACCCAGGCTGGCCCACATGTGATTCTTGTCATACAGTAACATGATTAACTGTCTTCTGAAGTGAGTAAGCTACTTTCTATGAGAAATTGGGGATGAGCAAGAAAGAACACATTCAAGGTCATTTTTGTTAAGGAAGGAATGTGTTCAGATTTGGACAGTGTTTAGAGGCCTGTTCAATTCTCATGCTAGAGGCAGGAACCCTCACAACATTTAAGAAGTGTTCAGATGAGCACTTGAAACGCCATAGCATACAAGGCTACGGGCCAATTGCTGGAAAATGGGATGAGAATAGTTAGGTGCTTGATGGCCGGCACAGACACGAAGGGCCCGTTTCTGTGCTGTATAACTATGACTCTATAACTACCAGCAGGTGGAGGAACCTAAACTTGTTCTCTTTATAGATGTCGCATCTTTGTGTGACATGAGATCTCATGGCATTGGCCTGGTGCAAGTAATTGGAAAATCTTGCTAGATGCCCTTTTTAGTTCCTAGCTTCCTATATCATTACCAACTTGAACTCGAAGAGTTGGAAGTCAAACAGTTCTTGCATCACTGTTTTGGCTTATTGATTCACCCCTTGATATTCTATGGTTTGTCAACAATTACAATTTATATTTACTGGCACCAAATATCCCTGTGCTGTGTTGTTGACTTTAAGAATTAGTATTAACTTTGAGAATTTTCCTTTCTGAGAGAGCACACCAGGTGTAACTCCCAGGTTGAATCCTGCTCTGTATTCAACCACTGAGGTGCAGAAGAGTGGCCCAAGAAAACTCTCCTGCTTATTTTAAGTACTTTTTCTTCATGGGGATGTGCCCCTTCTCCATTTAGAATCCTAAAGTACGGAAGAGGCTATTCAACTATTGGATCTATATTATACTAGCATAATACACTGAATCAGGGTCTTACCATTCCAGTGTTACTTTACAATCTTCTATATGTATATATGCTCTGTAAAAAGAATGGGTTTAATGTGCCAAATTACATTTTTGTTTTCATTGGTTCTTAAGTACGTAGCCGGTAACATTCTTTTTGCCATCTGTCTTTCCTGAAAAAATCTAGCAAGGTGCATTGTAGCAGCTGTGAAAGCTACAGATAAAATCTGTTACATCATTATCATTTAATACATTTGTTCTGGGTAATCCTAACTTTCTTTTCATTACTGTCTGTTTTGGAGCTGAAGTGGAAAACAAAAACAAAATTGCTCCAACCAGGAAGTTATTTCTGCTCAGTGGGATGAAAATGTATATGAAGCAAACTATTGTTGGGTAGAATGTCGTCTTATTTTTCCAATTATAGAATTGTGAAATAGTTCAGGTTTTGAAAATAACAAAAGTTCGCTCTTTATGAAGCGTTTCTGTACAACAAATAGCACTGCCTGATGAAAGAGGAAATCAGTCTACCTTCTAAAATCCCAGAAGTTATATCTTTACACCGATGAGCCAGGACAGGGGAAGGCAGATGTAGAATGATGGCGGTCGTCAACTCCTGTATTAGCTACAGGATTGGTAATTATTACGCGTCTTCAAAAAAACCATCCTTGATGCCTTTGCCCTTGCTAACTATTGTCCATCTCCCTTTCTTCTCCATGGTCCTTGAAGAAGTTGTAATTTCCTAGATCAATGCCACTTTTCTCACAGATCTGTTTCGGAATTATTTTGGTCACCCTACCCCAGCAACGTAACAACCCTAGCCAAAGTCACATACGGTGTTCTTTGTATTGTGCATATCCTTCCTTAACCTGTTTGCAGCATTTAACGCAATTGATCAAGCTGTCCTCCTTCAGCTCTAGTCTTCTATTGTTCAACTACTTGGTTCTGTTCTAAATTATCTGATCATAGCCAGAGTATCTAGCAATTACTTCTGTTCCCATCCCACATGGGCACCACCATTCATCCTTGGTCCCTCCTGTTCCTCATCTATACATTGTCCCCATGCAACATATTCACAGACATAGGATCAGGTTTATGTGTATGCTAATTACACCAGCTCCACTCCTGCACTGCCTCTTTTGTCAGGCTGCTTGTCCAAATTCCAGTCTTGAATTGTTGTGACTTACCCATGCTAGGCATTGGGAAGACCAAAATCGTCATCTTTGGCCCTTGCCATAAACTCCCATGTCAGGCTAAACCAGACTATTTGCAACCACAAGCTGAACTTTCAACTCCAAATCATCTCCATTGCAAAGACTGCCAACTTGTCCTTCTATAACATTGTTTGCCTCCAGCTCATCCCATCTGCTACTGAAAGAGGGAAAGACTTTATATAAAAGCACTTAAAGCCTATGAAGTGCTTTTTTGAAGTGTAGACACTTCTAATTCACTAAGAAGCACAACAGCGAACTTGCCCGCTGCAAATTCTTACAAAGAGAAACTTGACAAATGATCAGATCGTTTGTTTGGAGACATATGTTGGCCAGGGCGCCTGGGAGAACTCCCCTGCTCTTTGAAATTGTGCCATGAGATTTTTTTCTTTACATCTGTTTGAGAGAGACAATATGGCCTTGGTTTAACGTCTTATCCGAAAGACGGCACCTCCAATAGTGCAGCACTCCCTCATTACTGATACTGGATTGTCAGCCCTAGATTATGCGCTTAAGCCTCATGTATGTCTTTTTCATTTTCAGAGTTGATTATTAGCCATCCATACTCCAATCTCAATCAACTTTCACTCATCCAATATTTTGCTGTCCATATCCTATTGCGCTCATCTTCACTGACTTACAGTAGCTCCTGGTTCCCCCAATTCCTCAAATTTAGAATTCTCATCCTAATTCCCTCCATGTCCTCACCCCTCCCTATCTCTTCCATTACACCAAACTGTCCATCCCCAAACTCTCCCTTCCTCTGACTCCAGCTGCTTTTGTATTCCCCCCCTTCATCTTAAGAGGCAGCTTTTATTTGTAATTGGAGGAGACAGTGGCATAGTGGTAATGTCACTGGACTAATAATCCAAAGGCCTAGGCTAATGTGCTGGGGACAAAGGTTCAAATCCCAACATGGCAGCTGGTGGAATTTACATTAAATTAATTATTTTTTAAAAATCTTGAATTGAAAGCCAGGACTGGTGCCATGAAACAATTATCGATCAGCATTAAAAACCCATCTGATCCATCAGGGAAGGAAATCTGCCATCCTTACCTGATCTGGCCTACATGTGACTCCAGACCCAAAACAATGTGGTTGATCCTTAACTGCCCTCTGAAATGGCCTAGCAAGCCACTCAGTTGTTAAGGGCAATTAGGGATGGGCAATAAATACTGGACTTGCCAGCACCACTCACATCCCATGAAAGAATTTTAAAAACTGCCTAGCCCCCACTTTATGGAATTTCCTCCTTCAACTTTTCCATCTCTCTTCTCCTTTAAGAGCTTTCTTAAAACCTACTTCTTAGACCAAATTTATGGTCAGCATCCATTTGGCTCAGCATCAGTTTTTTGCACAACTGTGAAGAACCTTGGGATGCTATTCTATGCTAAAGACAGCAATGAATGTACGTTGTTACTGCGAGCATATATCGAACAAACTTTGAATGCTGGACTGGGCAATACATCAATTGATATGTCAACACTTTTTGCCAACACCATAACTAACTTCTAGCAAAGGAAGAATTTGCAGTTGCAGTGGAGTGGAAACATTGAGAGGCAAACAGCACAAAAGAATTTAACCCTGCATTGGGCACAGATAAGATGCTAACAACTAGGTTTGTATCATTTGTCAGATGGCAACCTTTCTAGAATTTTGATTATTGCTGTATTTCTGCAATGAATTTGAGAAACAAGAAGCTATGATTGTTGTTGAAGCAGAGAAGATTAAGGAGAGATTTAATAAGAGTGATAAAAATTCCGAAGGGTTTTGATGGAGTAGATAGGGAGAAACTGGTAGGAGGCTCAATAATCAGAGGTCTCAGATTTAAGATAATTGACGAAGTAACAGAACTAAGGGGGGGGAGTAAAATTTTTACTCAGCGGGTCTAAAATACACTTCCTGAAAGGATGGCGGAAGCAGATTCAGTGGTAACTTTCAAAAGGGAAGTGGGTATTTACCTGAATAGAAAACAAGTGCACGGCTGTGGGGGGGAAGCAGAGGCCTATGACTATTTGGTTAGCCCTTTGAAAGTGTTGGTACAGGCATGATCGGCTGAATGGCCTCCTTTTGTGCTGTAAGATTTTATGATTAAAAGAAAAACGATGACATAGAATCATAGCAAATGATAACATGTGCAATGTGATAATTTGGAAGTCCCACATGGTATGCACTATTAAATCCATTCAGTAAATCCATCATTAACAATGGTGATTGTCACTGAATGTATTAATTATGTTTTTTCAGCCCTGTAGGTAGTGACTCATGCTGGAGTGTGCTCCCATGGGTGCTGGCAGCCCTGAAGTAACTCACCCAAGTAGCCACATTTCCTGAGTGAAGTGAGACAGAGAATCCGCAGACTGTTTTGCTGTGGGAGTCTGACCATTTCCTCACCTGACATTTATACACATATTTTCCAGCATGAGTCATTGAATAATGATCAGGAGTAGCAACCCTACTTGATTTGGCTAGCCCAGCCCAACTTTCAAAGGGGAAGTGGGTTCTTTCTTTTTTCTTTTGGGCCTCCTTATCTCGAGAGACAATGGATACGCGCCTGGAGGTGGTCAGTGGTTTGTGAAGCAGCGCCTGGAGTGGCTATAAAGGCCAATTCTGGAGTGACAGGCTCTTCCACAGGTGCTGCAGAGAAATTTGTTTGTTGGGGCTGTTGCACAGTTGGCTCTCCCCTTGCGCCTCTGTCTTTTTTCCTGCCAACTACTAAGTCTCTTCGACTCGCCACAATTTAGCCCTGTCTTTATGGCTGCCCGCCAGCTCTGGCGAATGCTGGCAACTGACTCCCACGACTTGTGATCAATGTCACACGATTTCATGTCGCGTTTGCAGACGTCTTTATAACGGAGACATGGACGGCCGGTGGGTCTGATACCAGTGGCGAGCTCGCTGTACAATGTGTCTTTGGGGATCCTGCCATCTTCCATGCGGCTCACATGGCCAAGCCATCTCAAGCACCGCTGACTCAGTAGTGTGTATAAGCTGGGGGTGTTGGCCGCTTCAAGGACTTCTGTGTTGGAGATATAGTCCTGCCACCTGATGCCAAGTATTCTCCGAAGGCAGCGAAGATGGAATGAATTGAGACGTCGCTCTTGGCTGGCATACGTTGTCCAGGCCTCGCTGCCGTAGAGCAAGGTACTGAGGAAGTGGGTATTTACCTGAATAGAAAACAAATGCACGGCTGTGGGGGGGGGGGGGAAGCAGAGGCCTATGACTATTTGGTTAGCCCTTTGTTTTCCTTTTAAAATAAGTGTATTTATAACTTCTCCCCTCTCGTTTAAATCAATTTTTTTGTGCAGTTGATTTGTGGCTAGATCTTTACCAGTTTAGTAATTGAACACGTTGCCTGTTCTGTGGGAATGATCTTGAATGACATGACTGCCGCCTCTGGTCATATTTACCCATGGCCTGTAGAAACTGTCCCAGTCTGCCTTCTGACAACAGAATAGGATACAGTACCATCGTGCTACCTCTCACTTGTTCAGTACTCCATGAGGTTATGACAAATAAGAGTTTACACTAATTTCTCCCTTTCCCTGTAATGTACAACATTTTGGTTACATGTTTGAATAAAATTAATAATTGGATAATTAAAAATGATTTGTATTTGTGAATATTTAACAATCTCAACTTAAAAATGCTAATATTAATTAAGAATTAATGGCATTTTGCCATGAATAACAGTGTTGAATTCTAGGAGTCCATTTAGACTTTCCACATGTTATTGGATTCAAGGCACCGAAGTAGAGAAATTCTGCATGGTTTGTAGCAACTTCAAATTACACTGATAAATATGATTTCATTTACTGGCTTGAAGCTGCTGGGTCAGAAGGTATTTGGTTTGAATCCTGTACTAGAAACTGAATTAAGCCTAACACTGCACTGCAGTGCTGAGGGGATGTTGCATTGTTGAAGGTATCTAACCTAAGATAAGAAGTTAAACTGAGGTCGTATCTACCTGGTACAGTAACTCACCATGGCACAGTTCAAAGAAGGGCTCATATTGTGTTCTCACCAAAATTTCTCCCTCATCCATCACCACAAAATGTTACTCACCATAATTGGTCATTCATTTCATTATTTGTGGAGCATGGCGGGTGTGTAAATCCCGCATTTGTATGCATAAAAATAATTCATTATGTGAAGCACTTTGAGATGTTTTGATATAAGGTATACAAATGTAAGTGTTGCAATTGTTTATTTTGAGCCAGTTGTCAGTTTGGATGTGTTTATTCCTTTTTGTCATGTCTGGTTGTGCCCTATGCTGTTTCCAAACCCCTTCAAATATATTTCAAAAACTAGAGACAAAATTAGTGTTACCTGCATAATCTAAAATCTAGTGCACTAAAGACAAGCACCAATGTTATAACTTCAGAGATTAGCAATGCTCTATATATATATATTTTTAAAATCTTTTTATTCATTAATGAGCGTCACTGGCAAGGCCAGCATTTGTTGCCCATCCCTAATTCCCTTGAGAAGGTGGTGGTGAGCCATCTTCTTGAACTACTGCATTCCATATGCTGTCGATACACCCACAGTGCTGTTGGGAAGGGAGTTCCAGATTTTTGACATAGCAACATGAAGCAACGGTGTTATAGTTCCAAGTTAGGATGGTGTGTGGCTTGGAGGGGAACTTGCAGATGTTGGTGTTCCCATATGTCTGCTTCCCTTATCCTTCTAGGTTGTAGAGGTTATGGGGTAGTCAGGACAATTTATAATGGTGAATAAGGAAATGGCAGAGAAACTAAAATACTTCGTGCCTGTCTTCACGGAGGAAAATACTAAAAACCTTGCAGCAATAATGGAGAATCAAGGGACTAGCATAAATGAGAAACTGCGAGATAATATTAGTTAAAAAAAAGTACTAGAGAAATTAATGGGACTTAAAGTAGATAAATCCCCTGGACCTGATGATCTAAATCCCAGAGTGTTGAAACGTAGCTGTAGAGATAGTAGATGCATTGGTGATCATCTTTCAAAATTCTGTAGACAGTGAAATGGTTCCTACAAATTGGAAAGTGGCAATTGTAACCGCACTAAGAAAGGAGAGAGCGCGAAAATGGGGAACTACAGATCTGTTTGTCTAATATCAGTCATAGGGAAAATAGGAGAATCTATAATTAAAAATGTGATAACAGGACACTTAGAAAATAGTGGTAGGATTGGACAGAGTCAACATGGATTTATGGAAGGGAAATCATGTTTAACAAAGCTGTTGGTGTTTTTTGAGGATGTTAAATTGATACTTGTATCCATCAGTCCTACACTCACTATCCAAGTTAAATCACCTGCTTTAAATGGACATTGTCCATTTGTTCCAATATTTTGTGACAAAGAAGTATCGTGTTTTTTGAGAGCGAAGTGTGGAAAAGTAAAAGCAAGCAGAAGTTAACAGGCAGTCCAGTACATCTGGATAAAAATTACTACAATTAAAAGTTTTACCCAGTGTAATAAAACTGAACTTTATAACCCGACTAAAATTACTTTGATTTAATTAATAGAAAATAAGCTTTGAGTGTGACTTTTTTTGTCAATGGACTTCACTGTCAGAAGTAGATCAAGATTCGTGTATCATGTACAAGTTTAAATTTATAAAATGTCTAATTTGAGTATTGCTGAAAATAGAGACATGTTGTCAAAGCTTTTCGTTTTGCACTCATCAAGACAAGCCACAAGAATACCAATGTAAGGGAAAACAACAACTTTATGCTGCATGAGAAAAGAGTGCTGATTGGTTGGCAAGTGAACTCTGATTGGTAGAGGCGTTGCCATGGAGAATGCACCAGTTTACGGTGACTGACAGTTAACTGCCAAGCTTTGTTTGAAATTTAAAGTAGGCAGCTTGACTCTGGTCAAGGCATTGCTGTGAGGAATGAACCAGCGAATGGCTGTCACTTATTTTGTTTAGCTGAAACAGGCGCAATGTTTGCACATGTTCTTTCTGTCTGCAAAGAACAGGGGCCTGTGTATTAATATATATAGCTTCCAGTACATGCAAATGCGCCACACTGCGAGCCCTACTGACAGTCTTAAATTGGTTGTCAGCGTAATTCTTAGCACACGGAGGATTATTTAGCAAATGTTGTCCAATCGCGGAATCAGATTTAATGTTGGACACTGTGTTTTGAGTTTTGCAAGCACGGACTCGTTGGGTACGGCCTGTACCTTGCCCGTTGCGTCTGTTTCAGCTAAACAAAATAAGTGACAGCCATTTGCTGGTTCATTCCTCAGGGCAATGCCTTGACCAATCAAAGTCAAGCTGCCTCGTTTAAATTTCAAACAAAGCTTGGCAGTATAAAGTTGTTGTTTTCCCATACATTGGTACTGTTGCAGATTGTCCTGATGAGTGCAAGACAAAAAGCTTTGACAACATTTTCAGCAATACTCAAGTTCTGTACTACCTTTTCAGTATTCAATACCTAATTCTTAATGCAGAAATCACCCCCAAGTATTTGTCTGGTCAGTTAATCATAATAACTTAAGCCATTCATTACATTACTCACTGATAATCATCTGTCCGGTTTACTGTCTTGGTATTTAATATTCCAGTAACTAAGTTATTGCCCTCATTTCATATGACTGACATCCTAGGTGAAAATGGAGAGAGCTTTTTTAGTGACTTAACGTAATTTCAGGAAGAAAATGAAAATGCAATTTCTGTTTCAACTAAACTTCTGGTAAGTATGTGCACTATAATTTACTTGCTTTGGGAATCCCAAAGGTGTGTTTGGATTTTTTATTTCAGTGCTTGGGCTGTCAAAGTTCACTATTCAAAATCTCAGTTACAGTAAAATGCAATTGTTTGTTTTAATTACAGACTGCTGTCTAATCGAAGTGGGTGCTTTCAATGCAGCACTGTGTAGCAGTGTAACTCTCTTTCTATAACCCTTTGTAATAATGTTCATGATTCTCAGTTCTGTCTTTAACTGGGATGAAATGGTAGAACTGTATCTAGATAAAGATGATCTGTGAAAATGGCTTGATAATCTTTTTCTCATGCTCTTTGTATCGCAAATTACTTAAAGGAACTCTACTATGGTGCCATGTGTTAATGTGTCAGAGGATGTGGATCCCATTGCCCCTAATGAACCCCTTGCCAATATCTGTATTGGCATTCACATCCATACTTCAGTAGATGAGGGATGATCTGATGATGGAATGGAGGGAAATCAGCAAATCACAAAGTGGCGTCAGGTTGTTGAATGTATTCATTTGCCATCTCTTTCTACAGTCCAAGACAGACAGACTTGGAGGTTCCAACAGAAAGAAATAGCAAGATCATTTTCGCTGTAAACAGTACACCAACTTTATCAGAAAGGGTGGGCCAATGATCTACACCCCAGTTTCTACCAATGCTGCTGTGAAGTCATCGTTAGGAGTTGTCAGAGTATAGTCTGGTAATGAGTGTCTCTTCCTGTTGGGTGGCATTTGATGCCTTTCTACCTTAGCTTGAATGAAATTGGAAATCAATGAATTGAAGAACAAAGCTGCATCTCAGTATGTCAATGCTTCATTTACTGCCAGATCTGACCAGTGCCATCTCCAGTTCTTCACTTGATTACATCAACTGCAGCCTCTTTGTTACTTTTTCTCAATATTATTCACATTGGGAATCTATCTTTGACGCACACCCATCTAGAACAGCATTTACATTTGTTAGCATGTGCCTTTTATGTTTGACTTGTACAAAGTTCAGTAACCTCAGGTCATTGGACTGGAATTGAAGTGCAGAGAGAATTTTGATTGCTCTTGTCAAAGAACTAGGATGTATTTTCACAAACATTGTCATAGGCTGAATGTTTTAGAAATACAGTGGCACTAAATTTTCATAATTGTTTCAAAAGTCAAAAAAAGTACTGAAACAAATCACAGATCAAACACGTTAAGGGGGTCTCGCTAGTAAAGTCCCCCCTCTCCCCCCCCCCCCCCCCCGCCCCAAAAAAAGCAACAAAGAATTAATCCCTTTCAGATTTTTTTGTGTCTGTAATTTATGGTGCTCAAGGTGAAGGATCGTGGTGTTGGGGAATAGGACACTAATCATATTAAACAACTTGCGTCAGTATTAGGCATTCAAGAACTGATGTGACAGGATAAGATTCCAAGTTCCTTAGTCCAAAGCGCTACAGTATGCCATTTTTACCAACAGTTGATGCATAGTGGTCCTAAGGCCACTATGAACTGTGTTGACATTATTTACTTATTTCACCTAGGATTGATATCGCTGTGAGAGGAAGCAGGCTACCATCTAATCAGTCTGAACTACAGTTCTGTTTCTAATCTTGGCAATGCCAAGGAAACACAGTGGGAACATTGCTGCAGCAGAGAGAAAGCACCACTTTGACTTTCAATTTAACATTAAAGTTTATCTTATTTAACATGAAGATTCACATGGAGCCAGCGTGACTGGAACCATATTGTTCCAATATAATTCTTCATGCTACTTCAGTTGTATCGGTATAACTTTAGTCCTACCCATCTCGAGACCTAGGTATAACTTCTGTTTAGAGGAGTCAGTTGGCAGAAGGCAATAATATTAATCCAGAGTAAATGGGTAATAAAAGCTCAAGTGCTTTGGTACTTGAAATGAGGATATTGTGCTGGAACATCACACCGGTGGGCACTCTACACCTGTGGCGTCAGCCTATTTTTTCTTTTTGAAGGGTGCTGGATTGTGTTCCAATTTGCAATCTTTTTCCATTTCCAGTTCAGACCTGCCTTATCCTCTGCCATCTCAACTATTCACAATTTCTCCACATCTCTTAAATGCCTCTTTAATTTATTTTATCATTCTTTTTCCTATCATCTCATGTTAGTATCATTTCAGCTGTTTAACCACATCCTGTCTTCCGTTTTAAGAACTTTACATATCATACTGCATGCCTTTTTTCTGTTTCTACAAAGTACTATTTTAATGTTTTCCAATTCTGATGAAGGGTCTACACCTGAAAGTAACTTGTCTGTTCTCTTCACAGATGCTGGCTGACCTGCCGGGTGTGTCCAGGATTTTCTGTTTTTCTTTCAGCTTTCCAACATTTGCAGTTGTTTTTGCTTTTTATTCAAAGTACTTTTGCCTGCTGTGTTGAGTTCCAAATACCCTGTGCAAACTGTATTGAAGTTTCAAATTCTAAACAGAAAATCATGTAAAAACTCAGATTTTTCCAAAACACAGGAATCACCCGATTTGCAGAAGTTTCTCGATGCTTGCAATTCGCATGGAAAATGTAAACGCATAGCTTTCTAAATTTAAATTTTCCCGGTGAAGCGCAAGAATGTTTGCAAATCATGGGACTGACAAGTAATGACAATGTTGTGAAATTTATTTGCAAAACCTGTGCATTACTGTATAATTTCATCAAAATAGAAAATTGTTCAATGTTCACTTCACAAATTGAACATTTCAGGTGGAAAAGGTAAAGTTTTTTTGTATTTTGTGAAAATGAAAAGTGCTAGAGTTGAACTACATATTTCTTTAAAGATTTTCAAATTGTAAGGTGAACAATTCTTTTAAAAAAAAAATGTAAACTAGAAGTTGGTGGAAGTGACATTGGCAGTGGAAGTGGCATGGGGCCCTGATGGCTGGAACCCTAGAATGTTGAGGGATATCAACAAAGAAATAGCTGAGATTGTCATCACAACCCTTCTAACATCCTTCAATGCAAATTATTCCAGAGAGCTGTCAATTGTATTGAAGATGGGAAAAGGGAGTAATCTGGATATCTATTAAACCATTTGGCCTAAACTAGTTATAATATGGGATAAAATTTATACTCTCTTAGAAAGATGGGGCTTAATTAAGGAGGCAAATCATGCCTGACACATCTTAGTTTGAGGAAATATTGTGAATAAAGAGAAATACAGTGATTGTTGTGTTTGTAGATTTTCAAAAGGCGTTTAATAAGGCACCATTAAAGAGGCTTTTTGATAATTAAGGTGCATGGTATCAGAAGGTATGTGAACTGGAAGTTGGCTAAAGGAAAGAAAGCAAACTAGTGGTTAATGGATATTTTTCATACGGAAGAGATGTAAAAAGTGGCATCATCAAGTTTCAGTGTTGGACCACTTTTCAACATTACTGACCTAGACTCAGATATAGAAGGCACCAATGTTCCCACTAATGCTGTGCACAGACACACATAAGAACATAGGAACAAAAGAAATAGGAGCAAGAGTAAGCCATACAGCCCCTTGAGCCTGCTCCACCATTCAATATGATCATGGCTGATCCTCCGCCTCAACTCTACTTTTCCACCCACTCCCCATATCCCTTGATTCCCTGAGAGACTAAAAGTCCGTCTGTCTCAGCCTTAAATATATTCAGCAATTCAGCATCCACAAACTTCTGGGGTAGAGAATTCTAAAGGTTCACAACCCTTTGGGTGAAGAAATTTTTCCTCATCTCAGTCCTAAATGATTGCCCCCTTATCCTGACTCTGTGCCCCCGTGTTCTAGATTCCCCAGCCAAGGGATTTTTAGTCTCTTGGGGGATCAAGGGATCTGGGGAGCTGGTGGAAAATTAGAGATTTCCCAGCCAGGTGAAACAACCTCTCAGTATCTACCCTATCAAGCCCCTTCAGAGTCTTGTTTGTTTCAATGAGATCACCACTCATTCTTCTAAACTGCAGAGAATATAGACCCAATTTACTCAACCTCTCATCATAGGATGTCCCTTTCATCCCAGGAACCAATCTAGTGAACCTTGGCTGTACTGCAAGTATATCCTTCCTTAAATATGAGACCAAAACCCTGTACAATTGTAGCAAGACTTCTTTATTCTTGTACTCCAATCCCCTTGCAATAAAGCCCAACATGCCATTTGCCTTCCTAATTGTTTGCTGTACTTGCATGCTAACTTCCTATGTTCCTTGTATGAGTACACTCAATTCCCTCTGAACATCAGCATTTACAAGTTTCATGCCTTTTACAAAAATATTCTGCTTTTCTATTATGACCAAAGTGAATAACCTCACATATCCCCACATTTTATCTATCACCTCATTTGCCACTCAATTAACCTGTCTGTATTTGTTTGCAGCCTTTTTGTGTCGTCCTCACAGCTTACATTCCCACCTAGCTTTGTATCACCAGCAAACTTCGATAAATTACTCTCATTCGCTTCGTCTAAGTTTATAGATTGAAAATAGCTGAGGCCCCAGCACTGATCCTTGCACCACTCCACTAATCACAGCCTACAAACTTGAAAATTCCCCATTTATTTCGACCCTTTGCTTCCTGTCTATTAACCAATCCTTTATCTATGCTAATATATTATCCCCAACATTCTTATCTTATGTATTAATCTTTTGTGTTGCACTTTATCGAATACCTTTTGGAAATCCAAGTATACTACATGTACTGCTTCCCCTTTATCCAGTTACATCCTCAAAAAGCTCTAATTAGTTTGTCTAACATTATTTCCATTTTGTAAAACCATGTTGACTTTTCTGATCATACTATGATTCTCTAAGTGCCTTGTTAAGACTCCCTTAATAAGAGATTCCAGCAATTTCCTGACACATGTCAGGCTAACTGGCCTGTTGTTCCTTGTTTTCTTTCTCCCTTCTTTCTTGAATAGCAGTGTTACATTTGCTAACTTCCAATTCGCTGGGACCATTATAGAATCTAGGGAAATTGGGAAATCATAATCAGCACATCCACTGTCTTTGCAGCTACCTCTTTCAGAATCCTAGGATTTAGGCCATCAGGTCCTGGATATTTGTTCGATTTTAGTCCCTTAAGTTTCTCCAATACTTTTTCTCTGCTGATATTAATTACCTTAAGCTCCTCACTTGTAGCCCTTGTTTACATTCTATTACTGGTATGTAATTTGTGCCTGGAAGGTACCACGCAAGCCCTGTTCCAGGTTAAATACCACAGTAAAATATTTAAAGGTACCGCACATTGGAATAAACTGGCTGCACACAACAAAATTTTACAGAAAGCGTTTGAGGGCACGATATCAAATTTTGCAGATGATATAAAAATAGAAAACATGATTAACTGTGAAGAGGATGTGCACTAGTTGATTGGGCAAATAAATGTTAGATAAAATATTATGCTTAGAAATATGAGGTGGACGGTAGCATCGAGGTAAGGGTACTGGACTAGTAATCCAAAGGCCTGGACTAATGCTTTAGTGTTCAAATCCCACCACAACATCAAGGGGAATTTAAATTCAATTAATAAATCTGGAATAAAATCCTAGTGTCATTAATAATGATCATGAAACTACTGGATTGTCTGGTTCACTAAAGTCTTTCAAGGAAGGAAATCTGCCACCTTTACCTTGTCTGGCCTACATGTGACTCCAGATCCACAGGAATGTGATTGAGACTTACTGCCCTCTGAAATAATGTAGCAAACCAAATCACTACAGAAGTACCTAGAAGGTAAAGAGCTGTTCAGAATTATGAAGGGTTGTGGTTTGATAAAGTAGGAAAAACTAATTCTACTGGTCAGTAGCTGGAGAGCTAAATTTATCATCGCCAAAGAAGGAAGCTATCAAGGGAAATTTTATTACGCAGAGAGTTGTTAGGGTGAAATGTCCTACCAGATACGACAGTGGAGCCAGAATACATGAGAGTTTTTAAAAGGAAATGAATAAACATTTAAAAAGGGAAAAAATTAAAAGAGCAAAGGAATGTCCTTCTATGCCAAAAAGTTGAGATTTTCTCACAGATTTCTTTTTTAGCCTTAGTGTTATCTGGGGTGCCCACTGGAGGCCATGCAGTACCCTGCAGGGGCAGCAGGATGTCTGTCCTGCAACATTATATGAATATTACAGACATTTCCCACCCCACCCAGAAGCCATGTGATCTCTCAGGATAGATGAAAAAACAGATAAAAGCTCAAGCCACTTAGGGGGAAAAGATTGCAAAATTCCTCTTGACCCCCTTAGGCGATTGAAATTATTCCAGGGGATTGATTAATATTAAAGTATGCCTATATCATATACTAAGTGATGTCCATCCCAGCCAGGAACAGGTCCAGCTCTATCAGTTTATCCAAATGAATTGTCTGAGGGACATTGAGAAGTCTGTAGGGCATTGGTAGCTGATGTTGCACGGTCCAGGGATTGCAATAAAAGCAAAGGTTATAATGATTTATTTTTAAATAACAGAACTTTTTTCTTCTATAAGCAGTGAATAGTGATAACAAAATTATAACAAAACAAGGCCATGTGCTAGTGAGTATAGAAATAGGAGAATATTCCAGATGAATGTGTGGCTGGAGAGATGGTGCAGGAGGGAGGACTTCAGATTTCTGGGGCATTGGGACTGGTTCTGGGGAAGGTGGGACCTGTACAAGCTGGACGGTCTACACCTGAACAGGACTAGGACGAATATCCTTGCAGTTTGCTAGTGCTGTTGGGGATGGTTTAAACTAGATTGGCAGGGGAATGGGAACCTGAGGGCAGTTTCAGATGAGACGAATTCAGAGCAGGGAACAGGAGGTGGAAAATTAGCGAATGACTCTGAAAGACAGAAGATGAAAAGGTTAAAAAGTGTGCAGCCAGCACAGGAGTTTGGCAGTGTGCAAAGGTGTTTATTTAAATGCAAGGAGCACAGAAAATAAAGCAGATGAGCTGAGGGCACAGATAGACACATGGCAGCATGGTATTGCTATAACCAAAACTTAAAAAGGGGCTTAAAGAGGGGCAAAAATGGCAGCTCAACATCCTTGGGTATAGAGTTTTCAGGCAGGATAGCGATGGGGATAAAAAAGGAGGGGGTGTAGCATTATTGGTTAAAGAATCAATTACAGCTGAGAGGGGGGATGATATGCTAAATGAATCATCAAATGAAGCCAAATGGGTTGAGCTCAGAAATAATAAAGGGGCAGCCACACTACGAGGAGTGTACAATAGATCCCCAAGTAGTGAAAGGGAGATAGAAGAACAAATATATAGGCAAATTTCCAAGTGCAAAAACAATAGGGCAGTAATAGTTGGGGATTTCAACTACCGTAATATCAACTGGGATACAAACTGTGAAGGGCACAGAGGGCACAAAATTCTTGAACTGCATTCAAGAGAACTTTTTTAACCAGCACGTAACAAGCCCAACGAGAGGGGGCGCAATTTAGTCTCAGGAAATGAAGCTGGGCAAGTGGATAAAGTAGCAGCAGGTGACCATTTTGGAGATAGTGACCATGATGCAGTTAGATTTAGCATTATTATGGAAAAGAACAAAGATAGAACAGGAGTAAAAGTTCTAAATTGGGGGAAGGCAATTTTTACGAAGCTGAGAGGTGATCCGGCGAAAGTGGACTGGATACAGCTACTTGAAGGAAAATCCATGGCAAACCAGTGGGAGGCATTCAAAAGTCAGATTCTACGGGCACAGTGTAGACATATCCCCACAAAGAAAAAGGGTGGTACTGCCAAGTCTAGAGCCCCCTGGTTATCTAGAAGCATACAGGGTAAGATAAAGCAGAAAAAGAAAGCATATGACAGTCACAAAAAACTTAATACTTAAGAAAGCCTAGAGGAGGATAGAAAGTGCAGAGGTGAAGTAAAAAAGGAAATTAGGAGAGCAAAGAGAGGACATGAAAAAATATTGGCAAGTAAAATCAAGGAAAACGCAAAGATGTTTTATCAGTACATTAAGAGCAAGAGGATAACTAAGGAAAGGGTAGGGCCTATCAGAGATGTACAAGGGAACTTGTGCGTAGATGCAGAAGATGTGGGCAGGTTTCTTAATGAGTATATTGCCTCTTTCTTCACAAAGGAGAGGGATGATGCAGACATTGTAGTTGAAAAGGAGTGTGAAATATTAGATATGATCAGCATAATGAGAGAGGAAGTACTAGAAGGTCTGACATCCTTGAAAGTGGATAAATCACCAGGGCCAGCTGAATTGTATCCCAGGCTGTTAAAGGAAGCCAGGGAGGAAATAGCAGATGCTCTGAGGATCATCTTCAAATCCTCATGAGATACAGGTGAGGGACCAGAGCATTGGAGGTCTGTGAACATTGTACCATTGTTTAAAAAGGGTGCAAGGAAAAGGCTAAATAATTATAGGTCGGTCAGTCTGACCTCAGTGTTGGGCAAATTATTAGAATCAATTCTGAGAGATATGATAAACTTTCACTTAGAAAGGCACGGATTAATCAGGGATAGTCAGCATGGATTTCTTAAGGAAAAGTCGTGTCTTATTAACTTAATTGAATTTTTTGAGGAAGTAACCAGGAGGATTGATGAGGGTAGTGCAGTGGATGTGGTTTACATGTAAGGCATTTGACAAGGTGCCACATGGCAGACTGGTCAGAAAAGTAAAAGCTCATGGGATACAGGGGAATATGGCGAGTTGGATCCAAAATTGGCTCAGCGAGAGGAAACAAAGGGTAATGGTCAACAGATGTTTTTGCGAATGGAAGGCAGTTTCCAATGGCGTTCCACAGGGCTCAGTGTTGGGTCCCTTGCTGTTTGTGGTATATATTAATGATTTGGACTTAAATGTGGGAGACATGATTGAGAAATTTGCAGATGACACAAAAAATGGCCATGGAGTTAATAGTGAAAAGGATAGCTATAGACTCAAGAATGATATCAAAGGTTTGGTTGAGTGGGCGGAAAAGTGGCAAATGGAATTCAATCCGGAGAACTGTGAGGTATTGCATTTGGGGAGGGCAAACAAAGAAAGGGAATACACAATAAATGGGAGGATATTGAGAGGGGTAGAGAGACCTTGGAGTGCATGTCCACAGGTCCCTGAAGGTGGCAGGACAGATAGATAAAGTGGTGAAGAAGGCATATGGAATGCTTTCCTTTATTTACGAAGGTATTGAATACAAAAGCAGGGATGGGCAACAAATGCTGGCCTAGCCAGCGACACCCACATCCAATGATTGAATAAAATAAAATGTAATGCTGGAACTGTATAAAACATTGGTTAGGCCACAGCTGAAGTATTACATACAGTTTTGGTCAGCATATTACAGGAAGGACAAAATTGCTCTGGAGAGACTACAGAGGAGATTTACAAGAATGTTGCCAGGCCTTGAAAATTGCAGCTATGAGGAAAGATTGGATAGTCTGGGGTTGTTTTCCTTAGAACAGAGGAGGTTCACATGACAATGTGAGGTGTACAAAATTATGAGGGGTCTAGATAGAGCCGACAGGAAGGATCTGTTTCTCCTAGCGGAGAGGTCAATTACCAGGAGGCACCGATTTAAGGTGATTGGTAGAAGGATTAGAGGGGACATGAGAAAAACTTTTTCACCCAGAGGGTGGTGGGTGTCTGGAATTAACTGTCTGGATCGGTGGTGGAGGCAGAAACCCTCAACTCATTTAAAAGGTACCTGGACCTGCACCTGAAGTGCTGTAACCTGAAAGGCTACGGACCAGGTGCTGGAAGGTGGGATTAGATTGGGCGGCAAGTTTTCTCTGCTGGCACAGACATGATGGCTGAATGGCCTGTTTCTGTGCCGTAACTTTTCTATGCTTCTATATAAAATCTCAGCATTTAAAATCTGTCTTTTCTAGGCTATGTGGAGTCTGAGGGTGGACATCACGAAAGGTTGGGAGATGAAGCAGAGGTAGGTGGTGTAACCAGGTCCATCGTCAAGAAAGTGCAACCGAGGATGTTGGAAGTGAATGAAAATCATAATGTGATTTTATTCTCCCCTACCCTTCAAAGCGGGAGTGACGTTTACAGTTACAGTGATAGATTTCATTGTCGCCACGTAAAGTTCTATTTGAAAGAAAATGCTTGGTCAGTTGCATATCCTGTTTAGTGGAAATATTCCAACAGAGACTTTGAACCAAATTGGCATGTGCATTCTACCAAACATCTCACACACACACACACACGTTTGTGTTAATGAGTTAATGCCGAAGTAAATGACTTTTACACTTGCCTCTCATTTTAAAATGTAATTGGTTTGTGGGGGCCATTAGCACACACTACAAACAGCAGAGAAACACTGGGTTACACCCCAGCCCTCTCCTGGACTACCAATCTCACTGTACAGAGAGGTAGAGGAAATGCAGATAAGATGCCCCCACCGAGCTGCTGCTCTGCACCTCATCATCCAGCTAAAACCATCATTGGTTCGTGAGCAATCTGTCTATTTTGCCTTTTTGGTTACAGGGGCGTGACCTTCTGTAGTAAATCGAAGCGGCATAAAGAACAATGCATGCTCTTTATTGCAATTAAGGTATGCTCAGCGTAATGGTGAATGTGTTAAAACACTGATGTCCAGTGGCAGAGAATGATGAAATGTGGGAAATTAACCATGGTTTCCCCTTGCTCACCCGCCATCACTGCATTCTTGATCTTGGGTGCAGTGATGTAATAAAGAGGTGTTTAAAATCATGAATGGTTTTGATAGAGTAAATAAGGAGTAACAGTCTCCAGCAGCAGAAAGTTCAGTAATGAAAGGACACAGATTTAAGGTGATCGACAAAAAGAACCAGAGGTGGCATGAGTTTTTTTTTACACAGTGAGTTGTTGTGATCTGGAATGCACTAACTGTAAGGGTTGGGGAAGCAGATTCAATAGTAGTAGTCAAAAGAGAATTGGATAAATACTTGAAGGAAAAATATTTACAGGGCTATGGAGAAAGAGCAGGGGCGTGGGATTAATTGGATAGCTCTACCAAAGAGCCAGTCTTTTGTGCTGTTTCATTTTTTGATTCTATGAAACTGCCAAGTGGAACCCAGGAACGTCTTCACAGCGACAGTCAGAGAATTGTCTGAGATTTTGATTTGCATCTCACAAAAGGCCAGAGCAGGATTGACGGAGGATAAGAGCAGATTGCTTCCAATCTTTTGGTCACCACAGTGCATAACATGGAGTTGTAAGCTTAAAGTATTAAAATTCTATGCAGGGTGGAGTGAATAACCCTTTTACTACTGTGTATGAATGCAGTAATAGAAAAATCTCAGTGATACCATATCAAAGGGGATTAGTTGGTTAATATACAGTTGTTTGTAGCAATTGGTCATCACAAGAGGCAACTTAATGAAGATCGAGTGTGCAACATTCATCCTTTTTAATAGGATCTACTTTATAGTCCTTGTTATGGATACTGTACTCCAGAGGATAGAAATTTGCACATAATCAAATTATAAATTTTTTAATAAGGCTAATTAAGTGCAAATCATTTCTTTCTAAAGTCACAGTAATATGTGCAGTTGTAAATCCCCCCACCACCCGAATGTCATCATGGACCAGCAATGTAAGGCACACAATCCCCATCGGCAGAAAGCAACCACAGCTGCAGAAAACCAGGACAAGTGCTCAAAATTGAGATTGATAGATTTTTGTTAGGCAAGGATATTAAAGGTTATGTAACCAAGGTAAGTAGATGGAGTTAAGATACATAACCAGGTAAGACATGATCTAATTGAACGATTGAACAGTCTCAAAAAGCTAAATCGTCTACCCCTGTTTCTATGTTCCACTCCTGAGTATCCTAGGTATTATTCTCTGTAACTTGCACAGACTGTTGAACATTATTCTGCCATCCATCTGTTGATTTTGGACCTGGGGTGTAAACATTCTAATTTTAATTACAATTTGCATATTGTGCTTAAAAGTCTAGTATTAAAAAGAAAATACTTCGAAAACTCAGTATAACTGGAAGCCATTTCTGTATTCTGCTATATGAAATAAAAATTTCTAGAAAAAGCATAACCTGTTGTCTCTTTATCTGCAAATGTTGAGTTCTGTGGTGCCTCTAGGACTTTGAACTAATGTCATTCAAAGTGACCAATACCAGTTCTTAAGAGTCTTATTGCAGTTGCACATTGGGCTGTTGTAAGACACTTAGGTAATGGTCTTGCAAAATCTTTGAGCGTGGCATAGTTCATTTATGAAGACAACACTGCAACAGACCTCTAAATATTGGTATTGTAATTCTCTTGAAATTCCTACGGCAGTACATAGCCATCTGGAGAACATGGCGAGGACTGGCCAAACATTTCACTCTACATCAGAAGTTTAAAAAAGAAACTGGAAAGTAAGTCCATTTCCACTGCTGTTTCACAATTTCTAACATAATGGCTGCGGAATTTGATCACTTGGTTCTGATATGGTGTGTAGTGTGGTAGGAAACTGCAAAGGTATATTTTTTAATTGCATAATGCCACTGTACATGCTTGCCCTGGATTTGCAGTAATGGTTTTTAAAAAAAAAACTCCTGGGTAGAATTCGCCCTTGAGGGGACATGCTGAGTGAAGATCACAAGGGAAAGATTGCCTTCCCTCAGTCATGTCCTGCTAGGCTCGAAAGAGGGTGGGGAACAAAAAAATTGCCCCACAGCCAAAAAAGGACTAAAACGATAGAGGACATTGTAGACACCCACAGGTTAGGGTACAGTGGCATAATGATTATGTTATTGGATCAGTAACCCAGAGGCCTGAACTTATAATTCAGAGAATGTGAATTAAAAGCCTACCACAGCAGTTTGAGAAGTTGAGTTCAGTTTTTTTTAAATGATCTGAAAACAGAAAGTGGGCATCAGTAAAATGACCATGAAGCTGTCAGATTGTAGTAAAAACCCAACAGGTTCACTAATGTAAGAAAACCTGCTGTCCTTACTCAGTCTGACCTATGTGTGACTCCAGTCCAACACCAACATAGTTGATTCTTAACTGCCACTCTGTGGTGGCCCAGCAAGCCACTCAGTTAAAGGCAACCAGGGATAGGCAATACATGCTGGCCTTGCCATCAATGCCCACACTCCTAGAATTAATTAGTTATATGAGTTCTGGATGTCACCAGAGTGACGACATGAGACACATCAACAGCTCAGTGTAAAGTATTTGATTTCCCCTTACATTAAAAAAAAAGTTTGGGTAAAAAAAGATAGTTGAAGAATGAAAAAAATCATGCTTGTGCACCTTTTAAGTTCGAGTGCAACTGGAAATTGTGTAATTGCGAATTGGATCATTTTTATGGAATGTGGATTTAGAACCTTTGTTCCATCAATCTCTTCAAAGGACTCTGCATGTAATCTTCATAAATATGAGAAAGATTTCACAGAAGTTACATCTTCTATTTATAATCCCAACTTTATTTTCCAGATAGAGTAGTGGGATGATGTCATTACTGCTGTACAGTTTGAGTTAGCCTGTCTCTTTGATTAAAGAGTAATGGTGCATGATTAACCCATGCTGGTCGATTGCACTGCATGCAGGGCACCAATTTTGTGCTGCCTGCTCATTTCCATGATTTCTGCATGCAGTCAGTGCTCCCCACGTTGTTCAGTGCATCAGCAGGAGGCACAATATTGTGAGTGCTTAGCACTATGTAAAGCTAACCTGCATCTCTCAAAAATAAGTTGTGTCTGCTGGAGGTGCTGAGATTGGGAATAGTGTGCTGTGCGAAAATCAACAGTGGCTGACCATTGAGAGAGCAGGCACCAAGCATACTGCTCTGAAGGTCTTTGTTGGAGAGATGGAATGATGCCTTTGTATCCTCATGGAGGCCAGAGGCCCTTCAGACAAATGCTCAGAAGGCAGTGGCAAGAGATAGTGGTGGAGGTCAATGCCAGGAGTGTAGCTCCAAGAACATGGATCGAGTGCAGGATGAAATTTAATGAGCTCACATGAGTGGTCAAGATCAGTGAATGCTTCTTCAAAAGATATCCTACCAACTGCACCAGTAGCTCGAGCCACTGCTAAATTGACCATGCCCTCATCTCACCAGCAATCTTTATCAATAAGAACTCATATCTAACAATCATATGCTTCACCTCACCCTTCCACACATAGCAATGTTGCAAGCCTCAAACCTACATCTCACAGCTTGCACACATTGGTAGCTATTCAACCATGACAGCCATATTTCCCAAACAGATTACACAACACTTCCCTCTCCCTTGCAGGAGCTGTGGTGCAGAACAGGAGGCAGTGGGAACTAACAGGAGGGGGTGAGGTATATTCTAACCCCCCTGGAGAAAACAGTGCTGGGAAGGGCCATTGCTGAGGCTCAGACCCTGGCCACTGGTGGGGTTGAAGCCATTGATGATGAAGGTATCTGCATACCTCATCTTGCTTCCCTCATCCCACAATCTCTTCTAACTGAGAAGCTACTGATGGTGTAAGTGTGCATTCCTTACTTTCTCCTCTCCCCTCTTCACAACTCTACCCTTGTTCCTTTTTCCTTTAAGGTACCCAAGAACTGAAACCTATCCAGACAGTGGAGGAAGAACACAGTGGCGCAGTGGTTAGCACCGCAGCCTCACAGCTCCAGGGACCCGGGTTCGATTCTGGGTACTGCCTGTGCAGAGTTTGTAAGTTCTCCCTGTGTTTGCGTGGGTTTTCGCCGGGTGCTCCGGTTTCCTCCCACATCCAAAAGACTTGCAGGTGATAGGTAAATTGGCCGTTGTAAATTGCCCCTCGGTGATAGGGAATATGGGATTACTGTAGGGTTAGTATAAAGGGGTGGTTTTTGGTCGGCACAGACTCGGTGGGCCGAAGGGCCTGTTTCAGTGCTGTATCTCTAAATAAAAAACAAGAAGGCAGTGAAAATGAAGACACACCATCACTAAATTTCACAATCACAGCCACCAACTTAGATACTGACACTAAGCGTAATTTAGATAATGATATAGAGGTGTGATCTGCATGCGATGAGATAGCGGGCACTAATGTGCTGCAGCCAGAGCATGGGGTAAGGATAGCACAGATGCCAACTTGCCTATTCAGAGGGTGAGATCTCACACTGATGACTTGATGGTCTAGGCTTCAGAAGAAGGCTGATCAAATGCTTGGTGCACTGGAAAGCATGTGTTCAATGTCAATGATCATGGAAGAGTTGAGCACCCACCTAGCACAGGGTTTTGCACGAAGCCTGAAGTGAATCGTTTTCAACATAGAACTGGTGGCTCCTCCAAAAGCACACCTGTGGAACCAACCAGGATGCATGTGTGATAACAGATGTCTCAGCTTCCATTGCTGCACAAATAGCTTCCATCAAAGATCTGAGTGCTGCAGAGGAATCTCAGACTTCTGCCATGCATGCTCAGACTGCTGCCATCATGCTCTGAAAACCACTGTTAAAAGTGGTTTCCAGGGTACCAAAGCACTCCAGCAATCTGCTCTCCAGCAGAGTACTAAGACTGCTGAGATCCTGCACTGGGAGAATGGCAGTAGCTCCAAGGAGTCTGAATTTGCTTTCCTCTCTTGGGATGACTGAAGTCATACTCCCATCCCTGCCACTCCAGCAGTGCCCTCACTGTTGCCTGTCAGCCAGCCAGCCATACTGCTACAACCTAAGCTGAAATGGAGCAGTCTGCAGCTGGGCCTTCTGTGCCCAGAGATCCTTGAGGTCACCCTCAAAGGCATCTGCAGTCTCCTCTATGGAAAGTCATCAGCATTCCACCAGCCATGCTGTACTTGCTGGGGTTGCCCCTCGCTGGAGCACCAGGACAGGCAAAGGCATGTGGAAGAGGCAGTAGGGGAATGCACAAAGGTGATTGGTTTATTGTATGCACTACGGTATAACTTATAAGTTTGGATTGGAATATGTATTTTGTGTTGGCTTTTATTTTTGCATCGTACGAAAGGGGATGATGTGATGGTCAGTGACAGAGGAAAGGTAAGGAGTGTGGGACTGCTGATGAATGGAGAATTGTGGTTGAGGTTACTGGTATCACTCATTAATTATTTGCTTACTTACTGCCGGGGCAGAATGGGGCTGTCCAGGTTGCAGACTCCCTTCCTCATCCTCCTCTTCCTCCTCCCTGTGCTGCTGCCCCTCAGCTTCTCACCTGATAGCTGTTTGCAAGGACTGTTTCCTCATAATGACGAGATTGTACAGCGAGCAGCATACCATGACAAATCTTGAGATCCACAGTAAGGTTCCTCCAGAGCAGACCTGGCAGCGGAATCATTGCTTTCGGACACCAGTGGTCTGCTCTATAAGATTCCTTGTAGCAACATGGCTCTCATATGCCTGCGATGCACATCTGTGTCAGTTAAGGATTGGAGTCGTGAGCCATATCATCATCAGCTAACTTTTGTAGCCCAGTAGCAACCCTTTGGTTTGCTGTTGATTTAAATACGGCTGGCATAGAGTACTGATCGAAAATGAAGGCATTATGATTGCTGCCAGGATACAGGATATTGAGCTGCATAATTCGCTGCCTTTGATCACAACTGGTTGTTGAGAGAGTTGACATGAGGTGCATGGAAAGCAAAGTGCATGGAATCACTGGCATCTTGCACCTTGGTGAAGCTTATAATCCTTGCAAGCTCTTGTGCTCGCTCCACCTGCTTGTCTGGCAAGATACAATGAGATGAAGTTGTCTTTTTTTGCATAGAGATCCTCAGTGACCTCTGTTAGGCAGAAAGTCCACTGAAACTGAGAGATGTCGCTTATATCTCCACCAGAAACCTGGAAGGAGCCAGATGCATAAATGTACAGATGTATAGTCCTTGCACTCTTCTGAGGTTGTAACTGCAGTAGTTGGCAGATTTCAGTTATGGTCTATTTAGTGAAGCGCAGACATTTGAAACATTGATTGTTGCTGAAGTTCAGCATTGAGAATTACTCTACAAACATAGCCTTCTGCCGACAGCCCTTCTCCCCATCTCCTACATATGAACATTAGAAATAGGAGCAGGAGTAGGCCATTCGGCCCCTCAAACGTGCTCCGCCGTGTGATAAAATCATGGCTGATCTGAATGTGGCCTCAACTCCACTTTCCTGTCTGTTCCCCATAACACTTGGCTTTCTTGTCTAAGAATCTATCTAACTCAGCCTTGAATATATTCAATGACCCAGCCTCTATTGCTCTCTGAGGAAGTGAATTCCACAGACTTACGGCCCCCTGAGAAAAAATTACTCCTCATCTCCGTCTTAAATGGGAGACCCCTTATTTTTAAACTGTGTCCCCTAGTTCTAGTCTTGCCCTTAAATGGAAACGTCCTTCCTGCATCCACCTTGTCAAGTCCCCTCGGGATCTTGTATGTTTCAATAAGATCACCTCTCATTCTTCTAAACTCCAATGGGTATAGACCCAAACTGTTCAACCTTTCCTCATAAGATAACCCCTTCATCCCAGGAATCAGTAAAGTGAATCTTCTCTGAACTGCTTTTAATGCAATTTTGTCCTTTCTTAAGTAAGGATACCAAACTGTACGCAGTACTCCAGATGTGGTCTCATCAAGACCCTATACAGCTGTAGCAAAACTTCCCTACTTTGATATTCTATTCCTTTTGATAAAGTCCCGCATGGGAGATTGGTTAAGAAGGTAAGAGCCCATGGGATCCAGGGTAACTTGGCAAATTGGATCCAAAATTGGCTTAGTAGAAGGAGGCAGAGGGTGATGGTCAAGGGTTGTTTTTGCGAATGGAGGCCTGTGACCAGTGGGGTACCGCAGGGATCGGTGCTGGGACCCTTACTGTTTGTTGTGTACATTAATGATTTAGACATGAATATAGGAGGTATGATCAGTAAGTTCGCAGACGACACGAAAATTGCTGGTGTCGTAATTAGTGAGGAGGAAAGCCTTAGATTACAGGACGATAGAGTGGGGCTGGTAAGATGGGCAGAGCAGTGGCAGATGGAAGTTAATCCTGAGAAGTGTGAGGTGATGCACTTTGGGAGGACTAACAAGGCAAGGGAATATACAATGGATGGTAGGACCCTAGGGAGTACAGAGGGTCATGGGACCTTGGTGTACTTGTCCATAGATCACTGAAGGCAGCAGCACAGGTAGATAAGGTGGTTAGGAAGGCATGCGGGATACTTGCCTTTATTAGCCGAGGCATAGAATATAAGAGCAGGGAGGTTATGTTAGAGCTGTATAAAATGCTGGTTAGGCCACAGCTGGAGTACTGTGTACAGTTCTGGGCACCACACTATAGGAAGGATGTGATTGCACTGGAGAGGGTGCAGAGGAGATTCACCAGGATGTTGCCTGGGCTGGATCATTTCAGTTATGAGGAGGGACTAGATAGGCTGGGGTTGTTTTCCTTGGGGCAGAGAAGGCTGAGGGGGGAGCTGATTGAGGTATACAAAATTATGAGGGCATTGATAGGATAGATAGAAAGAAACTTTTTCCCTTAGCGGAGGGGTCAATAACCAGGGGGCATAGATTTATGGCATAGGCAGGAGGTTTAGAGGGGAGTTGAAAAATCTTTCACCCAGAGGGTGTTTGGAATCTGGAACACACTGCCTGAAGGGGTGGTAGAGGCAGGAACCCTCACAACATTTAAGAAGTATTTAGATGAGCACTTGAAACGCCATAGCATACAAGGCTACGGGCCAAGTACGAGAAAATAGGATTAGATTGGATGGGTGCTTGATGGTTGGCACAGGCGTGTTGGGCCGAAGGGCCTGTTTCTGTGCTGTAAAACTCTATGACTCTATTCCCCTTGCAATTAATGCCAACATTCCATTTGCCTTCCTAATCACTTAGGAAGGAACATAGGAACAGGAGTAAGCTGTTGAGCCTGCTCCACCATTCAGTTAGATAATGGCTGATCATCTACCTCAGTGCCACTTTCCCACGCTATATACATATCCCTTGATGTCATTAGTCTCCAGAAATCTATTGATTTCTGTTTTGAAGAGGCACAGCCCTCTGGGGTAGAGAATTCCAAAGATTAAGCACCCTCTGAGTGAAGAAATTCCTCCTCATCTCAGTCTTAAATGGCCTACCCCTTATTCTGAGACTATGTCCCCTGGTTCTAGACTCACCAGGCACAGGAAGCATCCTATCTACATCCACCCTGTTACACCCGGTAAGAATCTTGTACGCTTCAATGAGATCACCTCTCAGAAACTCCAGAGAATACAGGCCGGGTTTCCTCAATCTCTCCTCATAAGACAATCCTGCCATCCCAGGGATTAGTCTGGTGAACCTCCATTGCACTCTGTCTATGGCAAGTATATCCTTCCTTAGATAAGGAGACCAAAACTGTACACATTGCTCCAGGTGCAGTCTCACCAAGGCTCTATGCAATTGCAGCAAGACATCTTTACTTCTGTCCTCAATACCCCTTGTGATGAAGGCCAACATACCACTTGCCTTCCTTTTTGCTTGTTGCACCTGCATAATAACATTTAGTAACTCTTGAACAAGGACACCCAGGTGCCTTTAGAGACCAACACTTCCCAACCCCTCTCCATTTAAGAAATATTCTGTCTTTCTGGTTTTTTTTTAGAGATACAGCACTGAAACAGGCCCTTCAGCCCACCGAGTGTGCCGACCATCAACCACCCATATATACTAATCCTACACTAATCCCATATTCCTACCACATCCCCACCACCTACCTATACTAGGGGCAATTGCTAATGGACAATTTACCTACCAACCTGCAAGTCTTTTGGCTTGTGGGAGGAAACCCACGCAGACACAGGGAGAACTTGCAAACTCCACACAGGCAGTACCCAGAATTGAACCCGGGTCGCTGAAGCTGTGAGGCTGTGGTGCTAACCACTGCGCCACTGTGCTGCCTCTCTACCAAAGTGAATATCTTCAGAGTCAGCATGGTTTTATGAAGGGTAAATCAGGTTTGACTAATTTGCTAGAGTTCTTCAAAGCTGTAACAAGCAAAGTAGATAATGGGGATCCTGTAGATGTAGTTTATCTGGATTTCCAGAAGGCATTTGATAAGGTGCCGCACAAAAGGTTAATACACAAGGTAAGTTCACATGGGGTTGGGGCAATTTATTAGCTTGGATGGAGGATTGGCTAACCAACAGAAAACAGAGAGTCGGGATAAATGGGTCTTTTTCTGGTTGGCAAGATGTAACTAATGGGGTGCCACAGGGTTCGGTCCTCGGGCCCCAACTATTTACAATCTCTATAAATGACTTGGATGCAGGGATAGAAGGTACTACAGCCAAATTTGCAGATGACATTAAAATAGGTGGGATAGTAAGTTGCAATAAAGAAATAAATCTACAAATGGATATGGATAGATTAGATAAATGGGCCAAAATTTGGCTGATGGATTTTAACATGGATAAAAGTGAGGTTATCCATTTTGGTCGGAAGAATAGAAAGGCAAATTATTATCTAAATGGAGAGAAACTTCAGAGTGCTTCGGTGCAGAGGGATCTGGGTGTCCTTGTGCATGAATCGCAGAAAACTAGTTAGCAGGTACAACAGGTGATAAGGAAGGCAAATGGAATTTTGGCATTTATTGCTAAAGGAATAGAGTATAAAAGTAGGGAAGTGTTGCTGCAACTGTACAAGGCATTGGTGAGACCGCACCTGGAATATTGCGTACAGTTTTGGTCCCCTTATTTGAGAAAGGATGTAGTTGCATTGGAGGCAGTTCAGAGGAGGTTCACTAGATTGATTCCAGAGATAGGGGGCTTGTCTTATGAAGAGAAATTGAGCAGTTTAGGCCTTTACTCTCTTTACTCTCTGGAGTTTAGAAGAATGAGAGGAGATCTAATTGAGGTATATAAGATGATTAAGGGGATTGACAAAGTTGACAGAGAGGATATTTCCCCTTGTGGGGCAATCTAGAACGAGAGGTCATAGTTTTAGGATAAGGGGTAGCAGATTTAAAACAGAGATGAGGAGAAATTGCTTCTCAAAGGGTTGTGAATCTGTGGAATTCACTACCCCAGAGTGCAGTGGATGCTGGGATATTGGGTAAATTTAGATTTTTTAGATTTAGAGATACAGCACTGAAACAGGCCCTTCGGCCCACCGAGTCTGTGCCGACCATCAACCACCCATTTATACTAATCCTACACTAATCCCATATTCCTACCACATCCCCACCTGTCCCTATATTTCCCTACCACCTACCTATACTAGGGGCAATTTATAATGGCCAATTTACCTATCAACCTGCAAGTCTTTGGCATGTGGGAGGAAACCGGAGCACCCGGAGGAAACCCACGCAGTCGCAGGGAGAACTTGCAAACTCCATACAGGCAGTACCCAGAATTGAACCCAGGTCGCTGGAGCTGTGAGGCGGCAGTGCTAACCACTGCACCACTGTGCCGCCCCACAGGAGGAGATAGACATTTTTAATTAGTAAAGGTTGAAGGGTTATGGAGAACTGGCAGGAAAGTGGAGTAGAGGCCGCGATAAGATCAGCCATGATCGTATTGAATGGTGGAGCAGGCTTGAGGGGCTGAATTGCCTACTCCTGCTCCTAGTTCTTATGTTCACATTTATTCACATGATATTCCATCTGTCATGTTCTTGCCCATTCATGTAGCCTATCCAAGTCCGCTTGAAGCCTCCTTGCATCTTCCTCACAACTTACATTTCCACCTAGTTTTGTATTATCAGCAAACTTGGAAATACTACAATTAGTCCCCACACGTAAATCATTTATATAGATTGTGAACAGCTGTGGCCCTAGCACTGATCCTTGTGGTACCCCACTAGTAACAGCCTGCCATCCTGAGAATGACCCATTTATTCCTTCTGTCATGCAGAGCCCCGCCTGCCAAGAATGAGGCATATTAATTTTGTCATATGAACATTGATTTTAAACTGTTGCTGGGGCGAGGAAATGCCTTATTAAACAGATCAGCAGTGGCTGGAAAAACATTTGCATACTAACAGACTGTGCTTGGAGAGACAAAAGGAGTGTTCCCTGGTCCACTTAACCCACAATGGACTTTGAGCACCAGACATTGAAGGTGAGGAAGCTCACATTCCAGGATGACTGCTAAGATGGCAGAATCCACAAACAGAAGTGGTCAAACCAGCTTGTTACATGACTAATCTGCTGGGCAACCTGGGGTTCTTTGAATTGTGCCACAGAGAAAGGAGCAGAAGACAGTGTGCAACTGAAGCTGAAACAAGCAAGTCTCTTGCCTGTCTCTCTCTCTCTTTCTCACTTTCTCCCAAGCCACCAGACCCACGGAAGAGATGTAAACCTCGAGAGAGAGAGAGAGAGAGAGAGAGAGAAAAGACTCCTACATCAGAACAAGTTGAAGCGTGAACTGGACCCCAACCAATTGTAAGACATACCAGTAACCAAAGACTCCACATTGAACTTAAAGGACTGTAACTACCAGATATTGCCTCAAACTTTTCCCCTTTATTCCTTCTACTTTATCTGTCTCTATATGTGTGTGTGTTTATCACGTATGGATGCTAGCATGGTTGTGTTGCATATTCGTAGTCCTATCTATGTCGTTGGTATCCATGTGGACCACAACAACTGGACCCTCCCCTTCCAAGTTCCTCTCCAGCCCCGAACAGATGTCCCGAACCCCTGGCACAGGGCAGGCAACACATCCTTCTGGACTCTCACTCTCGGCTGCAGAGAACTGTGTCTATCCCCCTGACTATACTGTCCCCTACCATCACTACATTCCTATTTACTCCCCCCAGTTGAATGGCTTCCTGCACCATGGTGCCATGGTCAGTTTGCTCATCCACCCTACAGCCCCTGCTCTCATTCATACAAATTGCAAGAAGGTCGAACCTGTTGGACAATTGCAAGGGCTGAGTCTTCTCGATCCCCTTACGTGCCTCACTTGCAGTCACAACGCCCTGTCCCTGACTACTGACTGAATCATAGGACCCTACCCTAAATGATGAGACTGCCTTCCGGAACAGTGTTTCAGTAACTTTTCCCCTCCCTGATGCATCGCAGTGTCCATAGCTCGGCCTCCAGCTAATCAACTCTGAGGTGAAGTTCCTTGAGCCATAGACACTTACTGTAGATGCCTTGGATTACACTGGTGTCCACCAGCTCCCACATACTGCAGCTGCAACACATCCCTTGCCCTGCTATCCTTAGTGTTTTACTTAACTAATCAATTAATTATTTTCTGATTTTTTTAATTAATGCCTCTACTCACCAACCACTTACGTGACTAATTTAAACCCTACTAATACTGATAAATCTTACTACTTACAAATAAAACATAAGATTCAAGAGCTTCTTTCTTGCCTTCTGCCATTTTTAAAATTAATTATAAGGCAACTAATTAAGCTGATTAAACCTTATTTAAAGTTTTTATTTTATTTAACGTTTTTCTGGTCTCGACCTCTTTGCACACACTCCCTAATAGCAGTCTACTCACCAGCTCTTTATGCACACACACCCTAACAGCAGTTACTCACCAACCAATCAACTTATGGTTTTCCTATGATGTTACTGTTCACTTTTTTTAAACTCAGGGCACACCTGGATTCCTCGAGCTTTATTTATCTGCTCCCCAGTCAGTGTTCCTCCCGCAGGCCCCTCCTCTCTGCTCCTCTCCCGGAAGGTAAGTGGCGTAGGCCACGATCCTCTGGCTTTATTTATCTGCTCCCTCTTCCCTCCTCCTCCCTCTTCTAGCAGCTTGTCCTGCTCTGTGTGGCCTCTGCTCGTTGTCCCAGCCATGCACCATGTCATGAGGAAGGTTTGCTCGACCATCCGTGTCTGGGAGCAACTGGTCGATGCAAAAGCTTTGAGGTCAGCAAAAAAGTACTTCAGCACCAGCCACACCACTCCCGGCAGAACCAACTATAGAAAGCACCGAAATGCATAGAATTACAGCAACAATCAGAAAAAATAATCCAGGAACCAACGTGCAAGTAGTTCATGAACTGATTAAATAGCATTGGTGGGGGTGGGACCTTCATGCTGTTTAATGTTGTGTTCAGCTGTATGGGGTTAAGAGAGGGCACAGGCTGGAGCCTGCCAAAATGGCAGCATCCCATCAAATCAGTTACAAACTGATTGATGTCATGATCTGCCTGCTCTGCATGCTACAGGCAGCCGTTAGGTGAGCATGTGCTAACGCCGTTACAAAGATGGCGTTCGGTACACTGCCTACCAGAAGTGTGTGTGTGCCACGGATGCCATTTTTGACACTTAAGGGTCTTCATAGCACCTATAGAAAGGGTGCCACTATCTCAATTTTTTCCCAGATATCTTTTAACTTAAGAACATACATAACAATGTGTTATAAAAACATATATTTGAATTTAAATTCAATCACACTGTAGAATTGGAAAATGAGATAAATGGTTATTTTTGGGGCCAGTAATCAAAGTAGGTCAAAATCAGATAAATACCATGTTATTTAAAAACATGCATTTTGCTAACTTCAATCCGGAAACGTGTGCTAAGGTGTAACAACCACCAGGTGGCAGAATGAACCACTAAATTGTTCATTGTTTCCCTTTATTCTTTGTTAGTTATCAGCCCCACATTTGAAGGAACTCGATGTGTGAACAGTATTTGGAAGAATGACTTTTCAGGTTAAATAACTTTTGTGCTATACCTACACAGAAAGGGAATGTTGGGCTTTACTCTGCATCTTGCCGAAGATATATCTGACCTGGTAATGCCCGATGTTGAAACAGAGCACAAAATTTAGAACACCGTTGCATTCTCCAGAACTGGCATTCTTTAACTTGATGAAAGCAAACATTAACACACAAATATAAATTACAAAAAAAACCTCACTTTTACTTCGTTTTATATCCCCATTAAACCCAAGCATATGTGAAACTGCAGGAGTGTTTCCTCTGTTAGTGGTGACAAAAGCCACAGAGAATAGCTCACTTTTCTGACTAGATAATTACTAGGGCAAGTGGTTTGCTGGGGCATGACATCCCATGAATTTTACCTGACACAGCAGCTTCCTCAGTCAGTTTCTCCCCTCACCGTTACTTATTCATTGGTTTGTTTTGAGTGCAGTATTCTGGCTGTCTGCACTTGCCTAATGTCGAAGGAAATTTCCAACTGGTTCCTGTAACAGTTGCTCTTCTGGATATCAAATCTTAGCTCTGTATGCCAAAGTTTTATAAAGTTAGTGCCCAAATAGAGCTGCTATGAATGGAGCGGAGTACTTGCCAGTTGTAAGACTTCCAGCTGATCCTACATACTCAACACCACTGTCTCTGCTCACTGGCACTTTCACTGCATATCAAATCCAGTTATAAACTGTGCCAATGAACAGAGCTAAATGCCTTACCCATTGTAAGAGCAACTGTTATTGACCAACTGAAAACTTTCTTCAGTGTTAGACTGGTGGAGAGGCAGAACACTTTGAGAGACACACACGCACAAACAGGAAATGCAAAAGCAGATCCATCAACGCCTGTAAAGTAACAAGTTAAATTAGCATTTTGGAGCATACACCTTCAGAACTTCAGAATACACGAGTGATTAAAGCTTAAGTGCTGGAGAGGAGAGAAGCTGATGGAGTCTGACCATGAATGGAGCTGAGTACTTGCCAGCTGTAAGACTTGGAGGCCGTGGAGGCTTTGGAGAGGGTACAGAAGAGGTTTACCAGGATGTTGCCTGGTCTGGAGGGCATTAGCTATGAGGAGAGGTTGGAAAAACTCGGATTGTTTTCACTGGAACGACGGAGGTGGAGGGGCGACATGATAGAGGTTTACAAAGTTATGAGCGGCATGGACAGAGTGGATAGTCAGAAGCTTTTTCCCAGGGCAGAAGAGTCAGTTACGAGGGGACATAGGTTTAAGGTGAGAGGGGCAAAGTTTAGTGGGGATGTGCGAGGCAAGTTCTTTACATAGAGGGTGGTGAGTGCCTGGAACTTGCTATCGGGGGAGGTGGTGGAAGCAGGTACAATAGCGACGTTTAAGAGGCATCTTGACAAATACATGAATAGGATGGGAATAGAGGGATACGGTCCCCGGAAGTGCAGAAGGTTTTAGTTGAGGCAGGCATCAAGATCGGTGCTGAATTGGAGGGCCGAATGGCCTGTTCCGGTGCTGTACTGTTCTTTGTTCTTTGTATGACTGAAAGAAAAATATTCTCTGTGACCAGCATAACATATGCTTAACATTCACCATTTTCAAACAGCACAATTTGAGTAACATAGTTTTAGGTTCCCCAAAAATGTATTTAACTCAAAGCTCGGACAAGTACCCCTTCCTGAACCAGTATGATATTTCCTGTTCCTGAAAATCTGTCCTTAATTTTTCTGATTCTTGAATGGCACTACAGAATCTACCAATAGATCAGTTGCACCACAGAAATTTTTATTTTCACTTCCAAAAAGTATTTGGTAAGTCATCACATAAGAGACTGAATGTAAAGATGATATTAAAGGTAAAGTGGAAGGATGAATAGAGGGAAAGTCAGAAAGAGTAGAATGTAAATGGATGTTTTTCAGTTAGGCAAGTTATAGCTAGTGGCATTCCCAGGGATCTATGTTAGGACCTCTGTTTCTCTCTTGATTTAGGCTTGGGTGTATTGTGCTTAATCTGAATCTACTGACTGCACCATACAAGCAGGCAGGGAAAACTGAGAACAAATGCAGGAGACAAGCAGGATGACAGGCAGTTTAGGGCATTGGGTTGCTATTTATCAATTGCCTCTGAGTCAGAAGGTTGTGGGTTCAAGCTCCATTCCAGGGACTTGAGCACAAATTCTAAGCTGACACTCAGGTGCAGGACTGAGGGAGTGTTGCACTGTCAGGAGTGCTGCCTTATGGATGAAATGTTAAACCATGCATCTTCTGCCTTCTCAGGTGTACATAAATGATCCTACGGCACTACACATAGAAAAATAGGGGATCTCCCTCGTGTCCTGACCAATATTTATCCCTAAGTCAAGACCTAAAACAGATTACATAATTGTTTATTTCATTTGTCCTGTTTTTGGGACCTTGCTGTGGTCGTATTAGCTGCCATGTTTCCTACATTACAACAATGACTAGACTTCAGAAAGTAATTAATTGGCTGTAAAGCACTTTGAGTCAGCCAGAGGTTGTGAAAGTCTTTCTTTAAGTGGCAGACATCCAAGCAGGTGCCATAAACTGGAGAAACCTGTGTCAGCCAATGTGCATCCGGCTGGATGAAAGAGTGCAGAGACTCTGGACTGCCTTAAGAAGAGTTGCCAGAAAATTCTGCCAGCGGTGTATCCTGTTGGTCGCAAGCCAGCTGCATGTTCAGAGAACAGAACAATTGTATCTTTGGATCAATTAATGATTGGGTATATTAGGCCTGGATTGCTTAGTACGGACCCTGCAACCTCAAGGAAGCCAACAACACCAGTCATTCTGCAGCTGGAGTCCATTTTGAGGTGGAGCTTGAATTGCTGCAGGTAGCAGAGCTTATCCAGGGCTCCCTTGCTGAAGTGCAACCTTCTCACATACAGCTCTTGTCTGAATTGTTGATAGATGCGGTGGGTCTGTGTGCTCTGTATTATGGCAGCAAGATGTGCAATGTTGGCCGAAACTCATTTCGCTGTATTCACCTGTTCTTCATCTATGTAAATGAAGAACAGAGGAATTCCTATAGGGTATGCTGCCTTCCTAGTGGATTTGCCAATTTGGTCCCCAGAAATTTCTTGGAAAGAGTTTGGGTGAAGTCCCAATCAGTAACTTTCCAGCCACCCCTCAGAAAAATTCCCAAATATGGGACTGATGTGAAGCAGTAAAAAGCAAACGTTTGACTCCAATGCTCGTCCCTTTAAAAGGCACTTCTGTCATTATCAGCTGCCAAACACACCCAGGCATATATTCTGATCAGGGCAATGGAGAGAGAAGCGACAACATTGAACATTGTTGATATCACCCATCATCTGCACATGAAGGGGAGGTGGGGAAGTACTTCTTGTCCCTTACTCCAGTTCCATTGGATATTGTGTCCAGTATTGTCGATTCTTCACCCTGTTTCCAGAAAATGGTATTTCCAGGACTTCGGGACTGACTTTTTCTGCAACAAGTGAGATATGGTAAAATATCTTAGCTCTTGGCCAAGCTGTATCAGTACAGCTACAACACACGCATCTGCCCACTAATGTGGAAAATTGCCCAGGTATTCCCTGTCCACAAAAAGCAGGATAAATCCAATCCAGCCAATTACCATCCCATCAGTATACTCTCAATCGTCAGCAAAGTGATGGAAGGCAACAACCTGCTCATTGATGGTCAGTTTGGCTTCCGCAAGGACCAGTCAGCTCCAGACCTCATTACAGCCCTAGTCCAAACATGGACAAAAGAGCTGAATTCCAGACTTGAAGAGTGACTTCCCTTGACACCAAGACATCATTCGACTGAGTCATCAAGAAGTACTATCAAAATTGAAGTCCATGGGAATCAAGGGGGAAACTCTCCACAGGTTGGAGTCATATCTAGCAGAAAGGAAGATGGTTGTGGTTGTTGGAGGCCAATCATCTCAGCCCCAGCACATTGCTACAGGAGTTCCTCAGGGTAGTGTCCTAGGCCCAACCATCTTCAGCTGTGTTATCATGACCTTCCTCCAACAAAAGTTCAGAAGTGGGGATGTCCGCTGATGATTGCACAATGTTCAGTACCATTCACAATTCAGGAAGTGAAGCAGTCCATGCACGCAAGCAGCAAGATCTGCACAATATCCAGGCTTTGGAAGATATGTGGCAAGTAACATTTGCACCACACAAGTGCCAGGCAATGATCATCTCCAATAAGAGAGAATCTAACCATCTCCTCTTGACATTCAATGGCATTACCATCGCTAAATCCCTCACCATCAACATTCTGGGGGTTCCCATTGATCAGAAACTTAACCAGCCATATAAATACCATGGCAACAAGAATAGGTCAGAGCCTGGAAATTCTGCAGTGTGTAACTCACCTCCTGACTCCCCAAAGACTGTCCACCATTTACGTGGCACAAGTCAGGAGTGTGATGGAATGCTCCCCAGTTTCCTGGATGAGTGCAGCTCCAATGACACTCAAGAAGCTCGACACCATTCAGGACAAAGCAGCCCACTTCATTGGCACCCCATCCATCACCTTAATCATTCGGTCCCTCCACCACCTGTGCACAGTGGCAGCAGTGTGTACCATCTACAAGATGCACTGCAGCAACTCACCGAGCTTCCTTCAACAGTACCTTCTAAATCCCTGACCTCTACCACCTAGAAGGACAAGGGCAGCAGATGCATGGGAGCACCACCTCCTGCAGGTTCCCCTCCAAGTCACACACAACCTGATTTGGAACCATATCGCCGTTCCTTCACTGTCGCTGGGTCAAAATCCTGGAACTCACTCCCTAACAGCACTGTGAGTGTACCTACACCAGATGGACTGCAGTGGTTCACGAAGGCAGCTCATCGCCACCTTCCCAAGGGCAATTAGGGATGTGCAATAAATGTTGGCCTGGCCAGCAATGCTCACATCCCAAGATGTCATGTGGTAAGATAGAGTCTGCAGTCTACAAACACCCGGACCAAGCAGTCAATAAGAAATTGCCTTTTGAGTTTGCAGCATGAAGACACTCCTGCATCAGGGAAAGGGTTAAGGTGCTTATGAGAAGGTTTGAAGTAAAGAAAACAATGTTGACTCTATATGAATCATGTTGTTCTGGGAGCCACTGAGACCATTTGCTTAACTTATGCAATTTAATGAGACTTATGCAAACTCAGTAAAATTGATTCCAGGTTACAGCTCCTGGTTTCTTCCTTGCAATTCTGAAGTTAATATGGTTTGCATATATAGGTTCTCTGTTAGGGAGGGGAAAGATCAGTGAAGATTTGTATCCTGGAAACATAAATTTCCCTTTACACTGTCCTATTGAGCATCCCAAGCTAAGGTCTTGGGGGCTAAATTGGGCCATGTAGTGCCCAATTTTTAAGCACTATGCACCCAACTAAGCCATCTTGGTAAAGGACTTTATGTGCATGCCTAATGACTGTCAGTGGCATGGAGAGCAGCAAGATCATAGCATGAATCAGTGTGCCATACTAATTTGAAGCCACCACGATCATTTTGCAACTCCACACTCCAGCCAACATCCTGTCTTCATCTCGCACAGCTGAATACAACATTAAATGAAGAACCCCCCTCCCACCATTGCTTTTTAAAGGAATCATGATGTACGTACAGGTTAGTTGCAATTGTCCGTGCTTTTTCAGGTTTCTAATACTTGCCCGTCTTGCATGTTCTGCCATTCTTGTGACTCTTGTGTCCTTCGACGTTTAGCGACGTTTAAGAGACATCTTGACAAATATATGAATAGGATGGGAATAGAGGGATATGGGCCCCGGAAGTGCAGAAGGTGTTAGTTTAGGCAGGCATCAAGATCGGCGCAGGCTTGGAGGGCCGAATGGCCTGTTCCTGTGCTGTACTGTTCTTTGTTCTTTGTTCTCACAACTTGCTTTCCGACCTATCTTTGTATCATCAGCAAATCTGGCTACAATACACTCAGTCCCTTCATCCGAGTTATTAATATAGATTGTAAATAGTTGAGGCCCCAACACTGATCCCACTGGCACCCCACTAGTTACAGTTTGCCAATCTGAAAATGCCCCATTTATCCCAACTTCCTGTTTCTTGTTAGTTAGCTAATCCTCTATCCATGCTAATATATTACCCCCAACATCATGAGCTCTTATCTTGTGTAGTAACCTTTTATGTGGCACCATATCGAATGCCTTTTGGAAATCCAAATACAATATATCTGCTGATTCTCCTCGATCCACCCTGCTTGTGACATCCTCGAAGAGCTCTAATAAAAATTTGTCAAACATGATTTTGTTATGAACATTAGACCCTGTAACGTGATTATTTGTAAAAATTGTGATTTTTAAAAGTTCAGACTGGAGTCTACAAGGTCAGGAGACCACACCTCTGCTCTGTGAAAGGACAAGACAGAAGTCATTGAGGTCAGAGGTGTTCGGAGAAGTGAGCGAAGAGGACATTGATTTTTGAAAAGGGCTGAGACATCCAATCCATTGCAACTGGGAGGAGTTTGGGACTTTTAACCATAGAGAATTTCGCCATCAAAAAGAACTGTAACGTATAAGTGTGGTGTGAGGGTTTTCAAATATTTTCAATAAGTAAAGAATATATATTTCTTTGTAGTTTGGGGTATCAGCTACTTAAAAGGTACTATTCAGATAATTAGGGATTTCTATTAGTTTAGTTGCTATAATAAAAGTTTTAAAATGTGAAATCTTATGTAATTCTTAAAATTGGTCTGGGGGTTCACATCTCGTATTTTTTACATTAATGATCTCACTGAGGCCATAACAATTTTCCTTTCATAAAACCATGTTGACTGCTTGATTGCATTATGATTTTCTAAATGTCTTGCTATTACTTCCTTAATAATGGATTCCAGTATTTTCCCAATGACAGATGTTAGGCTTTCTTGAATAGTGGCTTTACATTTGCCGTTTTCCAATCCACTGGAACCTTTCCAGAATCTAGGGAATTTTGGAAGATTACATCAATCCATCCACAGTTTCTGCTGCTACCGCCTTTAAGACCGTAGGATGCAGACCATCAGATCCAGGGGACTTATCAGCCTTTTTTCCCATTAGTTTTGCGAGTACTTTTTCTCTAGTGATAGTTATTGTTTCAAGTTCTAAGCTCTGCAGTCCTGCCACATCCAGCCATGAATGGTGGTGGACAATTAAACAACTAACTGGAGGAGGTGGCTCCACAAATGTCCCCATCCTCAATGATGGGGGAGCCCAGCACATCAGTGCAAAAGATAAGGCTGAAGTATTTGCAACAACCTTCAGCCAGAAGGGCCAAGTGGATGATCCATCTTGGCCTCCTCCTGAAGTCCCCAGCATCACAGATGATATCAAGAAACGACTGAAGGCACTGGACACTGCAAAGGCTATGGGCCCTGACAACATTCCGGCAATAGTACTGAAGACATGTGCTCCAGAACTTGCCGCGCTCCTAACCAAGCTGTTCTAGTACAGCTACAACACTGGCATCTATCCAGCAATGTGGAAAATTGCCCAGATATGTCCTGTACACAGAAAACAGGACAAGTCCAACATGGCCAATTACCGCCCCATCAGTCTATGCTCAATCGTCAGTAAAGTGATGGAAGATGTCGTCAACAGTGCTATCAAGCGGCACTTGCTTAGCAATAGCCTGCTCACTGACGCTCAGTTTGGGTTCCGCCATGGCCACTCAGCTCCTGACCTCATTACAGCCTTGGTTCAAACATGGACAAAAGAGCTGAACTCAAGAGGTGAGGTGAGAGTGACTGTCCTTGACATCAAGGCATCATTTGACTGAGTATGCCATCAAGGAGCCCTAGTAAAACTGGAGTCAGTGAGAATCACGGGGGAAAACTCTCCGCTGGTTGAAGTCATACCTAGCGCAAAGGAAGATGGCTGTGGTTAGATTAGATTAGATTAGATTAGAGATACAGCACTGAAACAGGCCCTTCGGCCCACCGAGTCTGTGCCAAACATCAACCACCCATTTATACTAATCCTACACTAATCCCATATTCCTACCAAACATCCCCACCTGTCCCTATATTTCCCTACCACCTACCTATATTAGTGACAATTTATAATGGCCAATTTACCTATCAACCTGCAAGTCTTTTGGCTTGTGGGAGGAAACCGGAGCACCCGGAGAAAACCCACGCAGACACAGGGAGAACTTGCAAACTCCACACAGGCAGTACCCGGAATCGAACCCGGGTCCCTGGAGCTGTGAGGCTGCGGTGCTAACCACTGCGCCACTGTGCCGCCCTATGGAGGTCAATCATCTGAGCTCCAGGACATCACTGCAGCAGTTCCTCAGGGTAGTGTCCTAGGCCCAACCATCTTCAGCTGCTTCATCAATGACCTTCCTTCAATTATAAGGTCAGAAGAGGGGATGTTCGTTGATGATTGCACAATGTTCAGCACCATTCGTGACTCCTCAGATACCGAAGTGATCTGTATAGAAATGCAGCAAGATCTGGAATCCAGGCTTGAGCTGATAAGTGGCAAGTAACATTCACACCACACAAGTGCCAGGCAATGACAATCTCCAAGAGAGAATCTAACAATCTCCCCTTGATGTTCAATGGCATTACGATCACTGAACCCCACTATCAACATCCTGGGGTTACCATTGACCAGAAACTGAACTGGAGTAGCCTTATAAATAGTGTGGCTACAAGAGCAGGTCAGGGGCTAGGAATCCTGCTGTGAGTAACTCATCACCTGACTCCCCAATGCCTGCCCACCATCTACCAGGCACAAGTCAGAAGTGTGATGGAATACTCTCCACTTGCCTGGATGGGTGCCGCTCCAACAACACTCAAGAAGCTCGATGCCATCCAGGACAAACTAGCCTGCTTGATTGGCACCCCATCCACAAACATTCACTCCTTCCATCACTGACGCACAGTGGCAGCAGTGTGTACCATCTGCAAGATGCGCTGCAGCAACGCACCAAGGCTCCTTAGACAGCACCGTCCAAATTCGCGACCTCTACCACCTAGAAGGACAAGGGCTGCAGATGCATGGGAGCACCACCACCTGCAAGTTCCCCTCCAAGCCGCACACCATCCTGACCTGGAACTATATCACCGTTCCTTCACTGTCGCTGGGTCAAAATCCTGGAACTGCCTTCCTAACAGCACTGTTTTTTTTTTCTTTTTTGTATCTAACCCCGTTTTTTTTTTTTTCGTTTTTTTTGGGGACAGTGTAGAGGGAGCTTTACTCTGTATCTAACCCCATTTTTTTTTTCTTTTTTTGTGGCCTTTATACCCCAGGCCCCTTTTGTATATTTTATGTCGAGGGGGCCTTTATTCCTCAGGCCCCCTTCCTAACAGCACTGTGGGTGTACCTACCCCACATGGATTGCAGCGGTTCAAGAAGGCAGCTCACCACCACCTTCTCAAGGGCAATTAGGGATGGACAATAAATGCTAACCTAGCCAGCGACACCCACGTGCTATGAATGAATAAAAAAAAGATGCCCCCTCCCTTTTGCCCCGTGATTGTCTATTGTTACTGGGATGCTTTTAATGTCTTCTACTTTGAAGACAGGTACAAAATACTTGTTCAAAGTCTCTGCCATTTCCTTGTTTCCCATTATTAATTCCCCAGTCTCATTCTCTAATGGACCAATGCTTACTTTGCCCACTCTCTTCCTTTTCATATACTTGTAGAAGCTTTTACTGTCTATTTTTATATTTCTTGCTAGTTTACTCTCAAACTCTAATTTCTCCCTGTTCATTTTTTTTAGCCTCCTTTGCTGGTTTCTAAAATTTTCCCGATCTTCTGGTCTAACACGAATGAAGTACTTTTGAAGTGTAGTCGCTGTTGTAATGTTGGAAACCTGGCAGTCAATGTGTGCACAGCAAGCTCCCACAAACAGCAATGTGATAATGACCAGGTGATCTGTTCTTGTGAAGTTGATTAACCTTTAATACACATGCAAAGTATCTTTATCTGCGTTGTCTAGGTATATGCAAGACGTTTTCCACTAAAATTAGAACATGTGGCTAAAATGGTTTCACCATAGCCATGCCAGTGTCTAGACAGTGATTTCTATTGGACCACACTGATCTATAGAATCGTTCACAACCTTGATGCAATCTTGTTCTTATGTTCAACAGCCATGGTTGCTCTGTAATAAGTAGTAAAATGTTATTACCAAATAAGGCATTTCAGATTACGTTACAAATGTAACCAAATGAGTGAGAGAATTTGCATTTGTACGCCTTTCACAAAGATATATCAAAGTGTTTCATAGCTAGTGAAGTACTTTTGAAGTGTCATCACTATTTTAATGTGTGGGGAAACGCAGCAGCCTATTTGTGCACAGCAAGATCTCAAAAACAGCAGTGATATAAATGACCAGATAATTGGCACAACTGTAACCAAGGAATGTCTAAGGCACACCCTAACCTTTTAATACACAGCTATAATACATCTGACACTTCCAGCGTAAAAAGTACAGAGGGTACAGAATTTTTTAAATCTATTCAGGAGAACATTTTTAGTTAGCAAGCCCAACAAGAGAAGGGCAGTTCTGGATTTATTTTAGGAAAATAATTTGGCCAGGTGAAAGGGGCAACAGTGGGAGAGCATTTTAGTAGCAGTGATCATAATTCTGTTTGATTTAGAGTAGTTATGGAACAGGATAAAGAGTATGGGAATAAGGGGAAAATTCTCCACTGGTTGGAGTCATACCTAGCACAAAGGAAGATGGTTGTGATTGTTGGAGACCAATCATCTTAGCCCCAGGACATTGCTGCAGGAGTGCCTCAGGGTAGTGTCCGAGGCCCAACCATCTTCAGCTACTTCACCAATGGCGTTCCCTTCATCATCAGGTCAGATGTGGGGCTGTTTGCTGATGATTGCATAGTGTTCAGTACCATTCGCGACTCCTCAGATACTGAAGCAGTCCGTGACTACATGCAGCAAGATCTGGACAACATCACCATACTTTAGGAAGGATGTGAGGGTCCTTGAGAGGGTGCAGAGGATATTTACCAGAATGGGTCAAGGGATGGGGGATTTTAGTTACAAGGTTAGGTTGGAAAAGCTGGGGTTGTTCTCCATGGAGCAAAGGAGATTGAGGGGAGAATTGATAGAGGTAGACAAGATTATGTCAGGCATCGATAAGTTAGACAAGGAAAAACTGATCCCATTAACTGATGGTACAAGGACTAGGGGACACAGATTGAAGGTTTTGGGCAAGTGATACGGGGGAATGTGAGGAAGAACTTTTTTACACAGCGAGTGGTAATGACCTGGAACTTGCTACCCACAAAGGTGGTGGAAGCGGAGACAATCAATGACTTCAAAAGGATTTTGGATGGGCACTTGATGGAAATAAACATGCAGAGCAATGGGGATTGAGTGGGGGAGTGGGACTGACTTGATTGCTCTAGGGAAAGCCAGCAAAGACTTGATGGGCCAAATGGCCCCCTTCTATGGATAAATGACTCTATGACATTCAGGCTTGGATTGATAAGTGGCATGTAACATTTGCACCACAAAAATGCCAGTCAATGATCATCTCTAACAAGAAATAATCTACCATCTCCCCTTCACATACAACGGCATTGCCATCACTGTGTTCGCACCATTGACATCCTAGGGGTTACCATTGACCAGAAATGTAACTGTACCAGCCATCAAATACTGTGGCTACAAGAGCAGGGCAGAAGCTGGGAATTCTGCGGTGAGTAACTCACCTCCTGACTCCCCAGAGCCTGTCCACCATCTACGAGACACATGTCAGGAGTGTGATGGAATATTCTCCATTTGCTTGAATGACTGCAGCTCCAACAACATTTCAAGAAGGTCAATACCATCCAGGACAAAGCAGCCCCACTTGATCAGCACCCCATCTACCACCTTAAACATTCGCTCCCTCCACCAACAGTGCACAGTAGCAGCAGCTGGTACCATATACAAAATGCACTGCAGCACTCGCCAAGCTCCCTTCGACAGTACCTTCCAAACCTGTGACCTCTACCACCTAGGAAGCCGCATGGGAACACCACCACCTGCAAGTTCCCCTCCAAGCCACACACCATCCTGACCTGGAACTATATCACTGCTCTTGTACTGTTGTCAAAAACCTGAGATTCCCTTCCTAACAACACTGTGGGTGTTCCTACACCAGATGCACTGCAGCGGTTCAAGAAGGCGGCTCACCAGCACCTTCTCAAGGGCAATTAAGGGTATGAAATTAATGCTGGCCTTGCCTACTATGCTCACATGCCATGAAAGAATGCTAAAGTAAGGATTCTGAGGTGTAGAGGAACAGGGGGACCTTGGAGTGCATTCCACAGCTCCCTGAAGGTAGCAGGACACATATATAAGGTGGTTAAGAAGGCACACAGGACATTTTCCTTTATTGGTCGAAGCATAGAGCATAAGAGTGGGGGGTTATGCTGGAACTGTATACAGCACTAGTTAGACTGCAGCTAGAGTAATGCAGACAGTTCAGGCCACTGCATTACAAAAAAGATGTGATCATACAAGAGAAGGTACAGAGGAGATTTATGAGGATGTTGCCAGGTAAGGAGAAGTTTAGCTATGAGGAAAGATTGGATAGGCTGGGGTGTTTTTCTTTGGAACAGAACAGGCTGAGGGGAGATTTAATTGAGGTGGATCAAATTATGAGGGCCTAGATAGAGTGGATAGCAAGGACCCATTTCCATTAGAAATCAATAAGCAGGGGCATAGATTTAACGTAAGTGAATAAAGGATTAGCAGGGAGTTGAGGAGTAATTTTTTCACCCAGAAGGTGGTGGAGGTCTGAAACTCACTGCCTGAAAGGGTGGTAGAGGCAGAAACCCTCATTGCATTCAAAAAATACTTGCACTTGCACTTGAGGTCTACAGGGCTACGGACCAAGAGCAGGAAGGTGGGATTAAACTCGATAGCTCTTTTTCAGTTAGCATGAACACAATGGACCAAATGGCCACCTTCTGTGCTATAAATCTTTCTATATTTCTGTGCAGTCCTAGCTGCCCCCAAAAAATGTTCCATCTGATAAGAACAGATTAAACTTTTGTGGTTAATATTAACTTTTAAATCTATATACATATACATTCACTAACAATGAAAATATGATGCTGATTGCAATGAAAGTGATCCAATTTCTTATTCTCCAGATTATTTATACCCCATTTACAGTAACAAAAGGGAGCTGAATATGCAATTTTGCCTTCCTTTTCTCTTTCTAGGGCAGCAAATTAAAACAGAACTAATGAAAAGGGATCCATGGCTTTGCTGTTGGTTTCCTTAAGAGGTTAAATGCTGGCTTCTCTTCCCTGCACACATATCTTGTGGCAGCAACAATGACAGAGTCAGCACCAGCCAAGGAAATGGCCTTTAGTGTGCTCCATTTCCTCCCAGTAGTGGCTATTGTAAGCTTGAAGCAGTAAGTATTTAAAATTTTGTTCTGTGTTTTAGTGCTTCACGCAAGTTAGTGCGTAGAAAAAGAAAAAAAATTTACAATAAAGTAAAAAGTAGATATAAATCTAGACTAAGATATGCCAGAGCGTGTCTGAACTGCAGTATGTGGGAGTTTGTGGACAGCCAGACTATCCAGAGTGAACACATCTGCAGTCAACATCTTCATCTCAAATCTCTCATTGAGCTGGAGTGTGAGTTGGAGACACTCCGACAGATAAAGGAGGGGAGCCAGTGTCTGGACAGTTTGCTCCAGACTTCGGTCACACCTCATAGCGAAGTGTAGGTTTATAACGGGGTTGGTATGATCAATAGTGTACAGTGCAAGGGGAACACAGGTAAAATAGAAAACAGGGATCTACAGAAACTGATACTACTCAACAGTATAAAGTATTTGTTACATGTGAGGATAAGAATAAAGACTGTTGGAAAGAGAGCCAGAATGCTGACTATGGCACTTTGGAGCAGGAGGCTATCCAAAGGAGGAGAGGAACAGTAATGTGGTAGTTGTACAGAATTCAATAATTAGGGGGACAGATGGCATCTTTTGTAAGCAGGATCGAGAGTCTTACATGGTATGTTGCCTTCGTGGTGCCAGGGTGAGGGACATCTTGAACCAGCTTGAAAGGATATTGGAGAGGGAAGGGGTTGATCCAATAGTTGTGATCCATGTTGGAACCAACAACATAGGGAAGAGTAGGCAAGAGATCCTGTTTGGAGATTAGCAGAAACTAGGAGGTAAATTAGTGAAAAGGTCCTCAAGACTATAATCTCAGAATTATTACCTGAGCCATGTGCAAATTGGCATGGGGATAAGCAGATTATTAGGGGAACATGTGGCTGAAGGAGATGTGTGAGAAAGAGGGATTAAATTTCATGGGACACTGGCACCAATACTGGCATTCGTGCAGTTGGGATGGGCCCTGCCTGAATCAGGCTGGAACTAGGATGCTAGCAGAAAGGATAAATGGGGTGGTCACAATAACTTTATAAGTCAGGGGGAGGGCTCAGATGGAAAAGGTAGTTTGTATTCATTTCATGGGATGGGATATGAGCATCTGTGGCAAAGCCAGCATTTATTGCCCATCCCTAATTGTCCTTGAGACAGTGGTGGTCAGCCACCTTCTTGAACCGCTGAAGTCCATGTGATGCAGGTGCATCCACAGTGCTGTTCAGAAGGGAGTTCCAGGTTTTTGACCCAGCGACAGTGAAGGAAAGGCAATATAGTTCCAAGTCAGGATGGTGTGTGGCTTGCAAGGGAACTTGCAGGTGGCGGTGTTCCTATGCGTCTGCTGAATTTGTTCTTCGAGGTTCTAGAGGTCGCGGGTTTGGAAGGTGTTGTCGAAGGATCTTTGGTGATTTGCTGCAGTGCATCTTGTAGATGGTACACACTGCTGCCACTGTGCGTCAGTGGTGGAGGAAGTGAATGTTGAAGCTGGTGGATGTGGTGCCAATCAAGTGGGCTGCTTTGTCCTGGATGGTGTCGAGCTCCTTGAGTGTTGTTGGAGCTGCATCACCCATGCAAGTAGAGAGTATTCCATTACATTCCTGACTTGTGCCTTGTAGATGGTGGACAGATTTTGGGGAATCAGGAAGTGAGTTACTCGCCACAGAATTCCCAGCCTCTGACCTGCTCTTGTCACCACAGTATTTATATGGCTGGTCCAGTTAAGTTTCTGGTCAATAGTAAACCCCCACCCTGGATGATGATGGTGGGGGATTCAGCAATGTATGGTAATGTAATTGAATGTCATGGGGAGATGGGGAGATTCTCTCTTTTTGGAGATGGTCATTGCCTGGCACTTGTGGGCGCAAATGTAATTTGTCACTTATCAGCCCAACCTTGAATGTTGGCCAGATCTGCTGCATGCGGCCATGGACTGCTTCAGAATGGTACTGAACACTGTACAATTATCAGCGAACATTCCCACTTCTGACCTTATGATGGAGGGAAGATCATTGATGAAGCAGTTGAAGATAATTGCGCCTAGGATTGTACAGCCACAATATGCCAGTGGATATTGAATCCTGTGGTAGGAGAGCTGATTAAGTGAACTGCTCTGTTCTGGAAGTTATTGAGCTTCTTGAGTGTTGTTGGCCCATCCAGGCAAGTGCAGGAGTGTTTCATCATACACCTGATTTGTGCCTTGTAGATGGTGGAGAGGCTTTAAGGGGTCAGGAGGGTGAGTCACTCATCATGTGTACCCAGTTTTCTCCCTGCTCTTGTTGCTACTCTGTTAAGCTTCTGGTCAATGGTGCCCCCCCCCTCCCCCAAATGGTAGTGATGAGAGACTCAATAATGATGGTGTTGAAGGTCAAGGGGAGATGATGGGACCTTATGTGTTTGAGGTCATTGTTTCCTGGCACTTGTGTGGTGAAAATGTTACCTCCCAATTGTCAGCCTGAACTAGGTTGGTATGGGCTGCATTATTATCAAAGGAGTTGCAAATGGAGCTGAATGCTGGAATCCTAATCTTATAATGAATGGAGGGTCATTAATGAAGCACCTGTAGATGGTTTGTAGACCCAGTAAAAACACATATAGTAAAACACATAAGGACTTAGTTGAAACAAAGGGGATAGTCACACAACAATGAACAGTGTGTTAAAGCATAGGGGGGCTGGGTAGCAAAGGGCCACAGCACACAGATGGCCGAGGAATTGTAGACAGTGTAGAAAAGACATACTGATGATCCCAGACACTGTCCTTGCACACAGCAGATAAAGGAGTCGTCATGGACACCGGATATGATTAGACTCATAGTAGACAATGGGAAACTGTAAAATGTTGAACAGGTTCTCACTGAGCCAAATAAGGAATTATCATTATGTCATTATACCAGACCCCTATGAGTAAGTAAGAGGGGAGGGTCTTGGAAACAAGATTTAACACCTGACTGAAACTGAGGAAGGTACGAGAACCCCGGGGAAGAACACTCAAGACGATACCCTGAGCCAGGGGCTCAGAGAACAGAAGATCAGCTGCAAGTCCGAGACTGATCACCTCGTGTCTTGACGGGTAGTATACTGTACAAGTAGTGAGAACTTGTACTTTGATGAGTTTTGATACTGTACAAGTAGTGAGAGCTTGTACTTTGATGAGTTTTGATACTGTACAAGTAGTGAGAGCTTGTACTTGGTGATTTAGTATGTGAATAAAATATCGATATACCTTTCACCAATCGGATTCCGTGGATTCTTTAAGAGTAGAGTATGTGTTAGGCACAACAGGTTGAGCCTAGTTCTGCACCCTGAAGAACTCCTGCAATTTTGTCTTGGTCTGTAATGACTTGCCTCCAACAACCCCAGCTATCTTCCTTTGTGTCAAGTACAACTCCAACCACTGAAGGGTTTTCCTTTCATCCCTCACTGAGCAGTTTTGCGAGGGCTTCTTGCTATCGAGAGCAGCTGTGGCATTGAACTCTCACAACCATTGCTGGATCATTTCTGGGATAAGATCGGACCAAGTGATTCTGGTGGATCCTGAACTGAGCATCAGTTATTCCTGAGTAGATGTCACTTGATAATTGTTGATGACTCATCTGACAACATTTTATTAAACCATCTATGTGGCCCTGGTAACCTGCTGGTTAGTTACTCACTGAATAAACTTACTGAGTCAGTAGGGAACTACAAAAGCATTCATCTTTTTATTTTACTTAACCCTTGAAACAAATTGAGTCAAATTGCCTAACCAACAAAAAAAACTTTTGTGAGCATTGTATGTAATTATTAATTATTTTCACTTTCACCATTCCTGGTGGAGGAGAATATTGATTTATACAAAGTCACTGGTATCAAGGTTCAGGCTCTCCATGGCTGAGGCTTTAAGTAACACGAGATATAGTACAATCATACAGACCAGAGAGTCCTCACTTCAATTCCTAGTCTGTACTGAATTAATTGATATTAGGCAGAGAAGCAGTTGGAGCACTGTAGTTGGCCTCAGCACCGGTGACTTAGGCAGGGAAAAATCAGCCAGGGCTCCCACTCCCAGACAGATTAGGAACTCACACTGGTAAACATTGTGTCTGCACATTAGGTAAGGACTGGGATTGGGCTTGGCTATGATGTCCTTGGTGATTGAATTAACAACAGTTTGCATTTACAAAGCACCTTTAATGAGGCTTTCACTGACAGGCCTGGCGGAGGATGGCGATGTTACAAAGGTGCTAATAGGCAGTCTTTGAAATGGAGAGTGTATGGGGTCAGAAACTCAGCTCAGAGTTTAATTAGATGCTGAGAATATGAACTGTCTGGTTCAACCTGAGACGGGCAGGGAGGGGCATGAATTGATGGCAGGGATACAGAATTTTTGGCAGGAGTCTTATCAATGTTTAACTGCAGAAAACTGGCTAATCCAGAACTGGATATTGGATAAGAAGTCTGACAGCACAGAGGCAATGGCAGGGCTGAGAGAAAGAAAGAAATTGCATTTATATAGAGCCTTTTGTAAGTTCAGGGCATCCAAAAGCACTTTACAGCTAATGAGGTATTTTGAAGTGTAGTCACTGTTGTAATGTATGAAACATGGGGCAGCCAATATGCACACAGCAAGGTTCCACAAACAGCAATGAAAAAAATGGCTAGATAACCTGTTTTTTAGTGATGTGGTTTGAGGGATAGATATTGGCCAGGACACAAGAGAGAACTCTCATGCTCTTCGAATAGTGACATGAGATATTTTACACCCACCTGAGAGGGTGAAAATGGCCCTGGTTAATGCCTCATTTGAAAGACGGTTCTCAGCCTAGATTATATGCTCAAGTCTCTGGAGTGGGACTTGAATCCACAACCCTTCTGACTCAGAGACATGTGTGCTCCCATTGAGCAAAGGCTGACACCCTTGGGAGAGATGGTGGTGAGGTTGGTGCACATGTGGAAACAAACCATGTTATCAGATGATGTTGCCAAGGCCAATGAGTAGATGAGGAAGAAGAGGTGCCCAAGGATGGATCCTTGGAGGACTCTGGAGTTAATGATGCCAGAATGAAGAGATTGCTGGAGATGCTCCAGCTATGATTGTATACATAAAAGTGAAACCCAACGAGGGCAATCCCACTGAGCCCGATAATGGAGGAAAAGCATTGGAGGAGTCAATCATATCAAAGGCTGCCGAGAGATCACAGTCACAGAGGATGTTATTTGTGACTTTGATTAGAGCTGTTTTAGTACTGTGGCAGGATAGAAACCTGATTGGAGAGATTCAAACATGGTATTGTAAGAAAATAGGCATTGATTGCGAGGTTATTGCACATGCAAGAACTTCTGGAGAAGAAAGGGCAGTTGGAGATGTGACCATACTTTGCAAGGGCAAGGGGTCGAGAGTGTTTTTTTTTTCAAGAGGGTTTGATATGGAGATTTTGAAAGGGAGGGAAACAGTACCTGAGGTTAACCTGCCAACACTCAGTCAATGCTTGCACAGGAAGAAAGGTCACTTTAATGAGGTTGCTGGCACCAATGAAGCCTTATATGAGCATGAATAACTCACCAAGACTTGTTCAGTAGCATCTTACAAACCCTCAACCTCTACCATCTAGAAGGACAAGGGCAGCAGATGCAGGGGAACACCACCACCTGCAAGTTCCCCTCCAAGCAACACACCATCCTGACTTGGAAATATACCGCCATTCCTTCACTCTCACTTGGTCAAAATCCTAGAACTCCCTTCCTAACAGCACTGTGGGTGTACTTACACCCTAAGGACTGCAGCAGTTCAAGAAGGCAGCTCACCACCACCTTCTCAAGGGCAATTAGGGGTGGAAAATAAATGCTGGCCGAGCATCTGATGCCCACATCCCATGAAGAAATTAAAAAAAAGAATCTGTGCTTCAGGAGATAGGGGAACAGTTGAAGAGGAAGTTAAGAAGAAAGGATGCTGTTTGTCTTTACTTACCTGGAAATGTAAATATTCCTGTCATATATAAATTCCAAATTCCCTTTTCAATTGTCTTCTCACATGTTTCCATCTTCAGCAGGAATAGTAGGACAGCCTGGTCTGTTGACTTGTCCTGTAGAAGTGTTTATATTCAAATATATTGAAAATAAATTGAGAAGAGGAACTCTAAGTAAGATTAGAAAACGGGCAGTTTGGGACATTAGCTGGTTTCTCTCCTCCCATTTTTTATTAGGAGTTGCCTTTCAGTATTTTTGTTCTCATAACATTTGAACTTTTACACATATCTTCTATGGCAGAATAAATTTGTCCTAATTTATAAGTCAATTAAGAGTATGTATGACCGTTGAGAACAAATCTTAATGGAACAAAAACCACAGAAACAGCAGCAGTTCATGCAAAGCTGTTTGACCAGCTTACTAATACTCACCTAAGTGTTTCCTGAATATCATACCCTCATAGAGCACTGTGTGGCTGTAACCACACCGCCTACAAAGTTGATGAATTAAGGAGGCCCAATGGCGCTTGTTTGTCTTCCTTGAGTTGATGCTGCAGCAACAGGACTGCAAAGTGAATGATCGTTTTTTAAAATCTAATTTTAGTCTATAGTCTGTGGTTGCAAGGTTTGTGGTGTGCGCCATCCCATATGAATGATGTGTGTTCCATCACAAGTATGTTTGAGGAAGGCCATTCAGTCCATAATAATCAGTCCTAACAACATCCTAGGGGTTACCATTGACCACAAACTGAACTGGACCAACCATATAAATGCTGTGGCTACAAGAGCAGGTCAGAGGCTGGGAATTCTGCGGGGAGCAACTCCCCTCCTGTCTCCACAAAGCCTGTCCATCATCTACAATGCACAAGTCAGGAGGGTGATGGAATACTCTCCACTTGCCTGGATGGTTGCAGCTCTAACAACACTCAGGAAGCTCAATACCATCCAGGACAAAGCAGCCTGCTTCATTGGCACCCCATCCACCACCTTCAACATTCACTGTCTTCACCACCATTGCACAGTGGTAGCAGTGTGTACCACCTACAAGATGCACTGCAGCAGCTCACCAAGGCTGCTTTGACAGCACCTTCCAAACCCGCAACCTCTACCACCTAGAAGGACAAGGGCAGCAGATGCATGGGAACTCCTCCACCTGCAAGTTCCCCTCCAAGCCACACACCATGCTGACTTGAAATCGCTGTTCCTTCACTGTCGCTGGGCCAAAATCGTGGAACTCCCTTCCTAACAACACTGTTGGTGTAACTACACCCCAAGGACTGCAGCAGTTCAAGAAGGCAGCTCATCACCACCTTCTCAAGGGCCATTAGGGATGGGCAATAAATGCTGGCCTAGCCAGTGATGCCCATATCCCACAAACGAAGAAAGAAAATGCATCTATCTAGAAAGGCCCTCCAGTCTCCTCATTGCTGACTCTAATTGTTTTTTAAACAGTTTCAGGGTTCTTTGCAAGCATTGATAACACCTTGTGTGAAATTGAACTTCCTAATATCAACCATCAATTTACCTTTTCCTAGTTTGAACCTGTATCTTCTTATCATACTCACACTATTAAGGTAGTATTCCAAATTTACTTTTTTCATTCTCTTTATGTATCTCACACAACACTGTAAGATCCCCTCCCAGACACGTGCTTTCCAGGCTGAACATTATAAATGGTTCTCTTTCCTCAAGTAGTCTCCCCCTTTCCTTTCAAAGATGCTGTCATCACCCCTTTCTCTAGAAATCCACCCTTGACTTCATTGTCCTTGCAAGCTACTGCCCCATCTCCAACATCTCTTTGCTCTCTAAAGTCCTTGAATGTGCTGTTCTCTTCCAAATCAATGCCCATCTTGCCCATAACGAGTGGTTAGGATTTGGAGTGCACTACCTGCTAGGGTGGTAAATACAGATTCAAAAAGGAAACAGGTAAATACTTGAAGGAGAAAAAATTCAGGTATGTGAAGAGCAGGGGAGTGGGACTAACCAGATTGCTCTTTGAAAGAGCCGGCGCAGACTTGATGGGCCAAATGGCTCCTTGTAGAGCCATTTTATGGCACAGAAGGCCATTTAGCCCATCAAGTTCATGCTGGCTCTCCACAGAGCTATCCAGTCAGTCCCACTCCCCTGCTCAATCCCTGTAGCCCTGCAAGTTTATTTCCTTGAAGTGGCCATCCAACTTCCTTTTGAACTCATTGATTGTCTCCGCTTCCACCACCCTTGCGAGTTTCAGGTCATTACCACCCACTTGGCAAATAAGTTCTTCCTCGTAATCCCCCTGCATCTCTTGCCCAAAACCTTCAATCTGTGTCCCCTGTCCTTGTACCATTAGTTAATGGGAACAGTTTTTCCTTGTCTAAATTATCTAAGCCTGTCATAATCTTGTACCCATCTATTAAATCTCCCCTCAATCTCCTTTGCTGTAAGGAGAACAACCCCAGCTTTTCCAACCTAACCTTGTAACTAAAATCCCCCTTCCCTAGGACCATTCTACAAGATGCACTTGTAAATCTCTTCATAGAGTCACAGAGTTTTGTGCTGTAGTATTCAATTGTTCTATAATTTTAACTCTATGTTTCTCCAATCAGGTTTCAGTTCTGCTACGGACCCAAAATGGCCCTAATCAAAGTTTTTTTTTTATTGATTCATGGGATGTGGGCATTGCTGACTAGTCCAGCATTTATTGTCCATCCCTAATTGCCTTTGAGAAGGTGGTGGTGAGCTGCTTTCTGAACCGCTGCAGTCCATGTGGGGTAGGTAGACCCACAGTGCTGTTAGAAAGGGAGTTCCAAGATTTAAGAATGACAATATAGTTCCAAGTCAGGATTGTGTGTGGCTTGGAGGGGAATTTGTAGGTGGTGGTGTTCCCATGCATTTGCTGCCCTTGTCCTTCTAGTTGTTAGAGGTCGCGGGTTTGGAAGGTGCTGTCTAAGGAGCCTTGGTGTGTTGCTGCAGTACATCTTGTAGATGGTACACACTGCTGCCACTGTGCATCGGTGGTGGAGGGAGTGAATGTTTGTGGATAGGTGCCAATCAAACGAGCTGCTTTGTCCTGGATGGTGTCGAGCTACTTGAGTGTTGTTGGAGCTGCACCCATTCAGACAAGTGGAGAGTATTCCATCACACTCCTGACTTGTGCCTTGTAGATGGTGGACAGGCTTTGGGGAGCCAGGAGATGAGTTACTTGCCGCAGGATTCCTAGTCTCTGACCTGCTCTTGTAGCCACGGTATTTATATGGCTACTCCAGTTCAGTTTCTGGTCAATGGTAAGCCCCCAGGATGTTGATAGTGGGGGATTCAGCGATTATAATGCCATTGAATGTCAAGGGGAGATGGTTAGATTCTCTCTTGTTGAAGATTGTCATTGCCTGGCACTTGTGTGGCGCAAATGTTATTTGTCACTTATCAGCCCAAGCCTGGATGCTGTCCAGGTCTTGCTGCATTTCTACATGGACTGCTTCAGTATCTGAGGAGTCGCGAATGGTGTTGAACATTGTGCAATCATCAGCGAACATCCCCACTTCTGACTGTATGATTGAAGGAAGGTCATTGATGAAGCAACTGAAGATGGTTGGGCCTGGGATACTGCAGTGATGTCCTGGAACTGAGATGATTGGCCTCCAACAACCAAAACCATCTTCCTTTGCGCTCGGTATGATTCCAACCAGCGGAGTGTTTTCCCCCAATCCCCTGATTTAGTGTTCACCCAAGGATCTATCCTTGGTCCCCTCTTATTTCTCATATACATGCTACCTCTCAGTGACATGATCTGCAGATGTGGGGTCAGCTTACTTGAATTATTAACAAGCAGCGCTATCTCTCCACCACTGCTCTCGATAGCTCCTTTGCCTCTGTGTAGTCAGACTGCATATCTGGCATACAGTCTTGGATGAGTCACATTTCCTGCAATTAAACATTGGAAAGACCAAAGTAGTTATCTTTGGCCCCACCAAAATTTATGTACCCTAGTCATTGATTCCATCCCAGACCCAGCTACTGTCTCTGGCTGCACCAGATTTTCCACAACCCCAGCATTCTATTCAGTGCCAAGCTGAGCTTCCAATACAATATCCTCTGAATCACAAATTACTACCTACTTTCACCTCTGTAATATCAGTCACTCTGCACCTAATTTAGCCCATCTCCTGCTAAAACCCTCGTCCAAACTTTTTCACCTCCAGACTCGACTATTCCAATGCTCTTCTACATAAGAAATGGGATCAGGTGTAGGCCATTTGGCCCCTTAAGCCTGCTCTGCTATTCAATAAGATTATGGCTGATCTACCTTAGCTACACCTTCCCCCACTATCCCCACATCCCTTGATTCCCTTAGTATCCAAAAATCTGTCAAGCTCTAACTTCAATGTACTCAATGACTGAGCATCCACAGCTCTCTGCGGTAGAGAATTCCAAAGGTTTGCAGCCCTTTGAGTGAAGAAATTATTCCTCATCTTGGTCCTAAATGGCCGACCCTTATTCTGGGACTGTGACCCGTGTTCTCGATTCACCAGCCAGGGGAACCATCAACTCTGTCAAGCCCCTGAAGAATTTTATATGTTTCGATGAGATCACCTCTCATTCTCCTAAACTCTTGGGAATGTCGACCTAATCTACTCAATCACTCTTCCATGCTCTGTTCATATCAGTTCATCCAAAACTCTGCTGCCTGTATCCTATCCCACACTAAGTCGTGGTCACTCATCACTCCTGTCCTTGCTGGCCTGCACGGCCTCCCAGTTCCCCCACACTGATTTAAAAATCACTAGGAATTATAAACACCTAGCTGATGTTTTGCAGCCCTTGAGGCACTCCTGACTGCTTCCTGCGCAGTCCACATAAAGTAACTGGATTGGAGTAGTGCACTCAGGTGCATCCCCTGCATGCACCCAACATTACTGGACAAGTGTGATTATGACATTGGCTGGCTGATGCAACACCAGGATACTAAAATTGGTCAATGAATGTGCACGCAACATCTTCCTTACTCACTCCTGAAACAACGAGCATTATACAGGAAGATAGGCCCTGGTCTAAGGCTATTTACAGGACCACACAGCAGGTTGCAGCTGAGGTGCTTTTGACTTACTTATGCTGAAGCAAAGTTGGTGGAAACATTGTGGTGAGTGGCTCGAGAAATTTGGAGGCTTTGCTGACCACAGGAAGGCAGAAAATAACATTGCCTTGCATGGGTATGGGGGCAGTATTTGCAGTACCACAGTGCAACATAAGCTGAACTTGCAGAGGAAGAGACAGAGAGAGGAAGCTCTGCAAGGAAGGAGGAGGAGGACTCGCTTTAGAGGGCCCTGCCCCGAAAGGATCTTCCAGGAGCACCACTCCAGTGTTGCAATGAGCCAAGAGCAGTGTCGCAGGAGACTTTGCTTCACAAAGGAGATGGTGGCAGAGTTGTGCCACCTCCTTCACAATAACTTAGAGCCTCAAACATGGCGAGAGTGGCCCGCCCAGTGACTGTGAGGATCTCTGTCGCCCTTTCTTTCTACACACGGAATCCTTCCAGGCGGGAGCAGGTGACATCAGCCACTATCACAGTTTGTCGTCCACAGAAGTATCAGGGAGGTGACAAAGGCACTCTACACTCTTCATCCTCTTCATCCTGAGGAGGGAAGCCAGGATAAAAGGGCACGTGAGTTCACCAGGATAGTAGGATTCCCAGTGGTGCAGGGGCCATCGACTGCTCACACGTGCCTCTCCGGAACCCACACGTCAATGGGGAGTGATATTGCAACAAGGGTTACCATTTTGTCAATGTGCAGTTGGTGTGCGACCACACCAAGAAATTCGTCTTGGTAAATGCCCGCTATCCTGGCAACGACCAGGTTGCTTTTATCCTGCGACAGTCAGCGATTCCCACCGCCTTCAGGCCTCCAAGACACACCACAGGATGGCTGCTCGGCGACAAGCACTTCTCCCTCCACACATGGCTCATGACCCGCTTCTGCCATCCCAACTTGCAAGGTCAGAGGGCCTTCAATGAAAGCCAAGAAGCCACCTGCAACACCATGGAGCAAGCCATCGGTCTCCTGAAGCAAAGCTTTGCTGTTTAGATCACTCGGTGGGATCGCTGCAGTACAGGCCCAAGAGAGACTCCGTGTTTGTGGTGGTGGGCTGCATCCTGCATAACCTCGCAATTATGAGGTCCCAGCTACCACTTCTTGAGATCTAGAAGCCACCTCAGGAAGAGCAAGAGGAGGAGGCTGGGAGGAGGCCACATCCACCACGTGTAACTTGATGGAGCGAGAGGGGCAATATTGTGAGGCTTTGCTTCAATTAAGCAACATGGACCCTAACAGTTACATCCATTTCAGACTCTCCATCACTCAATAAAGGCCAACAGCAAAAACTTTCACTTGACAACTTTATCCAACAATATAATGGGGAGACGGTGGCATAGTGGTAATGTCACAGAACGAGTAGTCCAGAGACCTAGGCTAATGCCCTGAGGACATGGGTTCAAATCCCACCATGGCAGCTGGTGGAATTTAAATTCAATTAATTAATAACTTCAATTAATTAATAATAATAAAAAAGTCTGCAATTAGAAGCTAGTCTCAGTAATGGTGCCATGAAACTATCATTGATTGTCATAAAAACCATCTGGTTCTCTAATGTCCTTTAGGGAAGGAAATCTACTGTCCTTACCTGGTCTGGCCTACACGTGACTTCAGACCCACAGCAATGTGGTTGACTCTTAACTTCCCTCTGAAATGGCCTAGCAAGCCATTCAGTTCAAGGGCAATTAGGGATGGGCAACAAATACTGTCCTTGCCAACAATGCCCACATCCCATGAAAGAATAAAAAAAATCCAAAAGTAAAAGAACTAATCACCCTTGTGTGTGCCTTTGCCTGGTCTCATGCTCTTATGCATGCCGCTGCAGCATGGCTATTTGAAGGTTGCCGTCTTTTACTGGGGACGACTTCAGATGGCCTCGGAGCAGCTCTGGGCCTTAAGGGCCCAGCTTCAGACCATACCATTATGGCATTGTGGCAGTATAGGGCTAGTTGGCTGATGGGCAACAGCAAGGGTACTGGCAGTGTGGCAGAGGCGGGAGTACAAATGCTGTCATCCTGTAAGAGGATAGCAGGTTCACGCTCCTCGATGCCACTGCCACTCCTTTTGGATGGCACCTCAACAATCCTTGTAATCTGCTGGAGGACAGGTTGCTGGGCTGCTCTGAGAGCCTGCTTGCCTTTTTGTGTACTGAGATCCGCATCCAGGTGTCAGCTGTCTTGTGCCTGAAAGGGAGCAGTCTGAGTCTACATGCCAGCATCCAGGGATCTCACCACCTCTGTCTGAGCTTCCATAGCACTGATATATAAGGAGGCCTCCCATCTTATCTGCAGTGAAGTTGAGACAGGGACCAGCAGATATTCCATCATAGGTCAGTCTGTCAGTGTTGCCATAGAGGTGCCCACCACTTCCATGGTGGAAATAACAGGCTCTATGTGATTCCCTGTGCTACAGTAGAGCTAGACTCCTCCTTGCTTTTAGCCTGTGATTGTAGGCTATCTGGCAGACCTGCCAATGCAGCAAGCATCTCAGTGTGCATCATCATCAGTGTTCTCCTGCAGTTCACCCCAACGAGGTCCTCATCTGAGGCCCCTGCAGCAGAAATGGTCTGCGACCTTGTCCTGCGGGAAATTTGCAAATGAGCTGACCTAACTCCCTGTCCTGACTGCAGCCCACTTGTGCCCGATGACTCACCCTGTGCAGATTCCAGCTCCAAACTAACCTCTAATGTTTGTGCTGTGCCAGTATCTGAGCCGGTGGTTGCGTGTGTATGGTCAAGTGATGTTGCTTCTACCTCAAAGGTCTGCTCTTCCTCTTGCCCTTCTGCTTGAGGCTGCAGTGGCTGACCATTTGGCACTGACTATCTGAAAGCACAAAAGCAGAAGGGAAGGGTAGGGATGAGGAAAGGGGGCATGGGGAGGAAAGGAGAAAATCCACAGTCACTCCATGGCAGTTTCCTTTTCATGACACCTTTCAGGATGAGGGTGAGGAGTGAGTGGAGAAGGTGCATAAGGCAGAAACTTCCATCATCCAGGATGGCCTCGGCATTGCCAGATGCCACTGGCCACGATCCTGTGGGCCATCTGTTGAAGGGCAGTGAGGTAATGGATGCATGGTACCTCGGTCCTTTTGGGTCTCCCTCCTGTTGTGGGCAACCGTCTGCAAGATAAAGGGCAGAATGTCAGTGACCCTCTGTGACAGTGTGGTTGGGAGATGTGCCTACCAGAGCTGAATAGCTGTAGGTTTATAGAGGGGTGTAGAGGAGTGTGTGTGTGTGGCTGGCAATATTGGAAGAGGTGTGTGGATGAGTTGTAGTATGAGGATGTTAGGGGTTATTCCTGAGTGTCAGCATGTGCTGCTGGGTGAGCGACGGTGGAGTGTGGTGCATTGAGCAGGGTGAGGGATGTGATCCGCAGATGCATTCATTCAGCTTGACCACCCGAGTGAGGTGAATAAACTTTTTCTGGCACTACTGCCAGGTTCTGGAAGCCACACTCTGGGCATTCACCACCCTTGCCTTGTGCTCCCATTCGTTTCAGTGGAACAGTCTTGAGCGCTCCCAACCCTTCTACTGGAAACATGGCCTCCTTCCTGGCCTCCACCTCTCTGCAGAGTGTGTCCAGGGCAGCATCACTAAAGCGGGGAGCCCTTTCCTTCCCCTGGTGTGCCTTTTTCTTCCTCAGTACCGAAATGTGATTATCCAGCAGCCTACAGTACATTACTGCAACTTTCTTTTTATAGGGACTACACCATTGTAAAGGGAAGACTGCCTGGGGCACGTGGTTTCTTTACTATGCTCCTCATCCCCTTGCAGTGTGCAGAGGACACCGGCAGTGAAATGGAGTCCAGCTCAGCATTGGTGTTGCTCGTGAGAGGGAGGCTACCTCATGCTACTATGAGGGAAATAAGGCCGGTACACAAATTTTACTTTGTTTTCAATAGACACGCTCATGAATTGCGGCCTCCACAGCCAAAAATCAGGGCACATGAATTTTGTGCCAATTGTGTTTAAATCCCTGCCTGGCAGTGCTACTCCCTATCTCAGACAGTCATTTGTCTTTGCCATTGTTGAGCAGGTCGGTACGAGGTATATGACAGCAGTCTGGCAATGAGTCTTCCAGTTTCTCCTGTACTATTAATGTGTAGCTGCTGTGCAAATAGCAGGCTGCTCCTTATGTAACAACCACATGCATATAACAGTGTGCACTTACTGCTAATGCTGTGTAGTACACTATCGGTTCATCTCTACAACCTAGGTTCCAGCACCGATAGAAATATTGTAGTATAGTGTATTCTGGACTAGTTAAGCCAGAGGCCTGGACTAATAATCCAAAGAACCTGAGTTAAAATCCCACCATGGCACTTTGAGATTTTGAATTCAGCTCGTAAGAACGAAATTTGAAATAAAAAGCTGGTACCAGTGGCCATGATGTTGGCAGGCTACACCTGCTGGTATGGCCTAAATGTGACTCCAGCTAATGTGATTGACTCTTAACTGCCCTCAGATGTACCAAATACATCCTTCTCAGGGCAACCAACACTGGGCAATAATGCTGGCCTTGTCAGCGAAATCCACATCCTGAGAATGAATCATAATAGAAACTAGCTTTGTGTGCTCCATTTCTCACCACTTGCATCCTTCACCCCCATCAGCACAGTTTGATTTTTTTTAAAGTGAGAAAATTTGTACTGTGAAGTGAATCAGGGCGTACTAATTTTCAATATAGCTCCATTTGTCAGTTATCCTGAATTAAATCACAGTCCGGGGGTGGGGGGGAGCGGGGGTCCCAGAAACCTTTTCTATGGATGGATTAACATGGCAGTTACCTTAATACTCACCCAAGTGTTTCCTGAACAGCTTTACATAGCAGTAAAGTGTGGCTGTCACTATTCCATCTACACAGTTGATGAATTAAGGATGCCCAGTGCCAACTGTCTGATTTTCTTGAGTTGATCGTGCAGTGACAGGACCGCGAAACAAATTGTGCTGATCGGGGTGAAGGATGTTGTTTTGGCTAATCCTAGTTTAAATTAAAAAGCATCAAGCTCATTCATTGAACAAGACAAAAATTACTTTCAGTACAACTACCTGGTGCTTGGAGACGGCAGGTGTGGCATATAGTGAGCTCTGTCTCTTTCTCATTGTTTCCCGTATTTGCAATTCAAATATCTAATCAGTCTGTCAAAATCCAATCCAGTTGTTCAGGATCTGTTAGAAATTCGATTCTACTTTCTGTTAAGATGAGCTTTCAGGGCACCCATTGGAAATGAAAAGATGAATCGTCCCAGCACTCCCATGCGTAAGAGCAATTACAGGCCACTGACCTGCATCAATCAACAAGATCAGGAGGCAGTGTCAAATAGTGTTTGCATTGCTTTTTTATTTTGTAATTTTATAGTGTCATGCCCAATCTGATGGCTGTTAGTTCTGTGGAGTGGGAACAGTTTTCAGTTTCAGCACCCAGTGTTAAATATCAAACACATGCAGGACATGCTTAGATAAAAGCAAAATACTGCGGATGCTGGAAATCTGAAATAAAAACAAGAAATGCTGGAACCACTCAGCAGGTCTGGCAGCATCTGTGGAAAGAGAAGCAGAGTTAACGTTTCGGGTCAGCGACCCTTCATCGGAACTGACAAATATTAGAAAAGTCACAGGTTATAAGCAAGTGAGGTGGGGGTGGGGCAAGAGATAACAAAGGAGGTCTAGATTGGACCAGGCCACATAGCTGACCAAAAGGTCACGGAGCAAAGGCAAACAATATGTTAATGGTGTGTTGAAAGACAAAGCATTAGTACAGATTAGGTGTAAATACACTGAATATTGAACAGCAGCAAGTGCAAACCTGAAAAAAAACAGTGGGTGAGCAAACTGAACAAACTAAGATGAAATGAAATAAAGGCAAAAAAAAGATTGTAAAAAATGTAAAAAAGAATGTAAAAAATGTAAAAAAGAAAAAACTAAAAATGAAAGTAAAATGGGGGGCTGTCATGCTCTGAAATTATTGAACTCAATGTTCAGTCCGGCAGGCTGTAGTGTGCCTAATCGGTAAATGAGATGCTGTTCCTCGAGCTTGCGTTGATGTTCACTGGAACACTGCAGCAATCCCAGGACAGAGATGTGAGCATGAGAGCAGGGGGGAGTGTTGAAATGGCAAGCAACCGGAAGCTCAGGGTCCTGCTTGCGGACTGAGCAGAGATGTTCCGCAAAGCGGTCACCCAGTCTGCGTTTGATCTCCCCAATGTAGAGGAGACCACATTGTGAGCAGCGAATACAGTATACTACATTGAAAGAAGTACGTAAATCGCTGCTTCACCTGAAAGGAGTGTTTGGGGCCTGGGATAGTGAGGAGAGAGGAGGTAAATGGGCAGGTATTACACCTCCTGCGATTGCAGGGGAAGGTGCCATGGGACGGGGACGAGGTGGTGGGGGTAATGGAGGGGTGAACCAGGGTGTCACGGAGGGAACGATCCCTTCGGAATGCTGACAGGGGAAGGGAGGGGAAGATGCGACTGGTAGTGGCATCACGCTGGAGGTGGAGGAAATGGCGGAGGATGATCCTTTGGATATGGAGGCTGGTGGGGTGAAAAGTGAGGACAAGGGGAACCCTGTCACAGTTCTGGGAGGGAGGGGAAGGGGTGAGGGTAGAGGTGCGGGGAATGGGTTGGACACGGTTGAGGGCCCTGTCAACCACAGTGGGGGGAAATCCTCGGTTGAGGAAAAAGGAGGTCATATCAGAAGCACCGTCATGGAAGGTAGCATCATCAGAGCAGATGCGTCGAAGACGGAGAAACTGGGAGAATGGAATGGAGTCCTTTACAGGAGGTAGGGTGTGAAGAAGTGTAGTCGAGGTAGCTGTGGGAGTCGGTGGGCTTATAATGGATATTAGTAGACAACCTATCCCCAGAGATGGAGACAGAGAAGTCGAGGAAGGGAAGGGAAGTGTCAGAGATGGACCATGTAAAGGTGAGAGAAGGGTGGAAATTGGAAGCAAAGTTGATAAAGTTTTCCAGTTCGGGGCGGGAGCAGGAAACGGCATCGATACAGTCATCAATGTACCAGAAAAAGAGTTGGGGGAGGGGGCCTGAGTAGGACTGGAACAAAGAATGCTTGACATATCCCACAAAAAGACAGGCATAACTAGGACCCATGCGGGTACCCATAGCGACACCTTTTACTTGAAGGAAGTGCGTGGAGTTGAAGGAGAAGTTGTTCAATGTGAGAACAAGTTCAGCCAGGCGGAGGAGGGTGGTGGTGGATGGGGACTGGTTGGGCCTCTGTTCCAGGAAGACGCGGAGAGCCCTCAAACCATCCTGGTGGGGGATGGAGGTGTAGAGCGATTGGATGTCCATAGTGAAGAGGAGGCGGTTGGGACCAGGAAACTGGAAATTGTCAAAATGACGTAGGGCGTCAGAAGAGTCACGGATGTAGGTGGGAAGAGACTGGACCAGCGGAGAAAAGATAGAATCTAGATAGGAAGAAATACGTTCAGAGGGGCAGGAGCAGGCTGACACAATGGGTCTGCCGGGACAGTCCCGTTTGTGGATTTTGGGAAGGAGGTAGAAGCGGGCTGTCCGGGGCATGGGTCAGATACAGAATAAAAAGGCCCTTCTAACTCAGGGGTGCCAGTCTAATTTTATATGGTGAGCCAGGCACTCAAGATGGGCCACAACCTGCAAAAGTTATTTGGACACACTGGAGTAAAAATTTGGATACGTTTTACCTGTTTTTCTGGGTGTACAATGGGGGCAATGTATACCAATTTCTGGCCATGGGAATCCCGCACCTAATCCATGTGGTTCTTGCTCTTTCTAAGGCATCCCTGGCATCTGCTTGAAATCAGCATTACATCAATTTAACTCCTCAAAGAGTCCTACGTCTGTTTCAGGACCCTTCTGCAAAATGCATGAAACACTAGGAGAAGCATGTGCTATGCAGGCCCCAACTAGTTGTTTTCAGTTCAACTATGGCCTAAGTAACATTCCTTAAAGGGTCCACTGGAGGCTGCTGAAAAAACATGGGGAAAAAGTGAAACTCTGTGTGCCACGGCACTACTGAGAGTCGCTATCGGCCTCTCCTGCATTTTCCATCATTCACTTCTTAGGACACATGCAGCATGCCCAAATCTGATCACCAACATCAAGCAAGCTGCCTCTCGAAGCGCGACAGGCTCTATTATTAAAATGAGGCCTAAGGCCCAATTTTGGATGAGCCTCTGGTTGAATTTCCATCTCACTATTTCTGCAGATTTTAGCATGCAACTCTACAAAAATTCTCCCTCAGAAAATGACTGATGACACAGCTATTTCATGGGCAGTCATGTTTAGATAGTTTAGAAATACAGCACTGAAACAGGCCCTTTGGCCCACCGAGTCTGTGCCGACCATCAACCACCCATTTATACTAATCCTGCACTAATTCCATATTCCTACCACATCCCCACCTGTCCCTACATTTCCCTACCACCTACCTACACTAGGGCAAGTTACATGGCAAGCTTCAGCAAATATTGATTGCTGCTTTTTAAACAACAGCGCTAATTCAGGAAAATGTATCTTTCCATCACTTTCCTGCACATTTCTCACCACGGTGTGCGGTTTCCTTCTCCAGTTTCTCACCTATCTCCTCTCATGCCCTCTCCAAGCTCATCTTGTTTATGAGACCCACGTCCTGCTCTCTTGACCCTATTCCCACTAAACTACTGACCACCCAACTTCCTTTCTTGGCTCCTATGTTAGTTGAGATTGTTAACAGTTCTCTTTTAGGTTCTATCCCTCTCTCCTTCAAATCTGCTATCATCATTCCTCCCCTCAAAAAACAACCCTTGCTCCCTCCGTCCTTGCAAACAACTACCCAACTCCAACCTCTCTTTCCTCTCCAAAGTCCTTGAACATGTTATTGCCTCCCAAATCCAGGCCCATCTCTCCCAGAAACTCCATATTTGAATCCTTGCAATCAGGTTTCTACCCCTGCTACAGTACCGAAACAGCTCCTATCAAAGTTACAAATGACATCCTATGTGACTGTAACAAAGGCACACTATCCCTCCTTTTTCTTCTCAACCTACAGCCTTTGACACAGTTGATTACATCATCCTCCTCCAACGCCTCTCCACTGGCATCCAGCTGGGTGGGACTACTCTCCATCCTGATTCCATTCTTTTCTATCTAATCATAGCCCGAGAATTACAATCAATGGCTTCTCTTCCGATTTACGCAGTTACCTCTGGCATCGCCCAAGGATCTATCCTTGCAACCCTCCTGTTTCTCATCTAGATGTCCCTTGACGATATTATACGAGAACAGTTTCCACATGTATGCTGACCACCTCTCTCAACTCTTCCACTGTCTCTAAATTATCAGACTGCATATCCAATATATAGAACTGGATGAGCAGAAATTTTCTCCAATTAAATATTGGGAAAACTGAAGCCATTGTTTTTGGTTCCTGCTACAAACTCCATTCCTTCACCTCCGACTCCATCCCTCTCCCTGGCAACTTTCTGAGGCTGAACCAGACTTTTCGCAACCTCTGTGTTATATTTGACCCCAAGGTGAGCTTTCAATCACATGTCCGCACTGTCACTAAGATCACATATCTTAGTGTGGGCCGAATGGCCTACTCCTGCTCCTATTTTCTATGTTTTTATTGTCCATTTCTGCCCCTGCCTCAGCTCTTCTGCTGCTGAAACCTTAATCTCTGCCTTTGTTACCTCCAGACTTGACTGTTTTAATGCACTTCTGGCTGGTCTCCCATATTCTACCGGCCATAAACTTGAGTTCATCCAAAACTCCACTGCCCGTGTCCTAACTTGCACCAAATGCCATTCACTCATCATCCCTGTGCATGCTGACCTACACTGGCTAAACAATGCCTCGATTTTAAAATTCTCATCCTTGTTTTCAAATCTTTCCATGGCCTGGCCCCTCCCTATCTCTGTAATCTTTTCCAGCTTTACAACCATCCAAGATATCTGCACTCCTCTAATTCTGGCCTCTTGAGTATCCCTGATTTTAATCGCTCCATCACTGGTGGCCATGCCTTCAGCCACCTGGACCCCGAGCTCTGGAATTCCCTCCCTAAACCTCTCCGCCTCTCTACCACACTTTCCTCCTTTCAAATGCTCCTTAAAACCTACCTCTTTGAACAAGCTTTTGGTCATTGACCTAATATCTCTTATATACTGGGGAAAGTAAAGATAGAAATTGCGGAGGCACTGTCCATAATTTTCCAATCCTCCTTAGATACAGGGATAGTGCCAGAGGACTGGAGAATTGCAAATACAACCCTTGTTTAAAAAGGTGTGTCAGGATAAACCCAGCAATTACAGGCCTGTCAGTTTAACCTTGGTAGTGGGGAAGCTTTTAGAAATGATAATTCGAGACAAAATTAACAGTCACTTGGACAAATGCGGATTCATTGAGGAAAGCCAGCATGGATTTGTTAAGAGCAAATTGTGTGAACTAACATGCTTGAGTTTTTTTGTTGATAAGTTAACAGAAAGAATTGATGAGGGGATTGCTGTTTATGGAGTGTGCATGGACATCCAAAACACATTAGATAAAGTGCCACATAACAGGCTTGTCAGCAAAGTTAGAGCCCATGGAATAAAAGGGACTGTAGCAGCATGGATATGAAATTAGCTGAGTGACAGGAAACAGAGAGTAATGGTGAACGGTTTTTGGACTGGAAGAAGGTTAATAGTGGAGTTCCCTAGGAATCAGTATTAGGACCCCTGCTTTTCTTCATATCTATTAATGAGCCAGCGGCGCTTGAGATGGCTTGGCCATGTGAGCCACATGGAAGATGGCAGGATCCCCAAGGACACATTGTACAGCGAGCTCGTCACTGATATCAGACCCACCAGCCGTCCATGTCTCCGCTTTAAAGACGTCTGCAAACGCGACATGAAGTCCTGTGACATTGATCACAAGTCGTGGAAGTCAGTTGCCAGTGATCGCCAGAGCTGGCGGACAGCCATAAAGGCGGGGATAAAGAGTGGCGAGTCAAAGAGACTTAGCAGTTGGCAGGAAAAAAGACAGAAGTGCAAGGGGAGTGCCAACTGTGTAACAGCCCTGACAACCAATTTTATCTGCAGCGCCTGTTGAAGAGTCTGTCACTCTAGAATTAGCCTTTATAGCCACTCCAGGCGCTGCTTCACAAACCACTGACCACCTCCAGGTGCTTACCCATTGTCTCTCGAGACAAGGAGGCCAAAGAATAAGAAGAAGATTAATGTCCTAGACTTGGGTGTACAGGGCACAGTTTCAAAATTTGCAGGAGGATAGTATTGAACATCAAAAGGACGTAGACAAACTGGTGGAACAGGAGGACAAGTGGCAAATGAAATTTAATGCAAAGAAGTGTGAAGTGATTCATTTTGGTAGGAAGAATGAGGAGAGGCAATATAAAATAAAGGGTACAATTCTAAAGGGGGTGCAGGAGCAGAGGGACCTGGGGCTATATGTGCACAAATCATTGAAGGTGACGGGGTAGATTGAGAGAGTGGTTAACAATGCCAACAGAAACCTGGGCTTTATGAATAGAGGCAAAGAGTACAAAAGCAATGACGTTATAATCAACCTGTATAAAACACTGGTTCGGCCTCAGCTGGAATATTGTGTCCACACTTTAGGAAAGCCGTGAAGGCATTAGAGAAGGTGCAGAAAAGATTCACGAGAATGGTTCCAGGGATGAAGAATAGGTTGGATAGATTGGAGAAGCTGGGGCTGTTCTTCTTGGAGAGGAGAAGATTAAGAGGAGATTTGATAGAGGGGTTCAAAATCACGAGGGGTCTGGACAGAGATAGGGAGAAACTGTTTCCATTGGTGGAAGGATCGAGAACCAGAGGACACCGATTTAAGGTGATTGGCAAAAGAAGCAATGGCAACATGAGGAAACCTTTTTACGCAGTGAGAGATTAGGATCTGGAATACACTGCCTGAGAGTATGGTGGAGGCAAATTCAATTGTGGCTTTCAAAAGGGAATTGGATAATTATCTGAAGAAAAAAATTTGCAGAGTTACAGGAAAGGCAGGGGAGTGGGACTAGGTGAGTTGAACTTGCAGAGAGCCGGCATGGATGTGAAGGGCTGAATGGCTTCCTGTCTGTAACCATTCTATGATTTTATGTCTCAGTGTCATATTTTGTTTTATAATGCTGTTGTGAAGCACCTTGGACCATTTTATTACATATAAATACAGATTGTTGTTGTTTCATGGTGTATTGTTTTCACCACAATTCAAGTGCATGGCCTTTCCATTCATGTCCACAAATGAATACAAATTTAATTTCACAATTCATATGAAAGTACTGATAATTCATCTAATTGGTGCCAAATGTGTTGTGGAATATAAATTGAGTTTAAGAGTGGGAGTACAAAGGTTATAGCAAACACTTGTCAGAGCTTAAAGAACAATGATTTGTGCTTTTAGTATGTTTTTGAGCCCGAGGCTCTGACACTGTAATTGTCATAATTGTTTTCTCAATCGGTAGCTTCCGTTTGGTTGAGGCAAAATAAGTGTACTTTATTTTTAAATTAAATCATTGATTTGTTACATTTGTCATCATCATCAGTAAAGTAAATGGATTTAGGAACAAACACATTTGCCTCTTCAAAATGAATGGATTTGTATCAGTAAAATCGCAATCACCAGGACAGTCTCCCCCTGCAATCTTATCTTTCAGCTGTTCCCCTTTATCAGTCTCTGCACCACTGCCATGAAGTCAAAATAATTGTATAGTTGTAACAAAATCATTGATAAATCAGTATTTCTCTTCAAACTACAGAGTGCAACTGCAGCATTATGTATATTAATTATTTGCTGAGGTTTCTGCTTCCACCTGTCTCTCTCTGCATTTTGTTTCAAAAGGTGGGTTTAGTAGCCTACTAGGCCCCAGTTACTTTAGTTATATCAAGACTCAGCTAAAGGCACTGGATACTGCAAAGGCTATGAGCCCTGACAACATTCTGGCAATAATACTGAAGACTTGTGCTCTGGGACTAGCCGTGGCCCTAGCCAAGCTGTTCCACTACAGCTACAACACTAGCATCTACCCAGCAATGCAGAAAATTTCCCAGGTATGTCCTGTCCACTAAAAGCAGGACAAATTCAACCCAGCCAATTGCGCCCTATCAGTCTACTGTCAATCATCAGCAAAGTGATGGAAGGGGTCGTTGACAGTGATATCAAGTGGCACTTGCTCAACAATAACCTGCTCATTGTTACTCAATTTGGGTTCCGCCAGGGCCACTCAGCTCCTGACATCATTACAGCCTTGGTCCAAACATGGACAAAAGAGATGAACTCCAGAGGTGAGGTGAGAGTGACTGCCCTTGACATCAAGGCAGCATTTGACCGAGTTTGGCATCATGGAGCGCTAGCAAAACTGGAGTCAATGGGAATCGGGGGAAAACACTCCGCTGGTTGGAGTCATACCTAGCACAAAGGAGGATGGTTGTGGTTGTTGGAGGTCACTCATCATTGCAGGAGTTCCTCAGGGTAGTATCATACGCCCAACTATCTTCAGCTGCTTCATTAAAGATCTTTCCCTCCATCATAAGGTCAGAAGTGGGGATGTTCGCTGATGATTGCACAATGTTCAGCACCATTTGAAACTCCTCAGATACTGGAGCAGCCCATGTCCAGATGCAGCATGACGAGGACAATATTCAGGCTTGGGCTGATAAGTGGCAAGTTACATTCGTGCCACACAAGTGCCAAGCAAAGACCATCGCAAACAAAAGAGAATCTAACCATCTCCCCTTGACATTCAATGGCATTACCATCGCTGAATCCCCCAATTTCAACATCCTGGGGGTTGCCATTGACCACAAACTGAACTGGATCAACCACATAACTACTGTGGCTACAAGAGCAGGTCAGAAGCTAGGAATTCTGCAGCAAGTAACTCACCTCCTGTCTCCCCAATGCCTGTCCACCATCTATAAGGCACAAAACAGGAGTGTGATGGACTACTCTTCACTTGCCTGAATGGGTGCAGTTCCAACAACACTCAAGAAGCTCAACACCATCCATAACAAAACAACCTGCTTAATTGGCACCCCATCCACCACCTTCAACATTCACTTCATTTACCGCCAACACACAGTGGCAGCAGTGTATACCATCTACAAGATGCACTGCAGCAACTCACCAAGCCTTCTTCGACAGCACCTTCCAAACCTGCGACCTCTTCCACCCAGAAGGACAAGGGCAGCAGATGCATGGGAACACCACCACCCTGACTTCAAACTATATCGCTGTTCCTTCACTGTCGCTGGGTCAAAATCCTGGAACTCTCTTCCCAACAGCACCTACGCCCCAAGGACTGCAGTGGTTCAAGAAGGCAGCTCACCACCACCTTCTCAAGGGAAATTAGGGATGGGCAATAAATGCCTCACCAGTGACGCCCACATCCCATGAAAGAATATTAAAAAATCACTGATTACAAAAGGAATTTACATCAGGAGCCAACAAGATAACAATGCTGAACCAAGGCTAATTTGATTTTGTTAACATGTCATGCAAGATTGCTGTACATGGTATAAAAATCAAATTCATTGACATTACATCTTTGAAAAAATACTCATCTTGCTATCATGGCAAACATTTAAAAACATGAGTACATGGAGGAGTGTGATGCTCTTAAAATTTAGTTTCAGCCTTGGCTCAGTGGTAGCCCAACTATGTCAGAGTCAGGTGGTTGTGGATTCAAATCCCATTCCAGGACTTTAGCACAAAATCAGTGCTGCATTGTTTTGTGAATAATGTCTTGTTTGCCCTCTGAGGTTAATGTAAAAGTGGAATGAGGAAATGGCAGTATTTAAAAAAGAGTCCTGGTTGGGAATTATCCCTCAGCTACTACCACTAAAACAGTTTAATTGGTCATTTATCTCATTATTGTTTATTGGACCCTGCTGTGCACAAATTAATTGTGTTACCCTACATTACAACAGTGACCACACTTTGACAGTAATGCATTGACTGTAAAGCACTTTGGGAGGTCCTGAGAATATGGAAGGTGCCAAAGAAATGCAAGTTCTTAATGCACAGAACCACTCATTCCCCAAATTGCTAAATAATATGGAAACAAAACAATTATAGTAACTATTGGCAAAAGTTATAGTTCTTGAAAGGTACGCATTGAATCCTTGAGGAACTCTTCCATTTACCCAGTAGCTCACTTTCTGGCGTATATAAGGTACAGGACCTAAAGTTTAACACAATCTGTCAAAATCATGAGTATGTAAGTATGAAATCTGCATAGACTGAAAATTCACGTAGTTACAATAGAAGTATTGGTCTGAGATTGGGGTTAAAGCGCAGTCTTTGGGTGTAGAGGGCGATTTTATCCATCCTGCTGTAAATGATCTGGGACTACCTAGCTGTCCCATGCTATACTGGATCTGGGAATGCTTGATGGTTGGATAAAGAAAAACATATAGAGCAAAAACTGTATTGTCCAGCACAAACATCTCGATGAGCTCAGAAATTAAAGATAAAAGGATTACACAACCACAACAACCTGCAAGTGTTGATAGGGGAATAAGAACATGGATATTTCACTAGAATTTGTCTGTACCATACTTAGGTACTAGAGAAGTATGTACCTATTGTGCATTCTTTAACACAGGCTATACTGGGAGCTAACATGAAGCCTGTATGGGAGAATCTAGATATGCACACAGGCTTGATTCATGCAGTCATTGTTTATTAAAAGGGGAATGTTGGTCAAGGTGATTTTACTGAACATTTAAAGTTACAGTTAGTAATCTACATTTAAATAATATACTCACAATGAGTAAATATACCACCCAGTGTGATGCTGAGCCACAAACAACAAGATCCTAACTTTGGAACAAAAAAGACTGGCATTTATATAGCACTGTATCCCAAAGCACTTTACAACAAATGAAGTACTTTTTTGAAGTGTAATCATTGTTGTAATGTAGGAAACAGTAATTTGTGCACAACAAGCTCCCACAAACTGCAATGTGATAGTGACCAGATTTTGTTTTGTGATGTTAATTGAGGGATAAATATTGGCTAGGACATTGGGGATAACTTCCCTGCTCTTTTTTGTAATAGTGCCATGTTATCTTTTATATTCACCTGAGAGGGAAGATAGAGCCTTGTTTTAACATCTCACTGAATGACAGCACCTCTGATAGTGCAGCACTCTCTCAGTCCTGGACAGGAGCATCAACATAGATTGTCAGGCTCAAGTCCTAGAGTGAGACTCAAACCTACAATCTTCTGACTCAGAAGCAAGCTACCAATTGAGCTGCAGCTGACATACAAATTCGATTTCTGGCTTTTGCTGAGTTTGCCAATCCTATTGGTTTCTGGTGAGTTGGCCAAACTTATGGTTTCAGGTGAATAGGCCAATCGTATCGGTTGTTGATGAGTCGACCAATCTTATTTATTTCTGCTGAGTTGGCCAATTCTACTGACAGGGTAGGGAAAATTATTGTTAAAGCCCACAAAACATTTGTTGTGGAATTAGTATTTTTATTGCAACAATCCCCATCCCATGCCATTCCATCCTTCCCATGGCATCCCCCTCATGCCGTACCCATGCCCTTCCTTTCATCCCTCTCATATAAATCCCAACAACATCCCTATCCCACCCCCATCCCCCATTCCATCACTCCCATGGGTTAAGGTACATTATTGGAGCAATAAAGAGGGACTTTCACTCTGCATTTGCCACATCTGAAAAGCTTTTCCATAGTTCACCACTGACATGTACATAGTGAGCTAATAATGTACATCTCCTTCAGGAGATGCAATTGGTTCACCTTTCCCCATTCAGATAATGGTCAAAAATAATATCTCTAACAGTAAGCAAGGACAAGATGGTGAGTTGAGTTAAATTCACTTTAATTTTGCTTGGTACTACAAATTCATCCTTATGTTGACTTACTAATTGCAACAAGGTAAATTCACTAAAGGCAGGCTCAAAAATACAAAACAGCCACGTAAAAACACAAGCATTTTGGAGGGGGAGTAGTTAAATTGGTATCGTATGCATATATAAAAGCTATAAAATAAACATCAGGTACAAATAAACAAAGTCAGATACTTATGACTTCCTATAATGTTATAATCCCATCATTTTAAAATGCAACTCTCCTGCAACCACCAGCTCCTGAGAGTGAAGCAATAGTAGTTTGCAGAGTAGAAAACAAATGTGTCTAATAAATTTGTAAGAAATTGTATCCAACCAGGACTAAAAGATTTTGTTTTTATTCGGTCATGGGATATGGGCATCACTGGCAATTCCAGCATTTATTGTCCATGAGAAGGTGGTGGTGAGCTGCCTTCATTAACCACTGCAGTCCTTAGGGTGTAGGTACACACACAGTGCTGTTAGGAAGGGAGTTCCAGGATTTTGATCCAGCAACAGTGAAGGAACGGCGATATATTTCCAAGTCAGGATGGTGTGTGGCTTGGAGGGGAACTTGTAGGTGGTAGTGTTCCCATGCACCTGCTGCCCTTGTCCCTCTAGGTGACAGAGATTGTGGGTTTGGAAGGTGCTATTGAAGGAGCCTTGACGAATTGCTGCAGTGCATCTTTTAGGTGGTACACACTGCTGCCAATCTGCGCCGGTGATGGAGGGAGTGAATGTTTAATGTGGTGGGTGGTGTGCCAGTCAAGCGGCTGCTTTGTCCTGGATGGGATTTAGCTTCTTTAGTGTTGTTGGAGCTGCACCCATCCAGGCAAGTGGAGATTATTCCATCACACTCCTGACTTGTGCCTTGTAGATGGTGGACAGGCTTTGGGGAGTCAGGAGGTGAGTTACTCGCCGCAGAATTCCCAGGTTCTGACCTGCTCTTGTAACCACACTATTTATATGGCTGGTCCAGTAAAGTGTCCAGTTAATGGAAACCCCCAGGATATTGACGGTGAGGGCTTCAGCAATGGTAATGCCATTGAATGTCAAGAGGAAATGATCATTGCCTGACACTTGTGTGGCACAAATGTTACTTGCCACTTATTAGCTCAAGCCACAATGTTGTCCAGGTCTTGTTGCATGCAGACATGCATTGCTTCGTTATCTGAAGAGTTGCAGATGGCACTGAATATTGTGCAATCATCAGCGAACATCCCTACCTTCAACCTTATGATGGAGGGAAGGTCATTGATGAAGCAGCTGAAGATGGGTGGGCCTAAGACATTACCCCAAGGAACTCCTGCAGCAATGTCCGGCAGCTGAGGTTATCCACCTTCAACAACCACAATCATCTTCCTTTGTGATAGGTATACCTCTAACCAGTGGAGATTTTTCCCTATTTCCACTGACTTCAGTTTTACTAGGGCTCCTTGATGCCACACTCGATCAAATTCTGCCTTAATGTCAAGGGCAGTCACTCTGGAATTCAGCTCTATTAGAGTCATAGAGTCATTATAGCACAGTTAGAGGCCATTCAGCCCATTGAGTCCATGCCAGCTCTCTGTAGAGCAATCAAGTCAGTCCCATTCCACCACTCTACCCCCATACACCTGCAAGTTTATTTCCCTCAAGTGCCCATCCAATTTCTTTTAGAAATTATTAATCATCTCTGCTTCCACCATCCTCATAAGCAGCGAGATCCCGGTCATTATTACTCGCTGCGTAAAATAGTTCTTCCTGACATCTCCCTTGCATCTCTTGCCCAAAACCTTAAATCTGTGTCCCCTAGTCCTTGTACCATCAACTAATGGGAACAGCTTTTCTTTGTCTACCTTATTTAAATCTGTCATAATCTTGTGCATCGCTATCAAATCTCCCTTCAATCTCCTGTGCTCCAAAGAGAACAACCTCAACTTCTCCAATCTAAATTTTGTAGCAAAATTCCCTCAACCCCAGAATCATTCTGTTAAATCTCCACTGCACCCTCTCAAGGACCCACACATCCTTCCTATAGTGTGATGACCAGAACTAGATGTGATACTCTAATTTTGGCCTAATCAGAATTATATAAAGGTTCAGCATAACTTCCTACTTTTGTACTATTTATGAAGCCCAAGATCCCATATGCTTTGCTAACTACTCTCACAATATGTCCTGCCACCTTCAAGGATCTGTATGTATGAACCTCCAGATCCCTCTGTCCCTGCATACTCTTCAGAACTGTGCCATTAAGTCTATATTGCCTCCCACTATCCCTTCTGCCAAAATGCATCGCACTTCTCTGTATTAAATTCCATCTGCCACTTGTATGGCCGTTCTCCCAGCTTCTCTATGTCCTGTTGCAATCGATTTGCAGCATCTTCACTGTTTGTCACACCTCCAAGTTTGGTATCATTGGCAAATTTTGAAATGTTACTTTGTATTCCAATATCCAAGTCAATTATATAGATCAAAAAAAGCGGTAGACCTAGTACTGATCCTTGGGGACCTCAACTGTCTTCCATCTGCCAGTCTGAAAAATCACCATTTACCATGACTTGCTGTTTTCGTAAGATCATAAAAAATAGAAACAGGAGTAGGCCATTCAGCCCCTGGAACCTGCACTGCCATTCAGTAAGATCATGGTTGATCTAATTGTGGCCTTAACTCCACTTTCCTGTCTGCCCCCGCCCCCCCCCCCCCCCCCCGATAACCCTTTACTCCCTTGTAGATCAAAAATCTGTGTAACTCAGCCTTGAATATATTCAATGACCCAGTCTCCACTGCTGTCTGGGGAAGAGAATTCCAAAGATCAATGACGCTCTGAGAGAAGAAATTCCTCCTCATCTCAGTCTTAAAAGGGAGACCCCTTATTTCGAAACTGCTAGCCCTAACCCCAGTTCTAAATTTCCCCACAAGGGGAGGCATCCTCTCAGTATCTACCCCGACTAGTCCCCTCAGAATCTTAAATGTTTCAGTAAGATCATCTCTTAATTGGATGAGTCAAGCATGATCTGCCTTTTACAAATCCATATTGGCTCTCCTTAATTAACTCAAAACTCTCCAAGTGCCTGTTGATTTTTTCCCTGATTATTGTTTCTAAAACCTTACCCACCACTGATGTTAAGCTAACTGGCCTATAGTTACTTGCACTGTCCTTACACCTTTCTTGAATAAGGGTGTCACATTTGCCACTCTCCAATCCTCTGGTGCCTCCCACATATCTAGGGAAGGTTAGGGCAAATCCGTCCACTGTCTCCACACTCACTTCCTTTAGGAACCTGGGATGCAAGCCATCCGGACCAGGCGACTTATCCACTGTAAGCATAGCCAGCCTTTTCAGTGCATCCTGGCAATCAATTTTCACCCAACTATTACCTCTACCATATCCGCTTCTGTCAATATTTTGCCAGCATCCTCTTGCTTAGTAAGTATCGATACAAACTAGTCATTAAGTATTCTAGCCTTGCCTTGTGCCTCTAAGCATATATCAGCCTCTTTGTCCCTAATAGAACCCACCCTGACTCTTACTACCTGCTTAGTCTTTATATGCTATCTTTGTACCAAGGCTGTAATGAGGTCTGGAGCCAAGTGACCCTGGCAGAATCCAAACAGAGCACTGATGAGCAGGTTATTGGTGAGTAAGTTCCGCTTGATACCACTGTTGATGATACCTTCCATCACTTAAGAAGTGTTACCTTCCAGGGTAATCTGTCCCACAAGTAGGGTAAGTAAGTTTACTGGGAAATCCATTTTACAAGTTGTTACATATATTCAACAAAATAGGTTTTTCATGTGGTTTGATTTTTTTGTGTTGCTATTACTGTCCTTAAAACTGATAGAACAATAGATCCATGTATTTATCCAAGGAGTAGCTGATTCATACAGAAGGTTTTAGCTTCTTTAGCGGGCGGCACAGTGGCGCAGTGGTTAGCACCGCAACCTCACAGCTCCAGCGACCCAGGTTCAATTCTGGGTACTGCCTGTGTGGAGTTTGCAAGTTCTCCCTGTGTCTGCGTGGGTTTCCTCCGGGTTCTCCGGTTTCCTCCCACATGCCAAAGACTTGCAGGTTGATATGTAAATTGGCCATTATAAATTGCCCCTAGTATAGGTAGGTGGTAGGGAAATATAGGGACAGGTGGGGATGTGGTAGGAATATGGAATTAGTGTAGGATTAGTATAAATGGGTGGTTGATGGTCAGCACAGACTCGGTAGGCCGAAGGGCCTGTTTCAGTGCTGTATCTCTAAACTAGGGCAACAGCAGTTGATGCCAAAGTTGCTCAACTCCATCTGGATTAAGATGGGGAAAATGAATATGAGTTGCGGACAGGATCAGGGTCAGTTGTAGAGATTGACTACTGTTTAGGCGCGCATGAGAATAATGACTCCTTAGGGGCAGTACTGAGGGACTGCATCATGTGCTCCAGCAAGGAGTCAAGATCTTCAAGCAACTATCAATTCTTGCTCTTCACCAACTACACTACAGTGGAAACTCCCCATCCAATTTAAACTCTTAATAGCAGCAAGACTAAGCTCAGGAGTGCAACACAATGAGGAAATGATCTGTATCTTCCCAATTTTGGTATTATTCACTAGTGCTTTAATGTGCTGACAGTAAAATACAATGCTTGCATGAAAGGACTGCAGGCCTGCAGATTATTTTCAGCCCAAGGTAGAACCAAGATGTTTGGTGATTGAGAAAAATGTATGGAAGGGGAAATGCCATTCAGTCATTTAATCTTCTCCATGTAGACAGAGCGCAGAATTCCAATCCATAGTGCCACTGGAGACAATGGTACAGAAGCCGGATGCGCTCTGACTGGGGCACACTGCCTCCAGCCGCTGGGAAGGGCACTCATGCAGCTGTCCCCTGCGTACACCAGAAGCTTCCCAACTGGTGCTGTCATGACTTAATTCGGCCCTACCTGCTGATTTGACGCTGTATTTGCAAACTTGGACCACGTAGTTCCATTCATTGTATTCACTTGTCACTCACAAAAAAAAATGTTTTCAGCTGCAAGAGGGGCCCAAAAGTAGCTTTCTTTAAAGGGCCAAACAACAACTTGCAGGTCCAGTGCTTTTGACTTACTTTTGCCTTGTGAAATACTGTGGTGTATTTTTGAGAGCTGGTGCTTAAAATCAGGAAGGACATAGAAATTGCTGCCCGAGGTATGAGAGCTGTGGTTGCAGTACCTCATGGTCTGCAGAGAGGGGAAGCTCTGAAAAGAGGGAGGAGGAGAAGGCCTCTACACAGAGGGCTTTTCAGGAGCACTTTTCCCACCTACACCTGACCCAGGCTCAGTGCCTGAGGCAACTCAGGTTTAACAAGGAGCTGGTAACTGAACTGTGCTACCTCCTACACCCTGACCTGGAACCTTATGCCAGGGTGAGGATGGTGCTGCCACTGGCCATCAAAGTCACTGTTGCCTTAAATTTTTATGCATCTGGATCCTTCCAGGTGGGAGCAGGAGACATCTCCAACATGTCCACCATCCACAAGGCACAAGTCAGGAGTATGATGGAATACTCTCCACTTGCCTGGATGGGTGCATCTCCAACAACACTCAAGAAGCTCGACACCATCCAGGACAAAGCAGCCCACTTGATTGGCACCCCATCTACAAACATTCACTCCTTCCACCAACGACGCACAGTGGCAGCAGTGTGTACCATCTACAAGATGCACTGCAGCAATGCACCAAGGCTCCTTAGACAGCACCTTCCATACCCGCGACCACTACCAACTAGAAGGACAAGGGCAGCAAATGCATGGGAACACCATCACCTGCAAGTTCCCCTTCAAGTCACACACCATCCTGACTTGGAACTATATCACTGTTCCTTCACTGTCGCTGGGTCAAAATCCTGGAACTCCCTTCCTAACAGCACTGTGCGTATACCTACTCCAAATGGACTGCAGCGGTTCAAGAAGGCAGCTCACCACCACCTTCTCAAGGGCAATTAGGGATGGGCAATAAATGCTGGCCTAGCCAGCGACACCCACATCCCTGAATAAATTTTAAAAAACGTTTCCTGGTACCCCATTCATTGGAGCATCCGGGCAGTCACAGAGGCCATCTAGAACAAAGAACAAAGAACAAAGAAAATTACAGCACAGGAACAGGTCCTTCGGCCCTCCAAGCCTGCGCCGATCCAGATCCTCTATCTAAACATGTCGCCTATTTTCTAAGGGTCTGTATCTCTTTGCTTCCTGCCCATTCATGTATCTGTCTAGATACATCTTAAAAGACGCTATCGTGCCCGCCTCTACCACCTCCGCTGGCAACGCGTTCCAGGCACCCACCACCCTCTGCATAAAGAACTTTCCACGCATATCCCCCCTAAACTTTTCCCCTCTCACTTTGAACTCGTGACCCCTAGTAATTGAATCCCCCACTCTGGGAAAAAGCTTCTTGCTATCCACCCTGTCTATACCTCTCATGATTTTGTACACCTCAATCAAGTCCCCCCTCAACCTCCGTCTTTCTAATGAAAATTATCCTAATCTACTCAACCTCTCTTCATAGCTAGTGCCCTCCATACCAGGCAACATCCTGGTGAACCTCCTCTGAACCCTCTCCAAAGCATCCACATCCTTTTGGTAATGTGGCGACCAGAACTGCACGCAGTATTCCAAATGTGGCCGAACCAAAGTCTTATACAACTGTAACATGACCTGCCAACCCTTGTACTCAATACCCCGTCCGATGAAGGAAAGCATGCCGTATGCCTTCTTGACCACTCTATTGATCTGCGTTGCCACCTTCAGGGAACAATGGACCTGAACACCCAAATCTCTCTGTACATCAATTTTCCCCAGGACTTTTCCATTTACTGTATACTTCACTCTTGAATTGGATCTTCCAAAATTCATCACCTCGCATTTGCCCTGATTGAACTCCATCTGCCATTTCTCTGCCCAACTCTCCAATCTATCTATATTCTGCTGTATTCTCTGACAGTCCCCTTCACTATCTGCTACTCCACCAATCTTAGTGTCGTCTGCAAATTTACTAATCAGACCACCTATACTTTCCTCCAAATCATTTATGTATATCACAAACAACAGTGGTCACAGCACGGATCCCTGTGGAACACCACTGGTCACACGTCTCCATTTTGAGAAACTCCCTTCCACTGCTACTCTCTGTCTCCTGTTGCCCAGCCAGTTCTTTATCCATCTAGCTAGTACACCCTGGACCCCATGCGACTTCACTTTCTCCATCAGCCTACCATGGGGAACCTTATCAAACGCCTTACTGAAGTCTATGTATATGACATCTACAGCCCTTCCCTCATCAATCAACTTTGTCACTTCCTCAAAGAATTCTATTAAGTTGGTAAGACATGACCTTCCCTGCACAAAACCATGTTGCCTATCACTGATAAGCCCATTTTCTTCCAAATGGGAATAGATCCTATCCCTCAGTATCTTCTCCAGCAGCTTCCCTACCACTGACGTCAGGCTCACCGGTCTATAATTACCTGGATTATCCCTGCTACCCTTCTTAAACAAGGGGACAACATTAGCAATTCTCCAGTCCTCCGGGACCTCACCCGTGTTTAAGGATGCTGCAAAGATATCTGTTAAGGCCCCAGCTATTTCCCCTCTCGCTTCCCTCAGTAACCTGGGATAGATCCCATCTGGACCTGGGGACTTGTCCGCCTTAATGCCTTTTAGAATACCCAACACTTCCTCCCTCCTTTTGCCGACTTGACCTAGAGTAATCAAACATCTGTCCCTAATCTCAACATCCGTCATGTCCCTCTCCTCGGTGAATACCGATGCAAAGTACTCGTTTAGAATCTCACCCATTTTCTCTGACTCCACGCATAACTTTCCTCCTTTGTCCTTGAGTGGGCCAATCCTTTCTCTAGTTACCCTCTTGCTCCTTATATATGAATAAAAGGCTTTGGGATTTTCCTTAACCCTGTTTGCTAACTGCAGACGAGGACATCTTCTCGCCCAGGAGGGACAAGCAGGATGCACGGGCACATGGCTTCGCCAGGATAGCAGGGTTCCTGATGACATAGGGCACCAATGACTGGACACACTTGGCTCTACTGCAACAATGGATCCGCTGCCTTGATCACTCAGCAGTAGCCCTACAGTGTACACTGGCTTGGGTCTTAAAGTTCGTGTGGTCTGCGGCATCCTCCATAACATTGCCACCATGAGGGCGCCGCCATTGTCTACAGGTGTCCGGAGGCCACCATGAGAGGATGAGGAGGAACAAGAACAGGAGGAGGCATCCTGTACCCTTACTGACTGGATGTGCTATCAGAGATGCACTATCAGGCTTCATTTTCAATGAAACTACTTCCCCTGCCCACCATGAACCCACCATTACTTCCATCTGAGACATCCCATCACAGCATCCTCCCAGTCACCATCCAACAATAAAGGCCACCCACAAAAACCTTCCCATTAACATCTTCATCCAACAAGACATCCACTTATACAAACAGAAATGAACCAATCACCTTTGCGCATTCCCTTAGTGCCTTTCTTACAGCTGCTTTTGCCTGGCCCAGAGCTCCTACATAGTGCTATCCCAATGGCTGCAGCATGGCTGATGGAAGGCTGCTGATTGTCACAAGAGGAGACTGCCGATGGCCTTGCAGAATGCCCTTGAGTAGCTCTGGACTTTGAGGGCTTGGCTTCAGACTGCACCACTTCGGCATAGGTGGCAGCAATCTTGGCTAAGAGGCAACAGCAGGGTCACTGGCAGAGTGGCAGTGATGGGAGCATGAGTGCTGCCATCCTGAGAGAGGACAGCAGGTTTCTGCTTTATGGTGTCACTGCCACTCCCATGGTAGGGTGGGGGACAGGTTAACTCACCAATCCTAGTAATCTGTTGGAGGACAGATTGCTGGACTGCTGCGAGATGCTGCATGCTCCTTTGACAAGTGAGATCCGCAGCCATGATGGCAACAGTTTTAGCCTGCATGGCAGCAAGCCAGGATCTCATGATGTCCGTTGGAGCTTCCACTGCAGTACCCAGATATTGGGTTGCTTCTGCCTGTGTTGCACTGGAAGCTGGGACAACACTGGAAAGAATGGGCTCCAAGCTCTGCCTGATGCCCTCTGCCACATTACACCTTGCCTACTCCATGGTCCTTAACAGTGACAAGAGGTTGTCTGGCAGCTCTGTCAATGACCCAAGCATCTTGGTGTATGTGTTCATCAGCACTCTCATGTATGCTGCCCCATCAAGGTCTTCAATTGAGTCCCCTGTAGCAGAACCCAAGTACGACTAGAGGTGTGCAAAGGAAACCCGACTCAATCCGAATGCTGGACCCGGAAGCCCGACCCCACCCGAACCCGAACCCGACACATGTCGTCGGGTCCCGTCGGGATCGGGTCAGGTAGCAGGCCTGACGACATGTGTCAAGTTCGAGCCGGGTCGGGTCAGACTTCCGGGTCCGGAATTCAGGCTCGCATCGGGTTTCCTTTGCATACCTCTACCTGTGACCCCACCCTTCAGTGAGCTGGCACATGAACTATCCTTTCTCCCTGGCCTGGCTGCAGCCCACCTGTGCCTGGTGACTCACCATGTGCTTATCCAACTCTAAACTAGCCTCTAAAGTTCACGCAGCGCCATTATCTGAGCTATAAGTGTCAAATCAAGTGACGGTGCTTCCTCAGCACTGGTGTGGTGTTGCTCTCCCTCTTCTTCCTGGGTGTGCTGCGGTTGGCCAGGTGGGAGACCTTTGGTATCTGAAATCATAAAAACAGAAGGACAAGGTGAGGTGAGGGGTGGGGGGATCTAGTGAAGAAATCAGAAAGTTCATGGTTACATCATCTGCTGCTTGCACTTCATGCCAAATATCAAAATGAGGGTGAGGAGGGTGTTGAGGAGGGGTACAAGGCAATAACTTACCATCATCCTTGATGGTCTCAATGATGCCAGAGCTGGCCACATGATTCACAGCACCATCTCCTCCGTCGGGCTCAGTGGATGGACTTATGCCCTCCTGTTATGGGCAACCTTGTGCTGCAAGAGAGAGGAAGGAATTTCAGTCACTGTGTTTGGGCTTGTAATAGCTGAATAGCTAGAGGTATATGGAGGCAGCAAGGGGTGCGTGTGTGAGGCTGGCACCATTTGGAAGGTGTGTGTGGGTGGGATAGAGTATATGCATATTAGGCGTGAGTCCTGAGTGCTGCTGGGTGAGTAATGGGGGTGTGGTGCATTGAGTAGCATGAAAGGCCAATGGTTTGGTCAGCATGAAATGTGATGTGAAGATGCATTCACTGACCTTGACCATGCATGTGAGCTCATAAAACTTCTTTTGACACTGCTGCCAGGTCCTCAGGGTCAGACTCCAGGAATTGACTTCCCTTGTTACCATTTTTTTCTGAGAGTCTGCCAAGGGCCTCCTGGTTCCCCACGGAAACATGGCATCTCTTCTTCTGTCCTCCTCACTACTGTATCCAGTGCCACACCTGTGAACCTGAGAGCCCTCTCCCTAGGCTGGTGTTCCATTTCCTTGCTCAGAATTGCACCAGTATCAATCTGCAACAGCTTTCTGTTTTTCAGTGCAGCTTCCCTTTAAGAGGGGCAGACTGTCATTAAGAGCTAGAGGCTAGTTGGAACATGTGCTATCCTCATGTACTCTTAAGTCCACTGTTGAGCGTGCAGCCAGCCAATAGTGGGCTATGCGGGGTTGCATGCTTCCGTCATTTAAATAAGGAGGCAGCACGAAATTTGTGGGTTGTGGACAAGTCACGAATCATGATCCTTGTGCCCAAAAACCAGCGTGGTCCAATTTTTAGCCATTATGTACAAGTAGCACTGCCATGAAATCTGTTCCATACAGATAGTAATATGAGCTGGGTGCAATTACATTTCAGAGAGGGAGAATAAATGAAACATCAAGTACTGGGAGGATGTTTGGCTGTAAGCAGCACAATAGCTGAACTGAATCCTCTCCTCACTCAACATACACTTCCACCAGAGGTCTCTGGATAGCAATTGGGAATGGACCACTGGCTAGATTTCCTCCATCTTACTCCAAGACCGAAGTGAATTAATGTGCCTTTATTGCAGCCCCTCAGCTAACGTACTACATACTACGGATATTCAGACTGTATTATTAATAGGAATATTGACTTCATTTCCAATCAGATAATTATCCAGATGTTTTTAATGGAGGAAGATATTTGCACAGTATTAACTGTTTGCTGGGGAGTTTGTAGAAGTTTGGTGTGGAAGTGAGGTGGGTGGGGGATAACTCCCATTATCCACATTCTCAATTATCCAAGAGAATTTTCATGGGAGTTATAGAATGATCCAGCATAAAAAGGAGGCCATTCAGACCATCATGTCTGTGCAAGCCCTTTGAGAGAGCAATCCAATTAGTCCCATCCCCATAGCCCTGCAAATTTTCCCCTTCAGCGATTTGCTTCAATTCTGGGGACCAGTAGGAATCAGGCTTTGTGATTACAGCTTTTGTTCAGAAGGTCAACAAGAGTTGGGCAAAGGGTCAGAATGTTTCATCCGATCAGTGAGAGATGGGGCATGGGGTTGTCAGCTTGCTAGCAGTTAGGGCTACCAGCATTGCATTGAAAAGGTACAATGCTGTAAAATACTGTATGAATGAATAATCATATATAAATACAATTTCTTCAGTGAAGTATTTGCAACCTGTGTCATTTTGTGTTTTGAAGGAAAATTACCCTTTTGAGATAAACTAAAAGATAATTGTATAACTTTGGTTGTTTAACTGATCATTATAAAGTGTGGTTAACACCCTGTAAATAAAGAAGCCATGTAAAATTCAATTATGAATACATTATAGATAGGGGATTGGCTCAGATAGTCACAACAGTGTCTTCATTCCCAGTTGTAGGTTTGTGCTGTCTCTTATGTATGCGGCAAACTATGGAGATGCTTGATTGCGCTCATTATGACAGGTAATCAAGGTTTCACAGAACTTCCAATCTCTAATATCACTACAGGCTTATTAGTTTTCCATTCGTATTCTCTAGTTTTGCCCTCAATCTAAATTGTAAAGCTTCCAGGGGAATGTTGCAGTCGAGGCTTGACCTCAGAATACCATGTGGGCTTTTTGCAGCCATGTGAATTTTGCAATACTTTTGTATGTTAGGAAGTGCAATCATGAAGGTAGCTCACTGAGACTAACTGCTGGAAGAGAAGGATGTGTAGAAACTTTACCTACAAGCAGATTAAACTTCAATCACAATTAAAGATGGTATGAAAATGCAAATGTGCTGCAGAGTTAATGTGCTTGGGAAGCTTGTCTCTCTGTAGAGATTGGTTTGTTCTATGGGGAGGCGTAAAGGGACAGAAAAATGTGTGTCCGTGCGCATGGAAAAATCTAAATAAAAATTCACTGGTAAAAGATTGGGTCTGGGATTGAACTGGAAATGTCAACCTATCTAAATTGTCCAATTTTCCCAAGTTTGGGAAAATCTTAATTACACCTCATTGGAATTTAGAACTGTTTTTGGCAAATAATCAAGTGTTTGCCCACAGCACAAAAAATGCAACAAAGTCAGTCATAGGGTAATTGTGCAGAATGCAGGAACAATTAATTTCTGTCATTTAGGGCAATCAAACAACTCAAAATTATCTCAGCACTACTGCCTAGTGTGAAAGGGAACAATTTCTCCACCCCGAACACTACTGTACTAACCAAGCACCTTAGTGACAGTTCCTATATCCGCATCAGGTAAATGGGAACAATTCATTCATCTCTGACACTGCACAGCTTGTGTGCATGTATATTTGGTGAATTTTGTCAGTCCCACTTTCAACTGTGGCAAAGCAACTATGTATGACACTATCTTCTCTCTGGTGAGAACAAACCCATTTTGCCTAATAAATCCTGCATTTTTATAACTCACTCCAGTTCCATTTTAGAATTCATTACAAAGTTTACAAATACTCCAAGTAATGGGGTCAGGTAAGGGGGCAAAAGAAATTTCCTTTGCTTTCTTTGTGTGAAAAATTGTATGTGCTTATAAAGAAAATAAATCCAATAAGGAACTCAGGAAAAACCTCTTTCTCCAGAGAGTTGTGAGAATGTAGAACTTGCTACCACATGGAGTAGTTGACGTCACTAGTATAGACACAGTCAAGAGGAAGCTAGATACATGAGGAAGAAACGGATAGAAGGATAGCTTAATAGGCTGAGATGAATAAGGTGGAAGGAGGCTCATGTGGAGCATAAACACAACAACAACATGTATTTATATAGTGCCTTTAACATAGTAAAACATTCCAAGGTGCTTCACAGGAGCATTATCAAACAATGATACCGAGCCACATCATGAGATATTAATGCAGATGATCAAAAGCTTGGTCAAAGAGGTTGGTTTTAAGGAGCGACTTAAAGGAGGAAAGAGAGGCAGAGAGGTGTAGGGAGAGATTTCCAAAGCTTAGGGCCCAGGTAGCTGAAGGCCATTAATGGTGGAGCAATTAAAACCGGCATAGACCTACTGGGCCGAATGGCTTGTTTCTGTGCTATAGAATTCTATGTAATAAAGAATGAATTAAAAAATTTTCCACACAAAATGCACAGAGAAAATCTTCATAATGTGAAGAAAGTGCGGCTGAGACATTTTAAAGGACGAAATAAGCATGCAAAAAATGTCACCACTGCTCTTTGGCCTCTCGTGCGAAATCACACAAGCGACGGTCAGAAGTTATTGACCATGTGTTACAACCTACCTGTAAAGAAAGCATCTGGTCAGTCACTAACTAAAGTAATTATTTCTACTGCCTAGCAATAATTGCAGAAATCCAAAATGAATGTCAAATCAGTCCATCAAGGTGCAATGTTCCTTCAGGGAGGCTGGTGAGGCAGAAAGTGTGGGAGAGCACAATTTTTTTGGTGTGTGTGGGGGGATAATTATTACTTTATTTAGTCCTCTTGCCTCCCACCTGGACTTGCTTATCCTGATGAACACAGTGGATTGGATTCTCAGAGACCCAGTGCTGTCGGCAGGGCATTACTTGCAGCCAGCGCAGATCAGAAAATCCCATGCACATTGCCCATTATTTTCTTGCCCTCAATGATGCAGGGTCTCATAACATTTACCCAATCTCCTCTAGTCAAGGAGCCAGCCAAGAAAATGCTCACCTCTCTTCTGCCTGACCAGCTTCATAATTTGCCACTAGGCCGTGTGTGGGAGTGGCACAGTGAGAGCCAGGGTTTTATTTTAGAACTCGGCCTCTGATCTTTCTATCTTTATTGGGAGGTTTGGCCTCCTTCTCACACTTTTCTACATTTTTACACATCACTTCTTTTAAAAAATATTATATTTGCTGAGGGTATCCACCTATCATCTGATGAAGGACATGTAGCCTCAGTTTCCCTCCTGTTATATTTGGAGGTCCCCTGCTCGGCTCCCGGTGCCTGGGACACAGAATTTGATGGACAGGCAGCCTGCTTCAAGATTTCTGGAGCTCCCCCTTTGGTTGGTGATAACATCCCCATCTGACTTTCTCACCCCCTCAGATTCCTCCATCCTTGCTCAGCAGGGGTCCGATTAGAAACACAAGGGATGGGGATTGAGTTGATGACCTTCCATTCTGCAGTACCGTGCATCAGTGCTTAAATACACAGCACTACTCACCAGGAGGATGTCCCTTTCTTAAAAAGAAGTTGTCAAAGTTAACTTTTATCATAGTGAAGACGGTAGCTGGCTCATATTTATAATGACGGTCCTGAATGAGTCTATTAAATCATTCTTTTCACAAACAGGAATTCTCATCTCGTATAACAAGGGAAATTGCCATTGATGTAATCTTCCACATGTAAAAGGGAAGATTACACAGAGGGTGAGAGGCTATGAAACCCACTTTTGTACCTTTGAACATAGCAACAGTAGTAGGCCATTCAGCCCCTTGAGTCTGCTCCACCATTGGATTAGATCATGGCTGACATGCACCTCAACTCTATCAACCGCCTTCGCTCCATATCCCTTGATACCCTGACCCAACAAAAACCATCGTTCTCAGTCTTGAAGGCTCCAATTGTCCCCCAGCATCAGAATGTGTGGCACTGCAGATTTTTGCCCCTCTCGCTCCCTCAGCGCCAGAGGCTGGTGCAGACCACCGTTCTAATTATACAGGATGTCTTGCAGGCTCCCCTGAGAATTAAACACCTCAGGGACCTCGCTGTCCAGTTTACAGATCACTTTGTAAATGCTTTTTTTCCAGGAAGGGTCCGAGTCTTTCCCAGAATAGATTGCGTTAAAAAATTCTCGAAGTGTCACCTCCGCAACTTCCAAAAACTGCTTGGGAATCTGAGGAAAGAAAAAAGAATAGCAAATGAGAGTTTGATGATTCATTCAGTTTCAGCAAACCCTATTGAACAACAGCCACTTTCCTGACAGTGAAATGTAGCATTAAAATCTATCTTCAACCCCCTTTGATTTATTAGATAATTTGCTTATCTCCCTCTAGGCTGTATCAATGGCTCAGTGAGTTTACCCAGTGAGGTCTTAAAGCACACAGACCAGGGAGGTCACAGGCTTGATCCTCAGTCCATGCTGAGATAGATGGAGTGGCAGTAGAGATGGTACATTTGGTCTTCACATCACCACCCTGCATAAACGTAAACTCATCCAAAACTCTGCTGCCCATATCCTATCTCACACCAAGTTTTGCTCCCCCAACACCCCTGTGCTTGCTGATCTGCACCGGCTCCCGGTCCATCAATCCCTCAATTTTAAAATTTTCATCCTTGTTTTAAAATCCTTCTATCACTTCACCCCTCCCTCTCTCTGTAACCTCATCCAGCCCTGCAACCCTCAGAGATCTGTGTGCCCTCTAATCCTCGCCTCTTGCGCATCCCCAGTTTCCATTTCCCCTCTATTGGTGGCTGTGTCTTCAGCTGTCTGGGCACTAAGCTCTGGAATTCCCTCCCTAAACCTCTCTGCCTCTCTCTCCTCCTTTCAGATGTTCCTTAAAACCTATCTCTTTGACCAAGATTTCGGTTGCCTGCCCTAATATCTCCTTGTGTAGCTCAGTGTCAAACTTTATTTGGTGCTCCTATGAAGCACCAAAGGGCACTTTGCTATGTTAAAGGCACTCTATAAATGCAAGCTGTTATTGCTGTTAGTTCGCCAAGCCAAGGAGGGGAGAAAGTCAGCAAGTGTTTCTGCTTCTGGTCACTATCCAATGACTGCTGCTGGAAGTCGGTTTGGATATTGCGGAGGACAGGATTGAAACTGGCGGTGATAGAGTTTTTGTTGAATAGCCCGTCAGAACTCACTGTCAAAGCCTTTGCATGAATAATGGCCACTTGGATAAGTGAGTGGCACCCAAGGAACCGTACCTCAGCAAGGACTCAATGCTTTGAGGAGAAAAGGGAATGGAGAGAATTCGGAAGGGAAAAATTATGAACCCCTTACCCCACTGTCATAGCTTAAAGAGTGAACACAGATAGATGACCAATTCACAGGACAGTGCCAATATGAGAGCAGCACCAAGATAGTACATTGAGGTACTGTACAGTATGAGGTGTTCAAACAAATAGCAAACCTATGCCTTGCGTGCTGTGTGTTGATAAAGTAATTGGTTTAGATGTCAAATCACAATACTTTTTAAAATTCTGATTATAGCACATGATAACTGCTAGAAATTATGATAGAAATGTGTTTTTTAAAAGCAAGATTTAGTAAGACAGTTCGCTCCCCTTCCCATATCTCAATCTGTCGCTGCTGAGAGCAGGTACAGCATATACTCCCAGTATCTCTCTACATCCAGCACTAAGCAGGAGGAACACCATAGCAGCCTCAGGTTGAACCATATCTCTCTCTCTCTCTCTCTCTCTCTCTGTGCAGGGAGGTGCATGTGGGCAGATGGTAACAGGGTAGTTATTGTGTGGCACAAACTGGTATCGCAACACCACACCATGGTTCCAATGTTCTCTGCAAACAGTCTTCCTGCATCGAATGTATCCCAGCATCAGATGTAATGTCATAGAGAAATACTATGACATTACATCTGATGCTGGGATGCATACAATGTAATACTGCAAATGCTAACAATCTGAACAGAATGTGTAAATGCTGGAAATATGTAACAGGTCAGTTAGCTTCTGAAAGAGGAAGACAGGCCATGGTGTCTGACACGACCCTTGACCCCAGCTTTTCTGATGATTACGGATTTCATCCGGAAAGCTAACCTCTTTGAGCGTCAATCAATCTCCTTTATATTTCCAGCAGTTTCCTTTCTATAAAGTTACTCTTTGCAGATTACACACATGCTGGAAATATGGATGCTGAACTCCCACTGTGCCAACCCCAACCCCACCATGTCTTCCTCTAGCGAAGTCCCAACTTGCTGCAAATAGAGTCATCGAGTCATTAAGTCATAATGGCACAGAAGAGGCCATTCGGCCCATTAAAATGTTAGTGGGGGCTGAATTGGACAGCTCCAAAAACGGGTATGAGGATCACGATGTGTGATTAAGCCACATCCATTGACTGAAGACCCCTTTCCTATCCTGAGTGGTGTGAAACAGGGCTGTGTTCTCGCACCCACACTTTTTGGGATTTTCTTCTCCCTGCTGCTTTCACATGCGTTCAAGTCTTCTGAAGAAGGAATTTTCCTCCACACAAGATCAGGGGGCAGGTTGTTCAACCTTGCCCGTCTAAGAGCGAAGTCCAAAGTACGGAAAGTCCTCATCAGGGAACTCCTCTTTGCTGACGATGCTGCTTTAACATCTCACACTGAAGAATGCCTGCAGAGTCTCATCGACAGGTTTGCGGCTGCCTGCAATGAATTTGGCCTAACCATCAGCCTCAAGAAAACGAACATCATGGGGCAGGACGTCAGAAATGCTCCATCCATCAATATTGGCGACCACGCTCTGGAAGTGGTTCAAGAGTTCACCTACCTAGGCTCAACTATCACCAGTAACCTGTCTCTAGATGCAGAAATCAACAAGCGCATGGGAAAGGCTTCCACTGCTATGTCCAGACTGGCCAAGAGAGTGTGGGAAAATGGCGCACTGACACGGAACACAAAAGTCCGAGTGTATCAAGCCTGTGTCCTCAGTACCTTGCTCTATGGCAGCGAGGCCTGGACAACGTATGTCAGCCAAGAGCATGTCTCAATTCATTCCATCTTCGCTGCCTCCGGAGAATACTTGGCATCAGGTGGCAGGACCGTATCTCCAACACAGAAGTCCTCGAGGCGGCCAACATCCCCAGCTTATACACACTAGAGTCAGCGGCGCTTGAGATGGCTTGGCCATGTGAGCCGCATGGAAGATGGCAGGATCCCCAAAGACACATTGTACAGCAAGCTCGCCACTGGTATCAGACGTACCGGCCGTCCATGTCTCCACTTTAAAGACGTCTGCAAACGCGACATGAAGTCCTGTGACATCGATCACAAGTCGTGGGAGTCAGTTGGCAGCGTTCGCCAGAGCTGGCGGGCAGCCATAAAGGCGGGGCTAAAGTGTGGCAAGTCGAAGAGACTTAGCAGTTGGCAGGAAAAAAGACAAAAGTGCAAGGGGAGAGCCAACTGTGTAACAGCCCCGACAAACAATTTTTTCTGCAGCACCTGTGGAAGAGCCTGTTACTCTAGAATTGGCCTTTATAGCCACTCCAGGCGCTGCTCCACACACCACTGACCACCTCCAGGCACTTACCCATTGTCTCTCGAGATAAGGAGGCCAAAGAGATTGACTGAAATGCAGACAGCATGCCAACTTATTGCTGCCTGCTCATTAGAAAGATTTCTGCATAGCTAGCACTAACCATACTGTTGCGTCCAGCCAATCATCAATAGGAGGCTCAAAATTGTAACTTCCTAGCACCACTTAAAACTAGCCTGCACCTTTAAATGGGGAAGCACACATGGCTGCAGTAGGAAGTGAATCTGTCCTGGGAAACAGTGAAGAATAGCACAACAAGGGAGTGTGCAGGCGCCAAGGTTTTTGGGCGCTGCATTGGAGGTCTTGGTGGAGAGTAGGAGAGATGTTCTGTTTCCGCAGAGGGCCCTCCAGACACACGGTCAAAAGCCAGTGGGAGAAGATAGCCATGGAGGGCGATGCCAACAGTCAAGCCCTGAAGACCTGGATGCAGTGCCGCAAGAAGTCCTGTGACCGCATATGAGTGGTCAAGGTCAGTGAATTCATCTTCAAATACCATATCCCACCAACTGTACCACTAGCCTCAGACACTGCTCAATTCATCATACCCCCTGCAAGTACCCCTCCAAATCACACACCATCCTGATTTGGAACTATATCGCCGTTCCTTCACTGTCACTGGGTCACAATCCTGGATCTCCTTCCCAAACAGCACTGTGGATGTACGAACACCACATGGACTGCAGCAGTTTGAAAAGGCAGCTCACCACCACCTTCACAAGAGCAATTAAGGATGGGCAATAAATGATGGCCTTGGCAGCAATGCTCACATCCCAAGAACGAATAAAAAAACACCATCACTCACCTACCAACAATCTCTATCAATCAGGACTCATACCTAACTTTCATAACTTCACCTCACCCGCAAACGCTCCATATCTCACACCTTTCACACAGTGCCAACTATTCAACCATGACAGCAACATCACCCAAACAGATTGCAATGACATGCACTGACAAGCTTCCCTCTCTCTTACAGGACAAGATGGCACTTAACCATAGGCAGCAGGAGCTATCTAATGGGGGACAGGTGCATCTTCATGTCCTAAACGGTCATTATTGAGCCCTTGGCCAGTGGCAGGGCTGAAACTGAAGATGACGATATCCTCATACCTAATCCTCCTTCTCATATCCCACTTGCTCCTCATTCAACAATTTCTTCTGAGTTACAAGTTGCAGATGGTGTAAGGAAACATCTCTTAATTTCCCTGCTCGTCTCACCACAAACCTACTCTTCTGTCTTTCTCTTTTTCGATAATCAAGAACTGCAATCGGGCCAGGCAGTGGAAGAACAGCAACAAAAGAGTGATGATGGAAACACAGCACCATTACTTGATTTCACACTCAGCCACCAGCTATATAGGATAGAATATAGGCAGGATCTGCTTGTGGTAAGACACTGGGGACAGGTGCGGTGCAGCTAGGGCAGGGGTAAGGAAAGAGCAGGTGCCAGCTCACCAAAAGCTGAGGTGGCACATGGATTCTGCTGCAGAGGACTCAAATGAGAGGATTTATGGGCAGCCAGTAGAAGAATTCTGATACCTATGCACAGTGAAATGATTTGTGCACTGGGAAACCTGCCAGAAAGCCTACATTCATGAAGGTGTCCAGCACAAACTTGGCACAGGGCATTGCGCAGATCTTGGAGCTTATCCTTTCCAGCATGGAAGTGGTGGCCAATTCCATTAGCACACTTGCAGACCCAACCATGAGGCAGCATCTGATGGTCGATGTCTCAGCTTCCATTGCAACACAAGCAGCAGCCACCCAATGTCTGGGTGCTGCAGTGGAAGCTCAGGCTGAAGTCAGTCAAGGTCAGCTTACCGCCATGCAAGCTCACACTGCTGCCATTATGGCTGTCGATTTCAGTATCCAAAGAGGCTTACAGGGTATCACAGCTGTCATATGAACACAGGAAATAGGAGCAGGAGTAGGCCATTCGGCCCCTCAAGTCTCAATTCAACCAGATCACAGCTGATCTTCTACCTCAATGCCATTTTCCCACACCATACCCATATCCCTTTATATCTTTAATATCTGCAAACCTTTCAGTCTCTGTCTTGAATATACTCAATGACTGAGCCTCCACAGCCCTCTGGAGTAGAGAATTCCAAAGATTCACCATCCTCTGAATGAAGAAATTCCTCCTCAGCTCAGTCCTAAATGGCCTACCTCTTATTCTGAGACTGCGTCTCTTAGTGCTAGACACCCCACCAGGGGAAACATCCTTCCAGCATCATCCCTGTAAAGCCCTGTAAGAATTTTGTCTACTTCAATGAGATCACCTCTCATTCTTCTAAACTCTGGAGAATATAGGCCCAGACTCCTCAATCTCTTCTCATAGGACAATTCTCGCATCCCAGCAATCAGTCATTGCACTCCCTCTATGGCAAGTATATCCTTCCTTAGGTAAGGAGACAAACACAATACTCCAGGTGCAGTCTCACCAAGACTCTATACATTTGCAGCAAGACTTCTTTACTCCTGTACTCAAATCCTCATGCAATAAAGGCCAACATGCTATTTGCCTTCCTAATTGCTTGCTGCACTTGCATGTTAGTTTTCAGTGACTTATGAACAAAGACACCCATGTCCCTTTGGATATCAACACTTCCCAATCTTTCACCATTTAAGAAGTACTCTGCATTTCTGTTTTCCCTACCAAAGTGGATAACTTTACATGTTTCCACATTATATTCCATCTGCCATGTTGTTGCCCACTCGCTTAGCCTGTCTAAATCCTCTTAAAGCCTCTTTGCATCCTCCTCACAACTCATATTCCCAGCTAATTTTGTGTCATCAGCAAACTTAGATATAGATCAGGGTTGTCCAACCTTTTCACATGAGGGGCCACATTACAATTTTTGTCTTACATAGGGGGTCAGTGAGACAATTTCGGAAAGATAAAGGCATTAAAAATTTATCTTACTATAAATCAAAGCAATAAATGTGCATTTTTGTGAAGAAGCTTTAAATGAGAAGACTAATTTATTGACTTAATTTCTTGTCACTATGTTATACACTGATTTAGAGAGATACTTGGCATTTTCTTTGCTTGCACAAATAGTCAATGTCTGTTTGCATACTTGTTGTAGCGTTGCGGAGTATGCTGGATTGATGTCCATCTGTCAGGAGTGATCGTGATCACTTTCTTTTCCCCTATCTTTCTCTTTCTGTCTGTCTATCTGTCTCTCTCCCCCTGTGTCCCCCCACCCCATGTCCCCACCTCTCTGTGTTCCCCCCTCTCTGTGTCATCCTCACTGTCTGTGTCCCCCCTCTCAGTCCCCCCTCTTTCTCTCTCTCTCTCTGTACCCCTCTCTCTGTTCCTCTCTCCCTTTGTACCCATCTCCCTCTCTCTCGCTGTATCCCTCTCTCTGTCCCCCCACCCCCTCTCTCTTGGTGTCCCTTCTCTCCCTCTCTCTGTCCCCATATCTCTCAGTCACTCTCTCTGTTCCCCCCACCCCTGTCACTTTCTCTCTCTCTGTCCTTTTCTCTCTCTATCCCTCTCTCTCTTTCTGTCAACTCTCTCTCTGTCCCTCTCTCTCTCTCTCTGCCCACTCCCTCTCTCTTCCCCCCTCCCTCTCTCTCTCTCTCTCTCCCCCTCCCTCTCTCTTTGTCCCCCTTCTCTCTCTGACAGTTGCAGATAGCAGGAATGTTCAGCAGATGGTTGGTCAGTTTTATTTTAAAAAGATCACAAGTCATTTTCACAGCTGACAGGTGCCAACATCAGGAACAGCCATTTCCCAACTTCAGGCAGATTCGGGGTTTTCCAGCAGGTTCCAACATTTTTTTTTAAAGCCCGCAGAAAAACTCAAAAAATTAGGAAATGGTTGTTCCTGATGTCAGCAGCTATCAGCTGTGAAACTGACTTGTGATCTTTTTCAAAAACCCTTCTGCAAGAGGAAGCCAATGGAAAATTTCCCACCTCCAGTCACAGACCCCTGGCGAGGTTGAGGAACATCCCGGGGACTGTTTACATCCACGGGCTGGATGGAAACCTTTGACAGGCTGGATCCTGCCCCGTGGGCTGTATGTTGGACAACCCTGATATAGATTGTGAATAGCTGGGGCCCAAGCACTGATCCTTGCAGTACCCCACTAGTCACAGCCTGCCAACCTGAGAATGGCTCATTTATTCCTACTCCCTATTTTCTGTCCATTAACCAATTCTCAATCCATGCCAGTATATTACACCCAATCTCATGTGCTCTAATTTTGCTTACTAACCTCCTGTGTGGGGCCTCATCAAAAGCTTTCTGAAATTCCAAATACACCACATCCACTGGTTCCCCCTTATTTATTCTGCTAGTTACATCCTAAAAAAAAACCCCAACAGGTTCGTCAAATATGATTTCACTTTCATAAATCCATCTTGACTCAGCCCAATCCTACCATTATTTTCTAAGTGTCCAGTTATCACATCCTTTATAATAGATTCTAACATTTTCCCAATCACTGATGTCAGGCTAACAGGTCTGTAGTTCCCCATTTTCTCTCTCCCTCCTTTCTTAAATCATGAGGTTACATTTGCTACCATCCAAACTTCAGGAACCGCTCCACAATCTATAGAATTTTGGAATATGATCACCAATGCATCTACTATCTCTACAGCCACATCTTTCAACACTCTGGAATCTAGATCATCAGGTCCAGGATATTTATTAACTTTCTGTCCCATTAATTTCTCCAGTACTTTTTTTTTACTAATACTAATTTCTTTTAGCTTCTCATTCTCGCTAGTCTCTTGGTTCTGTAGTATTTCTGGAAGGCTTTTTGTATATTCCTCCATGGAGACAGACACAAAGTATTTGTTTAGTTGCTCTGCCATTTCCTTATTCCCCATTATAAATTCCCCTGTCTCAACCTGTAATGGGTCCACATTTGCCTTTGTTAATCTTTTCCTTTTTACATACCTATAAAAGCTTTTACAGTCTGTTTCTAAGTTTCTCACTAGTTTACTTTCATATTCTATTTTCTCTTTCTTGATCAGTTTCTTGTCCCTCCTTTGCTGAATTCTAAAATGCTCCCAATCCTCAGGCTTACTGCTATTTTTGTTAGCCATGGTTGGATCACTTTTCCTGCTGTGTTTTTATGCCTCAAAGGAATGTACATTTTTCTGTAAACCAAGTATTAATTCTTTAAATGTTAGCCATTGCCTGTCTACTGTCATACCTTCAAATGTAGTTTCCCAATCTACCACAGCCAACTTGCCCTTCATACCGTCGTAGTTTCCATTGTTTAGATTTCAGACCCTAGTTTCAGATTGAACTTTCAAATTTAAGTAAAATTCTATCATATTATGGTCACTCTTCCCTAAAGGCTCCTTTAAAATGAGATTATTAATTAGCCCTTTCTCATTGCACAATACCAGATCTAAAATAACCCATTGCCCTGTTGGTTCCCCAACACACTGTTCTAGAAAACCATCTCATATACATTCCAGGAATTCAGTGCTAATTAGGTTTACCCAGTCTATATGTAGATTGAAATCCCCACGATTACTGTATTACCCTTGTTACATGCACCTCCAATTTCCTGATTTATACCATGCCCTACATTACCACTGCTGTTTGGTGGCCCCTTGCTGTTTCTTAGCTCCACCCAAACTGATTCTACATCCTGATTTTTCGATCTAAGATCCTCTCTCACTAATGTACTGATCTCAATCAGGCATCTTCCCAACAGATTACCAGGATTGCTGAGGCACCACCCCAAGGTGTGGCAGTGGCTCCATGCAGCAGAAACCTGCTGTCGTCTCTCAGGCTGACAGCATTCATGCTCCCACTCCTGCCACTCCTTGCTGTTGTCTGTCAGCCAAGGTGTGGGACTGTTGGTCATTGGGGAATTGGGGTTGTGGTTACTGATCTTGCAGTTGATTTAGCTCATATGACAGCCTGGACAGAAAAAGGCTGTCTACGTTTTCTCCTTTGCTCTTCCTGTTCTTCTTCCCTCTCCTCATCCTTATGTTTTTGCTCACCGTATAGTTGGCGGCAAGGGATATCCCTTCATGACAGCAATACAGCATACAGCAGGCCACCATGAATCTTGACACCTGCTCTGCTGAGTACTGCAGGACTCCTCCAGAGTGCTGGAGACAGTGGAATAATTGTTTCAGCAAGTAACTGCTCTGTTCTGTCACATTTTGTGTGGTGGCATGTGTTAATTGTTGCGATTGTGGATTGCACACTGAGTCATGGCTATGTCATCAGCAGATAGCTCTTGTCGCCCAGTAACCATTGTGGCTCAAATACACATGTCACAGTGGATTGCCGCAGAATGAAGGCATCATGACTGCTGCCAGGATACCAGACACTGATCTGCATGATTCACTGTATGTGGTTGCACAGCAGCTGGATGTTGATGGTGTGGAATCCTTTTCCATTCCAGTGTCGCACTCACATGTGAAGTGCAGCGATTGAAAATGCAGAACTCAAATTGAAGAGTTTTCAAAATTTACTTTTCCTTTAAAAAGTGGACAATGTGCTTCAAAATTGCCACCAAAGATCAAACTGTATATTTAAACTGTCTTACTGTCTGTTAAGAACAAAAGGATACATTCTAAACTAAGAGGTGTCAATTACACCCATCCGGAACCCATCAAGAGACATTTTTGAATTGAATGCGTTCTTATGAAACAAAGAAGATGTGAAGTAGCCACATCTTAGGTCATTGTGAGTCACCACAGGGAGGAAGATATACGTCTCCCATCAGAGGCAAAATGTGAGACCATTTTGACCTTAAAAGTATTTCTGGAGAGAGAGAGAGAGAGAGAGAAAGAATCAGGACAAACATCATGAAGACCTTTCCAACTGAGAGCTGGGTGAACTCCAGCAAACCAAAGAAGGTCCCCTGCTGTGAGTTCTACACTTCAGTTTATTCAGCAGAGAACTAAAAGTGATCTCCCATCTCCAGATTGAAGATCCAGCTACCAAAGAAATCTACAAAACCCAGGCCTGCAACTTTAAAGGAGAAATTGACCAGTGAACCCTGAAAGTCTACCTCACTTCAAACCCCTTACCCCTTTTCCTCTCTATCTCTCTCATGTGTGCAAGCGAGTGAATTTGTGTGCGGGTTGCGACCATTTCAGCAGTGAATATTTGCTCAATAAATAGTTAATCTTCTGTTTTAAATCTACAAGAAAACCTATTGCTACCTGGTCATTTGACAAATAAAACACAAAAGCGGTTAAACCCTAATAACAAAAAACACTTGCTGCGGTCAGTTGGGAGTTGAACAGTGGGAACCACCCACACCCCTCACCATGTGGCCGTAACACCAGTATATGGCAGAGTCGAGGTGCGGCACCCACAAAGCAATGTGAGTGCAGTAAATGGCACCCTGCACCATGAGGAATCCTGCAATCATAGCATAGCCATATGCTCACTCTGCCTGCTGGTCTCTGTCAAGGGGGAATGAATTAAAAGGGAGAAAAAAAAGACTTGCATTTATATTGCACCTTTCACGACCTCTGCATCCCAAAAGTGCTTTATAACAAATGAGGTACTTTTGAAGGATAGTCACTGTTATATTGTAGGAAACATGGCAGCCAATTTATGCACAGCAAGCTCCCACAAACAGCAATGTGATAATAACAAGATAATTTGTTCTTGTTTATTTTAGAGATACAGCACTGAAACAGGCCCTTCGGCCCACCGAGTCTGTGCCGACTATCAACCACCCATTTATACTAATCCTACACTAATCCCATATTCCTACCACATCCCCACCTGTTTTTCCCTACCACCTACCTATACTAGGGGCAATTTATAATGGCCAATTTACCTACCAACCTGCAAGTCTTTTGGCTTGTGGGAGGAAACCGGAGTACCCGGAGAAAACCCACGCAGACACAGGGAGAACTTGCAAACTCCACACAGGCAGTACCCAGAATTGAACCCGCGTCGCTGGAGCTGTGAGGCTGCGGTGCTAACCACTGCCCCTGGATGTTGATTGAGGGAGAAATGTTGGGCAGGACACCAGGGATAACTCCTCTGCACTTCTCCAAAATAGTGCCCAGAGATCTTTTGAATTCACCTTGAGAGGGCTAACAGAGCCTTGGTTTAGTGTCTTGTTTGAAAGTCAGCACCTCCGACAGTACACTGCTCCCTCTATGTTGCACTGGAGTGTCAGCCTAGATTTTTGTGGTCAAGGCTCTGGAATGGGGCTTGAAGTCACAATCTTCTGACTCAGAGGCAACTGATCCACAGCTGACACATGCAGTTAATTGTAGTTAGCTGTCTTTGAATAGAGAGCTTCAGTGACCTCCATTACACAACAATGGATGGCATACTGCGAGATGTTACAAGTATCTCCAGTTCCAGCCTGGAAGGATCCCCAGGCACAGCCACTGGCAATGCCATCCTTGCCATGCTCTGTGGCTGCAGCAGGTGGTATATTTCAGTGAGGATGTTTTTCTTAAAGTGCAGCTGTCTCACACATTGTTCCTTGCTGAGTTTCAAGTGGAGAATTACTCCCTGAACACTGATGATATGGCCTCCTGCTGAGAGCCCTTCTTGCCCTCCTCCTCCTCCCTTTTCTAGCAGCTTGTCTTGCTCTGCGAGGTCCTACTCATTCTCCAAGTCATGCTGTATTCCAAAGGGAATGCTTACTGTTGCACCCATGTCTGGGATCAATTGGTTTGTGCACAAGCCTTCAAGCCAGGAAAAAGTCTGTCAGCACCTGCCACACCACTTGTAGACGACTGAAATTTGAAAGAACTATAGAGAATGCCAAACACATACAATCGGAGCAACAGTCAGAAGAAATCATCCAGCAATTAACCTGTATGCAGTTTGTAACCCCTTTAAATAGCGCTGGTGAGTTGGGGATGCAGAGGGCCTTCCTAGTATTTAATATGTATTCAGCTGTGCAATGTTAAGAAAGAACATTGAGCTCCAAACTGGCAATGCCGCTGTCAAATCAGCATTGCACACTCATTGACGTCATGAGCTGCCTGCTCTGCAGGAAGTTAGCTGCACACGTGAACCCCCTCATCAAGATGACGTCTGGCCTGATTCATGACATAAGTGTGTACATGAAAATCGTATGTCGTTTTGGTACCCGAATAGCACCTGTAGCGCCCAAATAACCAGTGCTACTGAGTCCAATTTTGCACCCAGTCTCTTTCTGCTTTTAGAAAGCAGTGCCTGGGAATGGAATGTCTTAGCATTGAGTTAAAGCAAACACTCCTAATCTCTGCCTGCAATCTTCCCACTGTAAGAATGCACAGAATCATTTCTCAGCATCCTTTGCCAATCCTGATTTCAGCCCCACTCAGGCGTGTGGATCAGTTAATCCCGAGTTGTTTTAGTGTCACCGCGTGACTTCCGATTCCCACACTTTGCTTGATGAGTACATCATACTGAGTTACCTGTAACAGGCCTGACATCAGAGAGAAGCACATCAAACGCAACTCTTGTGATTGACAGTAAGGAGGACAGTATGAGAGTTGGGGAGGGGAGATACCTTGCTATTCGAGAGTTGATGTGAGGAGGGGTGGAGCGATAGTTCTGGTGTTTGCCCACCAGTAAATACTCTCCAAAGCTGCTGGAAACCTCCTCAGATTTCCTTGGCTAAAGGAGTGTCAAGGAGGGGGAGTATATGTTTGGGTAATACTGTGTGATGCCACAAAGTGGAGTGGCATGGGTTTAATGTGCATGCTACAGATCCTGAATCAAACTGCATTGTTCAGGGAGGACTCATTTGTTAACACTTCCCCAATGGGAGGAGGAGGGAGGATTGGAATTGGATGGGAAATAGTGGGGAGAATCACTGCTGGACTGCCTGATAGGGGAAGATGAAAGAGCAGCAGTAAGCACTCATCCGAAAAACCTGCCCTTACTACACTGGAGATGCTTGGATTGGGAACAATTGCAGGGCAGAAGAGGGAAAAACAGAGGATTGTTACACCCTAGAATATATTATTGAACAGAGAAAGAAATTATTTCTCATGATGGTACATTTTTATTGAAAACATTCATTTTTTAAAAAAAATACTTGGCCTCCATAATTCAATTGAAATGATAAGAAGGGAGCTCTGACTCTTCTGACAGAGAAACCGAGAGTGATACAGGCAATTAGCATCACAGTGCAAACAAATGGGAGACCATGAATTGTAGGTGTCTCAGGAGATGCAGGAGAAGTACATCGTATGTACGGCGTATTTTTGCACGTCAGGTGAGAACAGGGTGGGCCTGGCTTCCTACAGTCACTAATCAGGCTCACACATGAGAAACTAGTCACTCAGTGAGGTACCAAGCTCTGCTCACTCCTGTGAAACCATGTAATAGTATGAGGCAATACCTCCAGGAGAGAGTTGGAGATATACATTTTTAATTGTTTGTGATACAATCGGTAAGGGAAATGATTTCTTATGCGTAACAACTCTGTAAACCAAGGAAGACATAAATAAGTACGCAAGGTGGGCAGATAGATGACAGATACAGTTCAATATTGGAGAAATCTGAATTGATACACTTTAGAAGTAAGAACAGAGAACGGAAATATACCTTAAAAGGAGTAGAGTAGCAGAGGGAATTTAGTGTGTCAATGTACAGGTAGGTCAATGTAGATGGAAACACAAATAGATACGGTCAGATAAAAGATAAATGGAATCTTTGGTTTTGTATCTTGAGACAAGTTGTACAAGATCTTAATAAGATTGCAGCGGGGTGTATTGTGTACTGTTTTGAGAACCCCATTATAAGTTGATATAAAAAAACACAATAGAAAAGATGCAGCACAGATTCACTAGGAAGTTACCAGGGATGAGGGGCTAAAGTGATGGAGAGTTTTAAGAAGTAAGAGCTGAGAAGATTAAGAGGTGCTCTAATACAGATTTTCAAGATTATTAAAGGTTATAATAAGATAAATGGTGATAGGTTGTTTCCACTAGTTGGTGAGATGGTAGCAAATTTAAGGTAATCACAGAAGAGATTAAAAAGAATATTTATTTACACAAAAACATGATTAGAAATTGGAATTCTCTGTCACCAAACCAGTTGTTCAAACAAAATCCGTAGTTTTTTTTAAAGAGAGGGTTAGGTAGTTGATTGAAAAAGAAGTATAGGGAATGAGCAGGAGAGTGGGATTACACTCATAGGGCAAAACATTAGTCCAGATTTGGTAGGTCAAATGGCCTGCTTCATGCTGAGATATCATATGATTTTGTGTAATAAATTTCATCAAGGGAAACCATTCGTAACTGATGAGTTTAAAGACTAAGGATGTGGTTTAAAGATTAAGAAATTTGGAGTAAATCAGAAATTTGGACAGAGCCATTTAACATAAAGGGTAATATGGAATGAGTTCTCAGGGAAGACCATCAAAGCAAATTGTATGAACGGGTTCCAAAGATAACCCAATGCATTTCTAAATAGAGGGGATAAGGTGAGAAGGTGGACAGGTAGAGTTGAGATCTACCAAATAGACAAATGATCTTTTCCTGTTTCTCACAATCCATTAATCCATATGTTCTCATAACTTAAATAATTAAACCTGAATGACCTCTGCTGTACCAATCTAGCTGTTATTTTCTGGTTTCTTAGTTCTCCATACAGTAGCCCTTAACTGCATTCCCCCCATCCACCACTCGCCCTCAAATCCCCTTTCACTGCTCTGCACCAAAATCACCCTTCTAATTGTCACACTGCATCTTCTTCCAGCTCCTAAAATAAGGTCACTGAAGAAAGAGCAGCTTTGTGTTGACCAGTCATGAGTACAGGACCAAAACTGTCTAAAGCCATTCAAGCAGGACTCAATAATGCCAATGGCTTCTACCTCTTTAAGCGAAATGAATGCTTCAATTATCAGACAGTTGTCTTATTAGGATTAATGACAATTTCTCAATGTTTTGTTGCTGTTGGAAGGGGGATTCCATGTTTTAACTGTTCTGTCCTTTCCCTTACTTGGATTTGACAATGACAGGCATCATCCCTGACTGACAGGCATCAGATCAGGCCTGACTTTAAGCTGACTATGGATGACTCTTCCTCAGGTATGGATGACTCTGCCTGTAGGGAAAAACATGATCAAAAACTTAGCATCTCCATTCAGCATAATGGAGACATCAGGAGAGTCAGCCCAGAGTCACCACTCTGTGACCCTGTAAATCAGTGGCTCCAGCACTCTGCACCACCCAGCCAATCCAATTGTATAAGAAATTTTGCATAGGACACTCATTTCATGCCCACAGACCTTGCTTCCTGCTGTCACACTTTTATGGTCATGCTTTTCAATTCTGTTATGTCAGCTATCCATGATATATTTTCAGGCTTTGGCTATTAGATGATTCTCTGGAAAAAATTTCTGAAGTCACTTTCCTAACTCTGTCTCATCTTGTATAATATGTAAAACAACCTGATCCCAGAAAATTGGTGTCCTGCTCTGTAATGTAATTGGACTTGTAAGGGAGTGGGTGGAAATTCTGCCTTTAAAGCTAACCTGGAAATCCAGATCAGTTCTTCTGGACATTTGCCAGAGTTAGGGCATGCCATGAGGATTTTGGAGTCTTCATATTCATCAAATCATGAAGGGCATGTAAATTGTATTGTAATATCTATTTAGGTGTTAGATGTTAGTGGTTACACAACAGAGAGAGAGAACTGTGCACAGTTCTGAGCTCCATATTACTAAAAGAATAGAGGCACTGGAAAAGGTGCAAAAATTATTTTCAAGATACATGATACCAGAACTGAGAAATTATACTTATCAAGAAAGATTGAACAGGCTGGGACTCTTTTCTCTAGAAAAGTGGTGATGGTGACCTGACAGAGGTCTTTAACATTACAAATGGTCATGATAGAGTAGACATAGAGAGGATGTTTCCACTTATGGGAGAGATCAAAATTAGGGACCATAAATATGTGATGGTCACTAATAAATCAAATAGGGAATTCAGGAGAATTGTCTTTACCAAAAGAGTGGTCAGAATGTGGAACTCGCTACTAAAACGTGTGGTTGAGGCAAATACTGTAGGTGCATTCAAGGGAAAGCTAGATGAGGGAGAAAAGAATAGAAGGATATGTTGATAGGTTTAGATGAAGAAATGTGGGCCATGGCTTGAATGGAGCATTTACACTGACATGGGGCCGAAAGACCTGTTTCTGTGCTGTACATTCTATGTAACATTAGATGTAGTCCCTGTTTTACTATCCTTTATCAAAGTTACGCTTCTATGGGAAGTGTGCGATGGAGAAATTGAGCAAGTAGAGTGGGGGGAATTTTCTAGTCAGTATAAATATACATGAAGTCTTCAAAGTGGATGTAAAAGACTGACCTGAAAATCATTGGCTTTGTTATAGTGCACATTGAGGGCACGATAAAGTTCAGAGTCTGTGGTGACTTTTAGGTCATTGACGTCAGTCGTGCCATCATTTACAGCCTGTCGGGCAAACTTCTCCATCTGGATATAGTAAAACTCCCGAAAGTTGCTGAACCATTTGATGAGCTGAGATGTGATGCATCTGTTAAACTGGTGGTGGAGCAGACAAAAGGGGATCTGTTTAATATGCCTCTATGTAACACAATACATCCATAATTTGTTTTTAAATTGAAGTTAATAAAAATGTACAAATGAATATTAAATATCCAATAAACTTTCCTGAATTGTAAAACCAGTTAATTATCTCTTGGATAATCAATTATATATTATCCATCTGAAATATATTTAAAGCCTTATATATATATCTCATGCACTTCTTGTAACACTTTGTCTACATTACCTTAATGTTATAAAACATCATATCCTCTGACTCACCTTACCAATGTCACATGAGATTTACTACTCATATATTTGTATTTTATTATCTCATTGTATTGCAGTATGTATGTAGATGTTACATGTAGTCTCTCTTTACAGTCTTCCACCCATATGTTACTGGGTTTTCATACTGATTCTGTGGGTAAATGCACCATGTGATGGGGAATCGAGCCAGTACACCAGCCCTGACTCTGAGCTGACGCAGATGGACAGTCTAAACTCCACTGGGTTAAGATCATCAACAATTAATTTTGTATAGGACCTTTAGAGAGGAGACTTGGGCACTTTTATATTGATATTGTGTCATCAAGCGGCACCCAGAATCACAGAATAATACAGTGCAGAAGAGGCCCTTCAGCCCAACAAGTCTGCACCGATGCATTAAAGACACCTGACCTGTCTACCTAATCCCATTTGCCAGCACTTGGCCCATAGCCTTAAATGTTATGACGTGCCAAGTGCTCATCCAGTTTAAGGATTATTAAAGGATGTGAGGCAACCCGCCTCTACCACCCTCCCAGGCAGTGCATTCCAGACCGTCACCACCCTCTGGGTAAAAAAGTTCTTCCTCAAATCCCCCTTAAACCTCCTGCCCCTCACCTTAAACTTGTGTCTCCTCATAACTGACCCTTCAACTAAGGGGAACAGCTGCTCCCTATCCACCCTGTCCATGCCCCTCATAATCTTCTACACCTCGATCAGGTCACCCCTCAGTCTTCTCTGCTCCAGCGAAAACAATCCAAGCCTATCCAACCTCTCTTCATAGCTTAAATATTCCATCCCAGGCAACATCCTGGTGAATCGCCTCTGCGCCCCCTCCAGTGCAATCACATCCTTCCTACCCCCCACATAGTCATCTATGTCGTTTATATAAATGACAAACAATAGGGAACCCAGCACAGATCCCTGTGGTACGCCACTGGACACTGGCTTCCAGTCACTAAAACAGCCGTCTGTCATCACTCTCTGTCTCCTACAGCTAAGCCAATTTTAAATCCACCTTATCAAGTTACCCTGCATCCCATGTGCATTTGCTTTCTTGATAAGTCTCCCATGTGGGACCTTGTCAAAGGCTTTGCTGAAATCCATCAATTGCACTACCCTCATCTACACACCTGGTCACATGCTCAAAAAATTCAATCAAATTTGTTAGGCATGACCTCCCTCTGACAAAGCCATGCTGACTATTCCTAATCAAATTTTGCCTCTCCAAGCGGAGATAGATTCTCTCCTTCAGAATTTTCTCCAATAGTTTCCCTACCACTGACGTGAGACTCACTGGTCTGTAGTTCCCTGGCTTATCTCTACAACCTTTCTTAAATAGTGGGACCACATTAGCTGTACTACAGTCCTCTGGCACCTCCCTCGTGGCCAGAGAGGAATTAAAAATTTGGGTCAGAGCCCTTGCAATCTCCACCCTCGCCTCCCACAGCATCCTGGGACACAAATTGTCCAGACCTGGAGATTTGTCCACTTTTAAGCCTGCCAAAACCTCCAATACCTTGTCACTCCCTATGACAATTTGCTCAAGAACCTCACAGTCTCTCTCTCCGAGTTCCATATCTACATCCTCAATCTCTTGGGTGAAGACAGATGTGAAGTATTCGTTCAACACCCTACCAATGTCCTCTGGCTCCATCCACAGATTTCCCCCTTGGTCCCTAATGTGTCCTACTCTTTCCCTGGTTATCCTCTTCCCATTGATATACTTATAGAATCTCTTGGGATTTTCCCTACTTTTACCAGCCAGAGCTTCCTCATATCCCCTCTTTGCTCCCCTAATTGCTTTCTTAAGCTCCATCCTACACTTTCTGTACTCCACTAATGCTTCCGTTGATTTGTTCTCCTTGTATTTGCTAAAAGCCTCTCTTTCTCATCATAACCTGAATGTTTCTGGTCATCCATGGTTCTCTGGGCTTGTTGCTCCTACCTATTACCCTAGAGGGAACATGTTGGGCCTGTACCCTCCCCATTTCCTTTTTGAATACCCCCCATTGCTCTTCAGTAGATTTCCCGACAAGTAACTTTTTCCAGTCTACCTTGGCCAGATCCTGCCTTATTTTACTAAAATTCGCTCTCCCCCAATCCAAAACCTTTTTTTGCAACTTGTCTATTTCTTTCTCCATAACAAGCTTAAATTGTACCATGTTGTGGTCGCTATCACCAAAATGCTCCCTCACCAACACATCAACCACCTGTCCGACTTCATTCCCCAGAATTAGGTCCAGCACTGCACCCTCCCTTGTTGGATCCTCTACATATTGAGCTAAAAAGTTCTCCTGTATACATTTTAAGAACTCCACTCCATCTAAGCCCTTAGCACGATGACTATCCCAATTAATGTTGGGAAAGTTGAAATCGCCTAATATAATTACCCTATTATTTTTACACACCTCTGCAAATTGTGCACATATTTGCTGCTCAATTTCCCGCTGACTATCTGGGGGTCTATAATAAACACCTCACAATGTGGCTGTCCCAGTACACTTGCCTCCACAGGCACACTGTAATGTAAAGGAGAAAACTGCCACACCACCCAAATGTCAGGTGTCAAATTTCTCCTGAGTCTCAAGAACAGCCATTGTAGCCATGGAAAGCAGAGGTCTGTTTCCTATTGGCCTCTCTTGTGGATCTAGCAGGGACCAGTAGTACATGGGTAAAGGGTCAAGGAGGTGAGCAGTGTTCAGAGGTTGCAGCTCTATGTCAGTGCTACTTTCCTGGTGCCTCAATATCACTATGAAATCTTTTATCATCGCACCAATTTGGGATTACAAATTGACGCAGACTGCAGTTACAGCCTCATTTATCTCTGCAATCACAAAAGTATGTGTACTTTGAGTGAACTGATGGTTGATGGGTTCAGTGTCTCTGGACTTACAGTTCACAGACTCCACATTCCCTAGGATCAGCAGCTCACCTTTACTAAAATTGAAGCAAAATACTGCAGATGCTGGAAATCTGAAATAAAAACAAGAAATGCTGGAAATACTCAGCAGGTCTGGCAGCATCTGTGCAGAGAGAAGCAGAGTTAACATTTCAGGTCAGAGATCTGAAGAAGGGTCTCTGACCTGAAATGTTAACTCTGCTTCTCTCTGCACAGATGCTGCCAGACCTGCTGAGTATTTCCAGCATTTCTTGTTTTTAGCTCACCTTTACTGCCTGATATTGAATTACATAGTAGTGTAATAAGAGTGAAACCTCACACTGTGTATACTGGTTTCTGTAATATCACATGTGCTATCATGTGTCTCTCCTATTTTCTGCAAGATGGATTGATAAACTGAGGTGAGGTGAATAAACCAACAAGCTGGTTTGTTTTTACACGTAATCTATGAACGCACAGAATCAAATTTACAGTTATGTTATAACACACTTGGTAACATAGAAAATAGCAAACTGCGCCATACTATCCCTCTTTTCATGGGTTTCATATATTCATTCCCTGGATAAGGGCAAGGCCAGCATTCATTGTCCATCCCTCGTTGTCCTGAGAAGGTGGTGAAGGGCTGCCTTCTTGAACCACTGCAGTCCATGTGGCTGCAGCAGTTTGGTACAACTGAGTGGCTTGCTAGGACACCGAAGACAGCAGTTAAGAGCCAACCATACATAGGCCAGATCAGGTAAGAGCACCAGATTTCCTTCCCTAGAGTGTACAATAGTGTAGTAATTATGTAACTGGACTAGTAATCCAGAAACATGGACTAATAATTCAGTAGTATTTGAATTCAAATCCCACCATGGTGGTTTCAAGATTTTAATTCAATTTTTAAAATAATCTCATAATAAAAAGGGTGGTGTCAGTAAAAGAAAAAGTGGCCATGAAGCAGTTGGATTGTCCAACTACTGGTTCATTAGTGTCCTATAGGGAAAGAAATTTGATGTCCTTGCCCGATCTAGCCCATATGTAACTCCTCACCCACACCAACGTGGTTGACTATTGACTGGCCTCTGAAGTGGCCGAGCAAAATTGTATGAATAGGATATGGATACAGCTTTAATTATTTCCTCTTCTCCAGACAGGAAGCTAAAGAATTAACGTATTCCCTCCCACGGCTTTTCGTGTTTGGGTAATAGACAGTTGAGCTGGCAATCAAGCTGGCTACCACTGTCCAAGATGTGGTTGCCGTGGAAACTACACTCTTCTTCACCACCCACCCACCCACCCCCCCCCCCCCCACCCCATCACCATTGGGCTCACATGAATAGAGCCATTTCAACACTTTTATGTTCCTGTTACTGTGAATGCTACTGGAATGTCTCAGAAAATCTCACTGTTTCAAATGGATTGGTATGTGAAAAATATCAATGCTCCAGTTGCTTTGTCTGGATCTAATTGGCATCTCCATAAACAGTGTGGGTTGTGTGGATTTAGTTCATTGCGAATTGAATTTACCTTAAGAGCATCATCTTAACATGAATGCAAGTATTGTTTACTATTAATGCTGTGGGAACTGTATAACTTCAAGCTCTTTGCAAGATTAAAAAAAAACACATACACCCCCGCAGGCACAAAGTTTTAGTTTAGAGATACAGCACTGAAACAGGCCCTTCGGCCCACCGAGTCTGTGCCGACCATCAACCACCCATTTTATACTAATCCTACACTGATCCCATATTCCTACCACATCCCCACCTGTCCCTATATATTTCCCTATCACCTACCTATACTAGGGGCAATTTATAATGGCCAATTAACCTATCAACCTGCAAGTCTTTGGCATGTGGAAGGAAACCAGAGCACCCGGAGGAAACCCACACAGACACAGGGAGAACTTGCAAACTCCACACAGGCAGTACCCAGAATTGAACCCGGGTCGCTGGAGCTGTGAGGCTGCGGTGCTAACCACTGCGCCACTGTAACTCTGAACTGCTTCTCATTTGAACACAAGTTGTGGATATTGCATCCACCTCACCAGCACTGGCTACTCAGAAAGCAACACAAATATCTCGAGTCTACAGAGTCCATAGACCAGAAAAATGTGAGTCTTGTGGGTTGTGGGCTCCATGGGCAGAAGGAATTTGTGCTGCTGCCTGAAATAATGTGACAATGGGCTATAGCTGTCTGACAACTTTAGATTTAAAAAGCACAGTGTCACTTTGTTTTTAGTTATTTCTTGGGTTAGGATGGAATTCTAGAACATTATGAATTCTAAAACATTCTTTGCTTTTAGGTACTTTCCCTCCTTTTTATTTTCTAATAGTAGCCCACAGAAATTAATTTTGACAGATGTTTTTTGAATGCAAAAGGTTCTTCCCCTTTTCCCCCTCACGTGCGGGTAGAGGCTCCTCTGCCTGTGCCCAAATGAGCAATCTTTGCAAGTTATCCAAGACACTGATTGTGAGCTGGCTACCCAACTGTGGAGGCATTGCAGGCAAGCCCACTCCTGCTCTTACCCGAGGATTCTTGAAACACTGGCTTCCTTCTCACCCTGTTGAGCACAGTGGTACGCTGACCAGTTGCAGCGTTGCTTATGATTTCAGCCATGGCTCAGTTAGTAGCACATTTGTCTCGGAGTCAGAAGATTGTGGGTTCAAATCCAATTCCAGAGACTTGAGCACACAACGATCTAAGCGGACACTCCAGCGCCTTACTGAGGGGATGCTGCACTGTTGGAGGTGTCGTCTTTCAGAGGAAACATTAAATTGAGGTCCAGTCTGCTCTCTCAAGTGAACATAAAATACATGAAGGGAAAGGAATAGAAGAACATTGAATCAGGGCAAGATGAAGTAAGGTGCAAAGAGGCTCATGTGGAGCATAAACACTGGTACTGATAAGTTGGGCTGAATGGCCTATTTCTGTGCTGTCAATTTCATGTAATTCTAAGAATAAAGGAGTTATCCTCAGTATCCTGGTAAAAAGATTATCCCTCAACTAACATCAATAAAACAGATTAGCTGGTCATTATCACTTTGCTGTTTGTGGGACTTTGCTGTGGTCATATTAGCTGCCGCATTTCCTACATTACAACAGTGAATACACTTCAAAAGTACTTCATTGATTGTAAAGTGTTTTGGAATGTCCCAAGGTTACAAAAGGAGCTATATAAATGCAGATCTTTAGTTTAGTTTAGTTTAGAGATACAGCACTGAAACAGGCCCTTCGGCCCACCGAGTCTGTGCCGACCATCAACCACCCATTTATACTAACCCTACACTAATTCCATATTCCTACCACATTCCCATCTGTCCCGATATTTCCCTACCACCTACCTATACTAGGGGCAATTTATAATGGCCAATTTACCTATCAACCTGCAAGTCTTTGGCATGTGGGAGGAAACCGGAGCACCCGGAGGAAACCCACGCAGACACAGGGAGAACTTGCAAACTCCACACAGGCAGTACCCAGAATTGAACCTGGGTTGCTGGAGCTGTGAGGCTGCGGTGCTAACCACTGCGCCACTGTGCCGCCCCTTTCTAATGTTATTTTGACTAACTCAGCACTAGGAAGCAAATCTATGAGGTTCCTTTACTGTAGTGCTTGGTGCAACAAGTAGTGCGTAGAAAGAAAGGCTTTCAAATATAGAGAGCTCTTTCATGACCTCTTAACAGTCATAAGGCACTTTACAATCAATTAAGTATTTTTGAAATTTGGTCACTGTTGTAATAAGGAAATGCAGCAGCCAATTTGCATACAACATGGTCCCAAAACAGTAACCTGATAATGACCAGTTCATCTGTGTTAGTGATATTGGTTGAGGATTAAATATTGACCAGGACATAGGGGAGGACTCCCCTTCCTTTTTTTATGTCAAACTGGGTGAGTAGACAGAAACTCAAATTAATGTCTAATCCATAAAATGGCATCTCCTACAGCTGAACACTGGAGTATCAGCCTAGATTTTGTGCTCAAGTGGACTGATAGAGTAGAAAAAGGGAGACTTATCACTGAAACATTTCATGGCACAGAAACATCTTCAACCACTTCACATGCAGGTTGTTATGTAGGCAAACAGGGCAGCCATTTTGCACCCAACAAAATTCAAAATTGACAATGAGTAAGTGATAGCTATTTTGGTGATGATAGTTAAGGGAAGAATGTAAGAATTCTATGCTCTTCTTTCGTCTTTAATGCCCATCTGAATTACTGATATTAGCAGCCAATCCTCATCAGCAGAACAGGGCTCTACAAGATTTTGGGAAAGATTGACTGTCCAGCGAAGCTCCTCAGTCTCATCCACTCCTTCCATGACAACATGCACTGCACTGTACAGTTTAATGGCTTCACTTCCGACAGTTTCAGAGTGAAGAATGGAGTGAAACAGGGTTGTGTCGTAGCCACCATTCTGTTTGGGAACAACTTCTCCATGCTGCTGACCTTTGTCTTCCCTGCAGATATGGAAGGAGTCTACTTGCACACTAGGTCAGATGGAAAGCTCTACAATCTATCAAGACTGAAAGCGAAGACAAAACATATCATGTCCTGATCAGAGAACTCCTCTACAATGATGATGCGTTAGTCACTCATGGAAAGTCAGCTACAAAGACTCATGGACTGTCTCTCCCATGCCTGTAAACTGTTCCCCTCGACTATAAGCATCACGAAAACCATGGTCATGGGACAGGGTGTTGCATTTCCATCCCTGATCACAGTAAATAACACCCCACTGGAAGTGGTTAGTAAATTCTGCTACCTTGGGTCCACAGTGACAGACAATCTGTCCCTTGAAGAGCTCGAAACACACAGAGGGAAAGCAGCTACCACCTTTGGCTGACTCACGAAATACACATGGAATAACAACAAGCTGACCCTTAGGACCAAGCTGATGGTTTATAAGGTCTGTGTTCTCAGCACCTTGCTGTACAGCTGTGAAACATGGGTGACTTACAGCTACCAGGAAAAGAAGCTCAATAATTACCATCTTTCCTGTCTGTAGCACATTATGGGTATATCCTGGCAGGACAAAATCACAAATGTGGCAGTCCTGTCAAAGGCAGAGCTCCCAAGTGTGTTGGCACTAATCAAACAGAGGTGTCTTTGGTGGATCGGACACATCTGCAGGATGAAAGACGGTCGCATACTCAAGGACCTTCTGTATGGTGAGGTAGCTGGGGCCAGATGACCAGTGGGCACCCAAAGCTCCACTTCAAGGATACTTGCAAGTGTGACATAAAGGCCCTAAATGTCGACTATCGCACCTGAGAGTCACTTGCTGGTGAAAGGGGAATATGGCGACACATCCTGTGGATTGGTGTGCACAACCACAATGACCTACAGCAGCTTGGCAACAGGAGCCAAAATCAGAAACAACAACTCACAGCGTCACTTGGCATCTTCACCTGCAGAACCTGTCTCTCAAGGATTGGCCTTCACAGCCATCAGCAAAGGTGCACCAAGAGAAGACACCCCACCTAAATGGATTGTTTGCTGCGTGTCCATCATCTTTCATAGATGGAAGGATGCCAACCCCTAGTTTAACATCTTAACTGAAAGATGGGTATAGTAATGATTACTCTGAGTCTAAGGCTGTACCTGAGCATTTGATAGGATGCTATAACAGGAAGATTTACTGTGGAACTGAAGGAGCTGTCCATTAAGTGATTTTTTTTTTATTCATTCACGGGATGTGGGCGTCACTGGCCAGGCCAGCATTTATTGCCCATCCCTAATTGCCCTTGAGAAGGTGGTGGTGAGCTGCCTTCTTGAACCACTGCAGTCCATGTGGGGTAGGTATACCAACAGTGCTGTTAGGAAGGGAGTTCCAGGATTTTGACCCAGCGACAGTGAAGGAACGGCAATATAGTTCCAAGTCAGGATGGTGTGTGACTTGGAGGGGAACTTGCAGATGGTGGTGTTTCCATGTATTTGCTGCCCTTGTCCTTCTAGTTGGTAGAGGTCGTGGGTTTGGAAGGTGCTGTCTAAGGAGCCTTGGTGCATTGCTGCAGTGCATCTTGTAGATGGTACACACTGCTGCCACTGTGCGTCGGTGGTGGAGGGAGTGAATGTTTGTAGATGGGGTGCCAATCAAGCGGGCTGCCTTGTCCTGGATGGTGTCGAGCTTCTTGAGTGTTGTTGGAGCTGCACCCATCCAGGCAAGTGGAGAGTATTCCATCACACTCCTGACTTGTGCCTTGCAAATGGTGGACAGGCTTTGGGGAGTCAGGAGGTGAGTTACTCGCCTCAGGATTCCTAGCCTCTGACCTGCTCTTGTAGCTACGGTATTTATATGGCTACTCCAGTTCAGTTTTCGGTCAATGGTAGCCCCTAGGATGTTGATAGTGGGGGATTCAGCGATCATAATGCCGTTGAATGTCAAGGGGAGATGGTTAGATTCTCTCTTGTTGGAGATGGTCATTGCCTGGCACTTGTGTGGCGCGAATGTTACTTGCCACTTATCAGCCCAAGCCTGGATATTGTCCAGGTCTTGCTGCATTTCTACACAGACTGCTTCAGTATCTGAGGAGTCGCGAATGGTGCTGAAAATTGTGCCATCATCAGCGAACATCCCGACTTCTGACCTTATGATTGAAGGAAGGTCATTGATGAAGCAGCTGAAGATGGTTGGGCCTAGGACACTACCCTGAGGTACTCCTGCAGCGATGTCCTGGAGCTCAGATGATTGACCTCCAACAACCACAACCATCTTCCTTTGCGCTCGGTATGACTCCAGCCAGCGGAGGGTTTTCTCCCTGATTCCCATTGACCTCAGTTTTGCTCGAGCTCCTTGATGCCATACTCGGTCAAATGCTGCCTAGATGTCAAGGGCAGTCACTCTCACCTCACCCCTTGAGTTCAGCTCTTTTGTCCATGTTTGAACCAAGGCTGTAATGAGGTCAGGAGCTGAGTGGCCCTGGCGGAACCCAAACTGAGCATCACTGAGCAGGTTGTTGCTAAGCAAGTGCCGCTTGATGGCAATGTTGCTGACACCTTCCATCACTTTACTGATGACTGAGAGTAGGCTAATGGGGTGGTAGTTGGCCGGGTTGGATTTGTCCTGCCTTTTGTGTACAGGACATACCTGGGCAATTTTCCACATTGCAGGGTAGATGCCAGTGTTGTAGCTGTACTAGAACAGCTTGGCTAGGGGCGTGGCAAGTTCTGGAGCACAGGTCTTCAGTACTATTGCCGGAATGTTGTCAGGCCCCATAGCTTTTTCAGTATCCAGTGCCTTCAGCCGTTTCTTGATATCACGTGGAGTGAATCGAATTGGCTGAAGTTTGGCATCTGTGATGCTGGGGACTTCAGGAGGAGGCCAAGATGGATCATCAACTCGGCACTTCTGGCTGAAGATTGTTGCAAATGCTTCAGCCTTATCTTTCGCACTGATTTGTTGGGCTCCCCCATCATTGAGGATGGGGATATTTGTGGAGCCACCTCCTCCAGTTAGTTGTTTAATTGTCCACCATCATTCACGGCTAAATGTGGCAGGACTGCAGAGCTTAGATCTGATCCGTTGGTTCTGGGATCGGTTAGCTCTGTCTATCGCATGCTGCTTACGCAGTTTGGCATGCAAGTAGTCCTGGGTTGTAGCTTCACCAGGTTGACACCTCATTTTGAGGTATGCCTGGTGCTGCTCCTGGCATGCCCTCCTGCACTCTTCATTGAACCAGGGTTGGTCTCCTGGCTTGATGGTGATGGTAATGGTAGAGTGGGGGATATGCCGGGCCATGAGGTTACAGATTGTGGTTGAGTACAATTCTGCTGCTGCTGATGGCCCACAGCGCCTCATGGATGCCCAGTTTTGCATTGCTTGATCCGTTCGAAATCTATCCCATTCAGCACGGTGATAGTGCCACACAACATGATGGACGGTATCCTCAATGTGAAGGCGGGACTTCGTCTCCACAAGGACTGTGCGGTGGTCACTCCTACCAATACTGTCATGGACAGGTGCATCTGCGGCAGGCAGATTGGTGAGGACGAGGTCGAGTATGTTGTTCCCTCGTGTTGGTTCCCCCACCACCTGCTGCAGACCCAGTCTAGCAGCTATGTCCTTTAGGACTCCGCCAGCTCGGTCAGTAGTGGTGCTACCGAGCCACTCATGGTGATGGACATTGAAGTCCCCCACCCAGAGTACATTTTGTGCCCTTGCCACCCTCAGTGCTTCCTCCAAGTGCTGTTCAACATGGAGAAGTACTGAGTCATCAGCTGAGGGAGGGCGGTAGGTGGTAATCAGTGGGAGGTTACCTTGCCCATATTTGACCTGATGCCATGAGACTTCATGAGGTCCTGAGTCGATGTTGAGGACTCCCAGGGCAACTCCCTCCCTACTGTATACCACTGTGCCACCACCTCTGCTGGGTCTGTCCTGCCGGTGGGACAGGACGTACCCGGGGATGGTGATGGCAGTGTCTGGGACATTGTCTGTTAGGTATGATTCCGTGAGTACGACTATGTCAGGCTGTTGCTGGACTAGTCTGTGGGACAGCTCTCCCAACTTTGGCACAAGCCCCCAGATGTTAGTAAGGAGGACTTTGCAGGGTCGACAGGGCTGGATTCGCCGTAGTCGTTTCCGGTGCCTAGGTCGATGCTGGGTGGTCCATCCGGTTTCATTCCTTTTTATAGACTTTGTAGCGGTTAGGTACAACTGAGTGGCTTGCTAGGCCATTTCAGAGGGCATGTAAGAGTTAACCACATTGCTGTGGGTCTGGAGTCACATGTAGGCCAGACCAGGTAAGGACAGCAGATTTCCTTCCCTAAAGGACATTAGTGAACCAGATGGGTTTTTACAACAATCGACAATAAAACTATTGGCCATCATTAGACCAGTTTTAATTCCAGATTTTTTTTTATTAAGTTCAAATTCCACCTTCTGCTGTGGTGGGATTCGAACCCATGTCCCCAGAGGAATACCCTGGGTCTCTGGGTTACTAGTCCAGTGATAATACCACTACACCACCGCACTGCATTAACTGATGTGCAATTCTCCCACTATCAATGAGTGTTCAACCAAAACTTTGTAATCCTGCTAGCAGCGTGGACTGACAATTCTTGGGCATCTTGCATTCTGCCATCAGAGCAATTGCTTCCTTTGTGGCCTGCTAAGCCAGTTCAGCGAGTCAGCAAGCTTGTGTTGTGAAGCCAAATACCTTCATAAGCACAACACTGCTGACATACGGGGCTGATTCACTGTCAAATTGAAATTAAAACAATTGAATCAACAAAAAAACCTCACCCAGTTATCCTTGCTGACATTTCAAGTTTAGTTTCGAAAATATGACGTCGATTTTCAGTGAATTCAGAATCCCTGCACAGGCATGACTGGGATATGCTCAAAGAACTATTTTTTTTTTACAGGCAGCTGGGTTGTAATGAGTCACGGGAGACTGGTGCTAAAAGAAAGACTTTCATTGATTAAGCTCCTTTTTAAAGTGTAGTTACTATTTTAATGTAGGAAATGTGGAAGTTAATTTGCACACAGCAAAGTCTCACCAACAGTAATGAGATAAATGACCAGATAATCTATTTTAATGGTGTTGGTTGAGCCAGGGACAACTCCCTGCTTGTCTTTGAAATACTGCCATGAGATCTTTTAGGTCCAACTGAAAGGGCAGACGGGCCTTGGTTTAACATCCTATCTGAAAGGTGGCATTCCTGAAAGTACAACATTCCCTCAGCACTGGCACTGGAGTATCAGCCTAGATTATGCCAAGTATCATTGCTTTTCTGGCACTGGAACTGTACTGAATTACTAAAAGTGCCCTAAGTTCTACCAGACAGGGAGTGCTTGAAACTAACTCTGGAGCAAATATGGATTAATAGGGGAAATTTTCAGCTCTGGTTCTCCTGGAATGTGGCTCCACTCACCTCATTTACTTTGATTGGTAAAAAAATTCATGCAAGATATAGCTTTAAAAGAGCAAAATCTAAAACTGAAGCAGGTAGTTAGTGTGCTGGAGCAATCCTAACTGTGTTTAGTTGCTACTCCCGACAATATGCTGTTGTGGAAATGCATCAACCAGAGTCAGGACACAGAAATAAAGGGGAAGAGAAAGAAACATCAGAGGGAGAGTCTCCAGGCTTTGATCTTGTGCATTTTCTCTCAGCCATTTTAAAGGTACCGTCACCCTGTGAACAGGTTGCCTGGCTGACCTCTCACACGGGATTAACTTATAGTTGAGGAGTACTAATACTACCATGCTCTTCAGAGAAAACATCATATTCATGGGTGAGTGAGCAGGTCTGTGTCTTTCCTGGGAGACACTCTCAGGAGATTAAGGGATGAATTTGTGCTCGGGTCACTGATCACCCTCTGATTTAATTGTCTGTTCAGCTGTCAGCTCCTGTCGTCCTCTCAGCTGAAGACTAAGCTGTTTAAAACTTCAACCCTTTACCATTCAGTGCAATTCGCAAAGGAAAATTTCTGCTATCCCGTTGACAGAAGGTTACTCTGATAAGGTTAGATGAAGAGGGGTGGGAGGCGGCTTGTATGGAGCATAGACACAGGCATAGACCAGTTGGGCTGAATGGCCTGTTTCTGTGCTGTACATTCTATGTAATTTATCATCCTGTCATTGACTTTACAAAAATCTGGAACTGCTTTGGGATATGACACTACGATGGGTAAAAGATAGCTCAACCATGATCTATTTGAATGGTGGAACAGGCTTGAGGGGCTGAATGTCCTCCCTCTGTTCCAATGGTAATAGCTCTGATCCGCGATGCTAAATCAGCTTAGTTATAGATCCCGAGACAAGCACCATCTGGTGTCTAGGCTGAGCAATTACTTGTGCCTATCTGTATGTAGCAATAGTTATGGGGATACTGGTAAAGCAGCACTTGAGAGTGCAAAAACTCCACATATAAAGTGTCCTTATTTGAAAATACAGCCACTGTGATATAAAGAAGCAGAGAGGTAAAACAGCCATGACGGAATTGAGTCAGACACCCAGGATTAGCTTCCCATTGTTCTTGAAGATTGTCTCATGCTGAATTGCAGGAACGAGGAAAGGAAGCGAGCTCTCGACATGACCTATCAGTGACCTCGCGGGTCAGTGATGCAGGAAAACAGGGATCACACTCACAGAAGGCCAAAAGGAAGAGACTAAGATCAAACAATTGGTGTAGAGTTTTTTTTTAACATTTCTAATATTTAGCAAAGAAGTTCATGGTTGTTCTCAATGATCCATAGGATTGCACATTTCCTGTGTCTCTCATACACACTTCTCGCTAAGGATATACACTTTCTTTGTCCGAGAGCTTGGGGGAACCTGCTCTTGGGAAGCCTGCACCCATCACTGTTGCTTTTTGCCAGCAGTCATGTTAGAGAGCTTCAGTGGAGACTTACCATTCAACTCTCTGCCCTTCTCCAGCAGAGAGGTGTCTGGCTTTCAACTTGTTTTGCAGGTCACCAAAGAATCATACATTGGTGCTCCAGTGCACTTCTCCACTACACCTGCTCTTCCTACTGTAAATACACCCACACATTGCCTCTCCATGACATACATCCTTTCTGTACAAGACACACACCCCTTTTCTCTTAACACTCAGTCCCTTTTAAAAGTCACACAAGTCTCTAACACACACCCTCTTCTCTGCAATGTGCTGTGTGTGCTCCTCAATTGCTGTTGACTAGAGACTCAGCTATAAATTTATTTTGCTTACCTTAACATCTGGGAAGTATGTTTTCAGTGTGGCTGAGCTGGGGTAACGGGTATAGAAGAACATCAGCTTGGCTTTCTTCAGGTGATTGGGTGTTAGTCCCTCCTGAACGTGAAGACTGGTTAAGGAAAGACACACCAAACTGGTCAACTCTGCTACAAAACATTAAATGACCCTTACCTACTTTAAGTTGTTATTCTCCACTACAAAATATTTCATTTCACCAGCTCCCGATGATGAAACACCTAAGCGGAGATTTTCCATTTCAATAATCTTGGCACATGCTGGGAGCACCAAAATGAAAACTTTCCCTTTCGTGTAATTCTGATCCATCGGAACCAAACCAGAGAGCAACATTTAGTAGGGAACCATTTTGCCTCTGAGGTAAATCATAAAACAGATGATTTTTTAAGGAACAATCTCAAGGCAATACATTATGAAGGCCTGTGGGATACATTTTAAATCTAACATCACTTTAGCAATGTGATAATAAAAGAATTGTATGTGCCTTTGTAATGTACCAGGAATTTCCAAATTGCAATCTGTAGCTTCTGAAACCTGGCATTCTGGACAAGGAAACTCAGTTCTGTTTGAATTTAAATTTCTTACTTGCTAATTTGTCCTGTTTAATTGTGATGGGTCTGCAAGTTTGGGAGGAGCTGTTCTTGCCTCGTTGACTAGATTTATTAGTATGGACAACTTGAGCTGTGCATTTTGATCGGAAGATTACTTTAAATATTCGAAACGTGGCTTCTTAAGGCTCCGTGGTGTGAACCCAAGTGTCTCGTAAAAGCAGAAAGAAAACGGGAACACTCTTGCTCTATACAGCAAGTGAAAAACTAAAAAAGCAGAATCTCCTGCAGTAGATGTGTTTCTGTCACATTTCCTTCTATGTTCCCCTTTTGCCTCCTAACAATATATTAATATGTCTCCCTGGCACAGATAAAACGTATCCTCATGGTGTTGGGGGCAATATATTAGCATGGAAAGAGGATCGACAGATTAACAGAGGCTGAATTTTATGTAAAAGATGGCGGCCCGCAAGTGCAGCATTCACAGTGGTTAGCACCACAGCCTCACAGCTCCAGCAACCCGGGTTCGGTTCCGGGTACAGCCTCTGCGGAGTTTGCAAGCTCTCCCTGTGACCGCGTGAGTTTCCCACAGCCAAAGACTTGCAGGTTGATAGGTAAATTGGCCATTGTAAATTGCCCCTAGTGTAGGTAGGTGGGAGGAGAATTGAGGGAAGATGGGGATGTGGTAGGGAATATGGGATTAATGTAGGATTAGTATAAATGGGTGGTTGATGGTCGGCACAGACTCGGTGGGCCGAAGGGCCTGTTTCAGTGCTGTATCTCTCTATGATTCAATGGAACCTCTGCAAACTTAAACGCGGCAGCTCATTAACATGCCTGGGGCGGCCTCCCCACAGCCCCCCCCCCCCCCCCCCAGCGATGATATGGAGGGGGCGGGCGAGCCATCCCTGGGAACGGCGTCTGACGCCACTGCGCAGGTGCCAGCGCTATTTTTAAAGGGCTTAGAGCCCTAAATGACAGTTTGTAAAGAGACAGTACATTTAAAAGTATTAAAAATAATTTAAAAAATCTTTCCAGCCCATCTCCCACCTCCTAATAACCTTACATGTCATTCCTGCCCTCTACCCCCCAAAAATACTTACCTTACCTGACCTTTCCCCCACCCTGCCCAAAGGTCAGAACCTTTGTCTTTTACCCCTTCCCATCACCCCCTTGACCAATCAGGTAAGTTTTTCCCCGCTCCCCCTGAGAAAATCACCTCCTCCCATCTCCCCACAGGTGTCGTGCCTCATTTCCCCAGATGGGACTTCGAAGGCACGGCAATTCTGGCCGCCAGGATGGAGATGACGGCAGCAAATCGGGAACTTCATTAATGCAGGTAAGTTAGTTAATTTATTCAAAAATGTAAATTGTGGTCCCGTCGCTGAGCGGTGTGGGGGCCGCCACGAGGCCTGTCCGCCTCCGTTGAGATTGGGACAGGCCCTGTCTGCTTTGGGGTCAGTGGTGGGCCTCATCCAGAGCAATCTTTATGCCCCCGCCACCATTCCTGACATCGAGGGCCCTATAAAAATCAGCCCGGAGAGTCAAGTGAGAAAACTGTAACTAGTGGGATGTCACGGGGATCAGTGCTGGGGCCTCAACTATTTACAACCTACATCAGTGACTCAGATGAAGGGAGTAAGTGTATTGTAAGCAAATTTGTTGACATTTCAAAAATAGGTGGGAAAGCAAGTTGTGAGAAGGACACAAAGAGTCTGCAAAGGGTTAGAGATAGATTAAGTGAGTGGGCAAAAATTTAGCAGATGGTGTATGATGTGGCAAAGTGTGATGTTATCCAATTTGGTTGGAAGAATAAAAAAAGCGAAGTATTATTTAAATGGAGAGAGACTACAGACTGTTATGATACAGAGTGATCCGAGTGTCCCCGCACAGGAAACACAAAATGTTAGCATGCAGATACAGCAAGTAATTAAAAAGGCAAAATGGAATGCTGGCCTTCATTGCAAAGGGGATGGAGTATAAAAGTAGGGAAGTCTTGCTATAACTGTACAGGATGTTGGTGAGACCACACCCAGAGCACTGCATAGAGTTTTGGTCACCTTATTTAAGGAAGGATATATTTGCATTGGAGGCAATTCAGAGAAGGTTCACTAGGTTGATTCCTGGGATGAAGAGGTTGTCTTATGAGGAAATATTGACCAGGTTGGGCCTATACTCTGGCGTGTGGAAGAATGAGAGGTGATCTTATTGAAACATACAACATTCTGAGGGTAGATGCTGAGAGGATGTTTCCCCTCGTGGGGCAATCTAAAAATAGGGAGCATAGTTTCAGAATAAGGGGTCTTCCATTTAAGATGGAGATGAGGAATTTCTTCTCTCCGAGGGTCGTAAATCTTTGGAATTCTCTGCCCCAGAGAGCAGGGGAGGCAGAGTTTGAATATATTCAAGGCTGAGATAGAGTCTTTCATTTAAGATGGAGATGAGGAATTTCTTCTCTCCGAGGGTCGTAAATCTTTGGAATTCTCTGCCCCAGAGAGCAGGGGAGGCAGAGTTTGAATATATTCAAGGCTGAGATAGACAGATTCTTGAATTCCAGGGGAGTCAAGAGTCAAAGATATAGCATTCGCAATAAATTGGATGAATTAATCGCGCAAATAGATGGAAACAGGTATGATATAGTCGGGATTACAGAGACATGGCTGTAGGGTGACCAGGGATGGGAAATGAACATCCAGGGGTATTCAGTATTTAGGAAGGCCAGACAAAAAGTAAAAGGCGGTTGAGTTGCGTTGCTAGTTAAAGAGGAAATTAATACACTAGTGAGGAAGGATATTAGCTCTGACGATGTGGAATCTGTATGGGTAGAGCTGAGAAACACTAAGGGGCAAAAAACATTAGTGGGGGGTTGTATATCACTGTGGTGATGTTGGGAATGGCATTAAACAGGAAATTAGAGAAGCATGCGATAAAGGAACATGTGTAATTATGGGTGACTTTCATCTGCATATAGATTGGGCAAATCAAATTAGTCACAATACTGTAGAGGAGGAATCCATGGAGTGTATACGGGATGGTTTTCTGGACCAATATTTTGAGGAACCAACTAGAGAACAGGCCATCCTAGACTGGGTATTGTGTAAGGAGAGAGGAATAATTGACAATCTAGTTGTGCGAGACCCCTTGGGGATGAGCGACCATAATATGATAGAATTCTTCATCAAGATGGAGAGTGACGTAGTTGGTTCTGAGACTAGGGTCCTGAATCCGAATAAAGGAAACTACGAAGGTATGAGGCGTGAGTTGGCTATGATGGTTTGGGAAACGTTACTTAAAGGGATGACAGTGGATAGGCATTGGCAAACATTCAAAGAGCGAATGGATGAACTGCAACAATTGTTTATTCCTGTCTGGTGCAAAAGGAAAACGGGAAACGTAGCCAAACCATGGCTTACAAGGGTAATTAGAGATAGCATTAGATCCAAGGAAGAGGCATACAAATTCACCAGAAAAAACAACAGACCTGAGGATTGTGAACAGTTTAGAACTCAGCAAAGGAGGACCAAGGGATTGATTAAGAAGGGGAAAATGGAGTACATGAGTAAGCTTGTGGGTAACATAAAAACTGACTGTAAAAGTTTCTATAGGTATGTGAAGAGAAAAAGATTGGTTAAAACAAATGTAGGTCCCTTACAGTCAGAAACAGGGGAATTTATTATGAGCAACAAAGAAACCAACTAAATGCATACTTTGGTTCTGTCTTCACAAAGGAGGACACAAATCTCATACCAGAAATGTTGGGGAACACAGGGTTTAGTGAGAGGAACTGAAAGAAATCAGTATTAGTAGAGAAATGGTGTTGGGAAAATTGATGGGATTGAAGGCCGATAAATCCCCAGGGCCTGATAATCTACATCCCAGAGTACTTAAGGAAATGGCCCCAGAAATAGTGGATGCATTGGTGGTCATCTTCCAAGATTCTATAGACTCTGGAACAGTTCCTGCAGATTGGAGGGCAGCTAATGTAACCCCACTATTTAAAAAGAGAGGCAGAGAGAAAACAGGGAATTATAGACCGGTCAGCCTGACGTCAGTAGTAAGGAAAATTCTAGAGTCCATTGTCAAAGATTTCACAGCAGAGCACTTGGAGAACAGTGGTAGAATTGGACAGAGTCAGCATGGATTTACATAAGGGAAATCATGCTTGACAAATCTTCTAGAATTCTTTGAGGATGTAACTAGTAGAGTTTATGAGGGGGAGCCAGTGGATGTGGTTTATTTGGACTTTCAGAAGGCTTTCAACAAAGTCCCACATAAGAGATTAGTGTGTAAAATTAAAGCGCATGGGAATGGGGGTAGTGTATTGCGATGGATAGAAAATTGGTTGGCAAACAAGAAACAAAGAGTAGGAATAAACGGGTCTTTTTCCAAATGGCAGGCAGTGACTAGTGGGGTAATGCAGAGATCGGTGCTAGGAGACCAGCTATTCACAATATATATTAATGATTTAGATGAGGGAACTAAATGTAATATCTCCAAATTTGTAGATGACACAAAACTGGGTGGGAGGGTGAGTTGTGAAGAGGATGCAGAGAGGCGTCAGGGTGATTTGGACAAGTTGAGTGAGTGGGCAAATGCATGGCAGATACAGTATAATGTGGATAAATGTGAGGTTATCCACTTTGGTAGCAAAAACAGGAAGGCAGATTATTATCTGAACGGCTATAAACTGAGAGAGGGGAATATGCAACGAGACCTGGCTGAAGGTAAGCATGCAGGTGCAACAGGTGGTAAAAAGGGAAAATGGTATGTTGGCCTTCATAGCAAGAGGATTCAAGTACAGGAGCAGGGATGTCTTGCTGCAATTATACAGGGCCTTGGTGATACCACACATGGAATATTGTGTGCAGTTTTGGTCTCCTTATCTGAGGAAGGATGTTCTTGCTATAGAGGGAGTGCAGCGAAGGTTTACCAGACTGATTCCTGGGATTGCGGGACTGACGCATGAGGAGAGATTGAGTCTGTTAGGATTATATTCGCAGGAGTTCGGAAGAGTGAGAGGGGATCTCATAGAAACCTATAAAATTCTAACAGGACTTGACAAGGTAGATGCAGGAAGGATGTTCCCGATGGTGGGGGAGTCCAGAACCAGGGGTCATAGTCTAAGGATACGGGTAAACCTTTCAGGACTGAGATGAGGAGAAATTACTTCACCCAGAGAGTGGTGAGCCCGTGGAATTCGCTACCACAGAAAGCAGATGAGGCCAAAACATTGTATGTTTTCAAGAAGGAGTTAGATATAGCTTTTGGGGTGAAAGGGATCAAAGGATATGGGGGGAAAGCGGGAACATGTTACTGAGTTGGATGATCAGCCATGATCACAATGAATGGCAGAGCAGGCTCGAAGGGCCAAATGGCCTACTCCAGCTCCTATTTTCTATGTTTCTATGTTATGGGAAGCAGGCAGGAACATGGAGTTGAGGCCAAGATCAGATCAGTCATGATCTTATTGAATGGCGGAGCAGGTTTGAGGGGCCGTATGACCTACCCCTGCTCCTATTTCTTATGATATTATGTACAAGAAGGTTTGTGGAACAGCAGATGGTTTTTGTCACGGTACCTGTGTTTAACTTAACAGGTGGTTTGACTAGGGATCTTAACCTTCATGTTCACCCAGGTTTTCTACTTTCCCTCCCTCCCTCCTTTTCTCAAAAGAATATTTTTGCTCATTTTTTTTTCTCATTGCACTCATCAAATACAAGAGACAACAATGGTTGGAAAATGGAAAACTTTTTTTTAAACTTTCTACTGCACCAACAGTATCCATTTTTAGACTCTTTGAGTATGAGGGCTAAAACTGCGAATCTGGAGCAGAATTATGGGCTGCTTTGAGCTAAGGATTGGAGATTTATTTCATTTAGAACATTGGTTATCAAAGTGTGGACGCGGACCACCGGTTCGCAAGGGTCCTCCAAGTGGTCTGCGAGCTGGTCCAAAATGTAGCTCACTGACGCGCAATGCCATGACCAAGCCATATGACAGAACAGGGCAGAACCCTCATCCCCACCACTCGGGTGATGTCACACAACCAAACTGGTTCCCGCATGCACGGCCCGAGACACCATATGTGCGAGCAGCAACTATGTCATTTTATAAACTAGATTTATGTTACTGCTGATTTTGTTTGATTAATATTTGATTTTGTTTGATTAATATAAATGTGAGGTAAGTATTATTTTCTTAGAAAAAGATTGTGATGATTTTTTAACACATTAGAATGTTCAAATAAACGTGTTCTCTTGCATTAATCTTCATAATATGAAAATGTCTATGCTTTGGTTACTGGCATGAATTAATAATATACTTATTATATCATAGAGGCATAGAGTTATACAGCACAGAAAAGGCCCTTCGGCCCATTGTGTCCGTGCCAGCCATCAGGCAAAACAAAAATTAATGCACGTAAATTTATTACATTTAGTAGCAAAAAATGTGCAATATTTATACTTTCCGTCAGCGTATACGTTATAGCCTGTTGGATTGTGTGATGTCACCTAGTGACGAGTCTGGCCTGTTCTCTCAGATGGCCTCGCCACGGCTCAGAAAACATGCCCATGGCACCGGCGCGTCTAGTCGGCCACGTTAGTCGATGTTCTGGTTTTTGACTGTGCTTTGACAGTAATAAATGTTTGTGCAAAAATAACGTTTTGACTGCTACAACTGGAACATCACTGTTTGAAACTTTTCAAAACATGTTTCTAAAAAAACTCAGCATTCAAAGAGTTTATATGGATCATTGGCTTAAGTCTGGTACTCTGAAGCACAAATCCAGCAAGGTTTGTGATGTGGTGTGTGCGAGAAGGTGCAAAATAGTGGTGACAATGTGAGTGAGGTGATTTGCGAACAACAACCACGACACTTTGATTCTAATAGCAGTAAACATGACAAGTGCAATGTACAATGAAGCAGAAGGTTTGTTTGATGTGAATGAATAGCCTAGTTGGGGGTTCAAGAAGAACAGTGAAGAGATTGTTAACAAAATTATTGCAAAACAAAACCAAAATAACAATAAGAGTAACCAAAATAGCAAGAGTGAAGTAAAAAGGAAATTTAACAGTGACTACTTGAAAATGGGATTTTTTTGGACGGGCAATAAAGAAGATCCCAACCCTCACTGTGTTTTGTGTTATGTAAACTTTGGCTAATGAAGCAAGGAAACCCTCTAAGCTTAAACGGCATTTTGAATGCAAATACAAGAAATACATTGCCCCATGAGTTTCTTTAAGAACACAATGCATTTTATTGCTACTGGTGGGGAAAATGCTAACGCTACAAAGGCTTTATACAAGGTATCACTGCTGGTAGCAAAGACTGGGAAAGACCATTACCAGAGAACTTGATCAAGCCTGTTGTAAAACATCAGGCTTGGGGAAAAGGCAAAGAATACTATTGACAAGGTGCCCCTTTCGAATAATATTCAGCATCGGATAACATTTATGGCTGAAAATATGGAATACCAGCTGTTGTCACGCCTGCATCAAGAGCCAGTACTTCTCTCCAACTTTCTGAGTCTACCGATATAGTGAGCGATGTGTTTGTCAGATATGAATATTCAGGGAAGTACATGACAAATTTTTGTCCTGCCCATCTCTAACTAACAAAAGACAGGAGAAGCCATTTTCGAGATACTGAACAATTTTAATGTGAAAAATAAAGTGGATTGGGCTGAATGTGTTGGTATTTGTACCAAAGGCGCTTCAGCAATGACTGGCATGGTGAAGGGCCCATTTGCACACGTCCAAGCATTTGCAGCATTGGTGGCAGCAACACACTGTAGCATTCATCATGAACAATTCGCTAAAGAAGATGCCCACTGGCCTTAAAACAGTCTGGATGAGGCAGTAAAAATTGTAAACTTTTTCAAAGGGCGCCCTCTGAACGTGCATATTTATGAAGCCCTGTGTGAAGAGATGGGAGTGAACACATGAAACTCCTTTCCCATACTGAAGTTTGCTGGTTGTCGCAGGGCCGCTTTGAACTGTGCGAGCAGGTCAAAATCTACCTGCACAACACTGACTGTCGAGGGTGTGCCGTCTCGGACCACATGCATAGTTTCTCATGGCTTGCTCAACTAGCATACTTTGCCGATATTTTCAGCATCTTGAACGGGCTGAATCTTGACTTGTGAGGAGAATATCCAGGACAAAGTAAAAGCTTCACATATGAAGATGGAGCTGTGGCGTGGCCACCTCAACTGCTGAGAATCTGACTCTTGCACAACTCTGCTCCTGCTCATGTCTGAGGAAGAAATTGATGGCAGATTGTTGAAGACTTCAAAGTACACGTACAGGGGCACTCCATGAGCAATTTGGGAAATAATTCCCAGAACCAGAGGCAGGATTTGAGTGGATCAGAAATCCATTCGCAAACATAAGCTGCATTGAAGAGAGTGATGTCAAGCTTCCATCAAAAGAGGTGGACTATCTTATGGAGCTTGCACCAGGTGGGTTACTGAAGCTGGTATTTGGCAAGAAAAGTTTGACGGACTTTTGGCTCCACATATGGTCTGAGTATCCTGGATTCGCTGACGCAGCTCTGAAGCACCTGCTGCCATTCCCAACAACATACAACTGAGAGATCAGACTTTCAGCACTTGTGGAGCTGAAAACAAACAGGAAGAACCGGCTGAACGTGAAGCCCGACATGAGACTGAAGTTCTCCAGCCTGGAACCAGACATCACCTCATTGGTGTCTCATCAAAAGCAACACATTCTTCCCATTAATTCTGATGAGTTTTCTTGTGGTGACAAATGAAAGCAGCTGGCATAGGACCGGTAGGTGGTCCCTGGGGTCTTTTGCTCCACCTCAGTGGTCCGCAGATGAAAAAATTTGAGAACCACTGATTTGGACCCCTTGCACAGAGCCATCGTCAGCAGGGAAATTCTAGTAGTGAGATTTATAATCATGACGGGCGAAACAGGCTGAGAACCTGTTTAAGATGAGAGCAAATTTCCTGAATGTGTGTTCCCAGTGTGAGCCTTGTCCTGCCAGGAAAGCAGGTCGGAAAAATTGCAGGCACATTCCTTCCGGTTTCCCGTTAAAACGAAGGGACAGAAAATCACAGGACTTTGCCTGCCACAGATCTGTTGGGTAGAGCTCAGAGCTATAGCAGTGTTTAAAAAAAAAAATCACCCATTGGAACTTGCATTTATTAAATAGAATTATGCAGCACAAGAACAGGCCATTCGGCCCATCAAGTATGTGCTGGCTTTTATGCTCCACACGAGCTTCCTGCCACCCCAAATCATCTCAGCTCAACAGTGTAACCTTTTATTCCTTTCTACTGCATATACTTATCCAATTTCCCTTGAATGCATCTATGCTAGTCGCCTCATCGTGCCTTTCAGAAACTCAGGACGTCACAAAGCGCGTTACAGCCAACAAAGTACTAAGTGTAATCACTGTGGTAATGCAAGAAAAGTTACATCGAACTATGGTCACATCTTAATAAAACAAAATGAGTGACCCTCACTCCAAATGGTAATACCCGACAGGTTTGCACTTACTGCCAGCAGGGAGAGGGGCACCTCAATTTCTTCACACTGGGCTGGATTCACACAGGGCTCAACAATGTCGGAGTCATATGCTAAATTGCTATACTGCCCGAAGATGCTGTAGACTCCTCACCCTATATTATAAAACTTGATGCTTAGAAGGACATCTGTTGCAGTATTTTGAGTCAGTAGGAGGGGAAGTTTGTATTACAGGTGAGAATATAAGCATCAGGCAAGGCAATTGGGCACAAGCTGTTCCACATTACCTTGAGATCAAATGTGGTGAGTTCACTTTACTTGTTTCTGTGAAGTGTATTGGAAATACTTGAGCATTCACACACTGGTGATGTCATAAGGGCGTGATACAAATAAGCAGTATGCACTGCTAAAACAGTGCAGTAGTAAATTCTAATAGAGGAATTCCAACCACAGTCGATTCGGAGTACTTCTGCATCACAGGATACTGACAAATCAGAATTAAAAATATAATGCTCTGAGCTTATAAAAGATGCTCAATCTGTATGTTCTCTCTCTCTCGCTCACATACACACACACACACATTTTATATATAAATTATATTTCTAAAAATAAAATATGTACAGCCACACATACAAACACATGCCTCTTGTCCATCTGGCGTATTTCTTTGTCATGAAAAGTAAAAACTTCAGCATAATTACAATCTCGACAGATTGCTAACATAGAATGTTGATGGTGTACGGAATGAAAAAAGTAGAACTTTGGCTATCACCTCATGCTCGATGTCTCTATCAAGTCTCTATGATTCTCTATATCTGTTTCTCCAGCTACCTCTCACTCTACCCATCTCTTTCAGATTTCAATGACTGGATGCCTGACTACATATTGGAATTTTAGAATTCACCTCAGGTATTTCCGGTCCACATGTGACCATTGCAGTCACACTCCCCATTCACTTTGCTCGCTGAATACTCAGCTTTTGAAGAAACCACAGTTGACTGGCTGCTCTCACCTCGCCAAGGAGAGATGGTGACATTGTGGTAATGCCACTGAACTAGTAACCCAGAGGCCCAGGCTAATGCCCTGGGGCATGGATTCAAATTCCACCATGGCAGCTGGTGGAATTTAAATTCAATTAATTAATAAAAATCTGGAATGACAGCTAGTCCCAGTAATGGTATCATGAAACTATCATTGATTGTTGTTAAAAACACGTCTGGTTCACTAATGTCCTTTAGGGAAGGAAATCTGCTGTCCTTACCTGGTCTGGCCTACATGTGACTCCAGATCCACAGCAATATGGTTGACTCTTAACTGCCCTCTGAAAGCACACCAATCAGTTGTCAAGGACAATTAGGAGTGGGCAACAAATTCTGGCCTTGCCAGCAATGCCCATATCCATGAAAGAATTTTTAAAAAAGATGGGCTAAAGTCAGATTTTTTTTGACCTTTAGTGTGATGCTGCATACTACAACTGAAATTAAATTATAATTTGAAAGGCACACTTGCCTAATAAAATAAAGGGAAATGCATCTGCTTATGTTTTTAAATTACTTTTCTGTGATCAAGCATGTAAGAGGATGTAAGCAGCTGGGAGCGAGTGGATATTGTCTGCATTAACATCAGAAACTCTCTGGAACAACAGTGGGCCTGGAGAAGTGAGTGGTAATGAAAGGCTGGGAGCTACTCAGCTCTCCTTGAGTATCACTAAACTTTATTCAAATCAATGCACTCCAATCATTTACTGTTCCCTAATCCACCTTAATTAAAAAAGACCCATTTACATATTAAGCAAGCAAGAAAACAAAAGACAGTCCAATTTTGTTGAGAATTAATTGGTTTCTGTATTAAGTTGCTCTTCTTTCCTATCTCTTAATGTTTCATTGCTTTTGTTTTCTGTTCCTAGGGCTTGGGGCGAAGAGTGGTGTGGGGGTGGAGGTGGGGTAGTAATGTTCTTGGAGGTGGAGATCAAGGTGGATGGAAAGTATGTATAAAGGGCACTGCATTAAACTCCCGTTGCATGAAAGGTTTGCTCACCCCCCAATAGTTGTATTCTTCTGGGAGCATATCAAGTGATCACAATTTTTCATTTAATTAGTTGTGTGCATTGTAAAAGTCTCTAATTGATGTAATGCAAGTTTGTTGTACGTTCTGTTTCACCAATGTGGATTTGCTCCTCCCCAAGCCCTCCTTCAATCCTCCCCTTCCTCACCGTAACCGATAAGCTGCTTCTGGGACCATGACTGGCAGCCTCAGCTTACTGGCACTGTCCTACAGAGACCAGCAGATCAACTCATTACGATCCTGACACCAACTTCAAGAGACGTGTGCGCTGCAGTGGGATCACTCCTGATTCTGGCACCATCCAATTTCTGGGCTGTTGTGTCTTACCTGATTTTTATAGAAACCATAGAACCATAGAAAAATTACAGCGCAGAAGGAGTCCATTCAGCCCATCGTGTCCATGCCAGCTGGGAAAAAACTAGCCACCCAATCTAATCCCACCTTCCAGCACCTGGTCCATAGCCTTGCAGGTTACAACACTTCAGGTGCATATCCAGGTATCTTTCAAAAGAATTGAGGGTTTCTGCCTCCACCACCATTCCTGGCAGTGACTTCCAGACTCCCACCACTCTCTGGAAAAGTTCTTCCTCATGTCCCCTCTCATCCTTCTACCAATCACCTTAAATCTGTGCCCCCTGGTAATTGACCTCTCTGCTAGGGAAAACAGGTCCTTCCTGTCTACTCTATCTAGGCCCCTCATAATTTTGTACACCTGTATTAAGTCACCGATCAGACTCTTCCGTTCTAAGGAAAACAACCCTAGCCTATCCAATCTTTCCTCACAGCTACAACTTTCGAGCCCTGGCAACATTCTTGTAAATCTCCTCTGTACTCTCTCCAGAGCAATTATATCCTTTCTGTAATGTGGTGACCAGAACTGCATGCAATACTCCAACTGTGGCCTAACCAGCGTTTTATACAGTTCCAGCATTATATCCCTGCTTTTGAATTCTATACCTCAGCTACTAAAGGAAAGCATTCCTCTCCTGCTATCTTCAGGGACCTGTGAACAATGCACTCCAAGGTCTCTCACTTCTACCCCTCTCAATATCCTCCTATTTAATTGTGTATTCCCTTGCTTTATTTGCCCTCTCCAAATGCATTACCTCACACTTTTCTGGACTGAATTCCATTTGCCACTTTTCTGCCCACTCAACCAAACCATTGATATCTTTCTGGAGTCTAAGGCTATCCTCTTCACTAACAACTACACGGCCAAGTTTTGTGTCATCGGCAAAGTTTGCAATCATGCCTCCCACATTTAAGTCCAAATCATTAATATATATACCACAAACAGAAAGGGACCCAACACTGAACCCTGTGAAATGCCACCGGAAACAGCATTCTATTCACAAAAACATCCATTGACTACTACCCTTTGTTTCCTGGTCCTGAGCCAATTATGGATCCAACCTGCCACATTCCCCTGTATTCCATGGGCTTTCATTTTACTGACCAGTTTACCATGTGGGACCTTGTCAAATGCCTTACTAAAGTAAGACCAACATAACCAGTTCTTATATTGAATTCTGCATGGGTTTAAGGCTAAAATGTGACTGGGATCACACGTTTGAAAATCTGTTGCTTGTGTTGCTCCAACTGTTAAAGATCATCTATTTCTGAGCCCTCATAACATATTCCTTCTGATGATTTTCATTCCTCTCATTATTGACTGTGTAATTAAAGGGCCATTGTTTCTATGGAAAAGTGTTTTACAAATCACGTTTTCACTTTCGGGTCGTTGTAAAGCCAAATGAACAGTACATCATTTTTGTCACGATCTCAAGCACCAGTAATGTGGTCAGGTATTTTGATACGATCTACATCATTAAATTTGCATTTGTAAATGAAGGAAAGATTTGGCTTCCAAAATATTCCCTTTAGGGATACATCAAAGGAAAGGGAAGCTGCTGGAAGATCAGACTGGCCCAAACCTTTCATCTTCCATCAGATAAAACTGCCTACTCTAGCCCAGGATTTTCTGTCCATTAATTTTAATGGATAGAGAGTCACTGGCTGAGGTGCTTAATTTCTTGTATTTGTGAGGAGCACCGAAAGTGGACAATCTCCCTTATATAATGCCGGAGTTGTACCATGGAGTGGTGAGATATCCATTCATACCCGCCACCCTCTTTTTTGTTAACTTCCAGAACTCAGCCTTGTTGTGGTAGGTTGGTCTCAGAAACATCCAGCTGTTTCCCCACAGTGGATGGAAGGTCAACCTGGGCTGCCCTTCCACATCTCTCAGGAAACATTGGCAGCCGTGCCTTCAGCTGTCTAGACCCTCAGCACTGGAATTCCCTCCCTAAATCTCTTGAGCTCCTTCTTCTCTCTCTTCCTTTAAGACATTCCTTAAAACCTCTTTGACCAAACATTTCCCCTCTGTCCTAATATCTTCTTATTGGGCTTGGTGTCAATTTTTTGTCTGATAACACTCCTGTGAAGCCGTTTGGGACCTTTAATAACACTAAAGGTTCCAAATGCAAGTTATTGTTTTTGAGTCAGTTTCAGACCACTCAGCGATGTGAAATCCAATGTTGTACTTAAATCATTGTATAGAACTTCAATGCAATAAGGTGGTATATAAATGCTAGTATTATTATTTCATTATTCATGCAACTCAGTTGGGGATTGTGTATGTTGGCTCAAGAGAGGGGTGGATTGGCCAAATCATGTCAAGTATCTTGTGCTTGAGCTTGAATTTACACAGCTAAAGATGAAAGTCTCTATCTCTCAGCTTAATTGAAGTGAATTTCAAGTAGTCTAATTCAGTTCCTGGTTGTTTACGAGGCAACAACACTTTAGAAACATTACAACTGAACTGGCAGTATCATTCAGAGAGCCCTCAGGGATGCAGAGGCAATGGGGAAGGAATGGGAATCTCATACAAGTGCAGAAGGAGGTGGTCTTCTGAAGTTGAAGTTTAAGTGCATTGAGAAGGAACTTTACTCTGTGTCTAACACTTGTTACATCTGACTTTGGAACTGCAATATTCTGCAAGTTTACAAAGTAACACTTAGAAAGGATATGTTAACTGATTTGTATGGAGTGACATCTGTCATGGAATGCAGCTCTCCACATTCAGACTTGATGCGAGAAAGACAGAGATTCTCTGCTGGATTTTGATGAAAGTGTGGGTAGGACTGATTTGCCGTATGATGTGACGTAACCTTTGACCTCAGTTTGACTGTGTCCCATGAAAGGCGTCTTGATTCAGAAGAAGAAGTGTTCTTCGTAGTAGCCGAGAGGCTATGTCCTATGTCATTGTGCATGTCATATCTCAATAGAGGTTCAGACAATTCAGCTAGAGGCATCTGGGAGCCCAGAGCTAATGTTAAAGGTGTCTTGGTATGCGGCATGTGAGAGGCTTGTTTAATAACTGGGCTAACAATGCTAGGTTGGTTTTGGGATGATTTTCTAACCACCAGTGGTAGTGCCTCCGTCTGATCCTGAATGTCGAAGGTATGAGGGTTTTGCGAGTTGTCAAAATATCTGTGCATCATCATTGAATCTTGATGACACTGAAACGCATGACTGGCTGTCCTTAAGTTTGTATTCTCGTGATGTGTAACACTCTCGGGCTGAGAGGCTGGCAAGCTTTGAAATGATCGGGAAGAGATGCTTGAATGTTTCACAGAGAACAACTGCACCGCTGAGTCTACAATGTGAGCCACTGCATTGGTTAATTCATATTTAAGGGACTCTGCAAGATATCCACCCTCAACAAGAGAGAAAGCAAAATGATTGTGATTGGTGAATTTTCTGTCTATATCTTGATGTTTGTTTGCGTCCTTTCCTGTTTTCTGTTCTTCCTCTTGGCTAAATGATTGAACATAGTCAATAGAAAGACCTTGGTCCATGTCTGAAAGGTGTCTTTCTGGAGTATTTTCTTCATTTTCTACACTACAGCCAGTGCCAACCAAGTGGAAGCTGGAGTCTGATGTGTCCTCTTGGTCTTCTTGTTCTGATTCACTGGCATCGTATACCTGGAAAAACTTTTCTTCAAGTTCAAGGAGCTTTCCCTGCATGTCCTGCAGCTGCTGCTTCAATCTATGGCACTCCTCTCGCCTGTGTTTCTTCAGGAATGAAGTTAGTTTGGGAAGTTTCCTGGGGTTCTCCTCCTGCTTTTGCTGCTGTTGTGGAAGTCTCTGCTTTCGTTTATTCTCTTTGTATTTGTCTCTCAAACTTGCATGCCATTGGCTGCAGTCCCTCTCAAGCTCATTGTTGGGAAGGATGGTGTTTGGAGAACTACTCATTCCTCGGATAATGTTCTCTACTCTTGCCCTCTTAGCTTGCAAGTGTTTGTCAAGCAGTCGATCCCCTTCACTGCTGTTCATAGCATGATGCTGACTGAAAGGTGAGCCGAGGTCGTGTACACTGTCTTTGGAGCAGTTGCTGCTTCTGTCCTCCTGAAATGAATCAGTGGTGGAATGGGGCAGACTCCTTGCTAAGAAAAACTCTTGATCTGTTGAATTACTTTTCTTGGTAGCTTTGTCCAGATATTGCGAAACAATGGCCCTGCTGGAATAGGACGACACTGAGTCCTCAAAAAGTTTTCTTTTCAGGCGCATGGGATGCCGGCTTGTTTTGTCTCCTTCAATGTAGCAGTTATTGGAACTGCCCATATCTTGTTCAGACATGTTGAGGTTCATTGCATAGATCAACGGGGCCTAGCGACACAGTCATTAAAGGGGTTACTGACCTTCAAGTCAAAGCTTCTTTGTTCAGATTTCAAGGAATGAAAATATCAGCTCTGGTACTCAGGCATTCCTGTGGCCTCTAAACACTAATGACACATTCTTTCAAAAGCAGCAAGAAGATTAGAGACCTGGGTAGTAAAAAAGAGGAGAGTGGTATTACTTTTTCAGAGAATTTATTTTGCACTTGCATCAAGTTACATGGAGTTACGGCACACGAACAGGCCATTTGGCCCAATTGGTCCATGCTGCCCTTATGCTCCACAAGCCTCCTCCCACCCTACTTCATCATACTCTAGCAATATATCCTTTTATTCCTTTCTCTCTCGTGTGCTTATCTAGCTTCTCCTTAAATGAATCTTTGCTATTTGCATCAACTACTTCTTGTGGTAGTGCATTCCACATTCCTGCACTTCTCTGAAGAAAAAAGCTTCTCCTGAATTGCTTATTGGATTTATTACAATCTTTTCTTTATGACCTCTAGTTTTGAACTCCACCGCAAGGGTAAACGTCTTTTCTACATCAACATCAAACCATTTCAATATCTTAAAGGCCTCCATCAGGTCACCCTTCAGCCTTCTCTTTTCTAGAGAACAGCCCCAGACTGTCAGCCTTTCCTAATAAATATATCTTCACTGTACTGCAATCATTCTTGTGCATATTTCTTTTCACCTTCTCCAATGCTTCTATAATCTTTTTTATATTATGGAGATGAAAATTATTCACAGTACTCCCACTGTGGTCTAACCAAAGTTTGCTACAAGTTTAACTTAACTTCTGTCCTTTTCAATTCTATCCTTCTGGAAATGAGTCCCAGTGCTTTAGTTTGCTTTTTACGGCCTTATTAACCTGCATCACTACTTTTAGAGATTTGTGTGTTTGTAACCCCAGATCCCTTTACTCCATTGAGACTGTTATTATCGAAGCAGTATGTGGCCTCCTTATTCTTCCTACCAAATATCTATACTGAAATTAATTTGCCAATTATGTGCTCATTTTGCAAGTTTATTAATATATTTTATTTGTAAAGCTTTTCTTTATTAGTTACGAGGTGGCTGAAATAGTTAGAGATCTGAACGTAGAGAGACAAACAGAGATACGAATCTGGGAACCAATCATAGCCACCCCTCCTCCCCCACGCCACCAATTGATGCCCTGCTCCCCCCACTGCCCCATTAACAGGCACCAGGAATCCATGAGGGCATCAAACCTCAGATTCAAATGCCAGGTTTCCCTTTGCAGTGATGGCAGATTAAAGCATCCCTTCCTCGTCCATTCTGCCAACTCGAGCAGCCTCGCTGCTGTACTGTCAAACTCCAGGATGTCCCCCACTGCACCCCCACCGTTTCTCCCATACCCCACGACCATTTACCAATGTTCACAAACATGGTGTCATATTTGACCCCGAGATGAGCTTCCGACCACTGTGCTATGACTAAGACTGTCTATTTCCATTTACATTACTTTAGCTGACTCTGCCCCGTCTCAGCTGAAATCCTCATCTGTGCCTTTGTTACCTCTAGACTTGGCAATTCCAATGCACTCCTGCCTGGCCTCCCAAATTCTACCCTCCATAAATTTTAAACTCTGCTGCCCATGTCCTAACTTGTCATGTTCACCCATCAGTCCTATCCTTATTGAGCAACATTGGCTCCCGGTTAAGTAACAACTCAATTTTAAAATTCTCATCCTTGTTTTCAAATCCTTCCACATCCTTGTCCCTCTCTGTAATCTCCTCCAGCCCCACAACCCTCCAAGATATCTGCACTTCTCCAATTCTGGGCTTACGAGCATCCTTGATTTTAATCACTTCACCATTGGTGGCCATGCCTTTAGCTGCCAAAGGCCTAAGCTCTGGAATTACCTCCCTATACCTCTTTGCCTCCCTTTAAGATGTTCCTTAAAACCGACCACTTTGGCTGTGCTTTTGGTCATCTGCCCTAATATCATCTGATGTGGTTGGGTGTCAAATTCTGTTTGTCAACCCTCTGATGAAGTGTTTTGGGATGCATCATTTCACAAGAAGCGCTATATAAATACAAATTGTTACGATCAAAGCACAGGATTATCCCCATTTCTACCAGAGCACAGGACTGCCCGCAAGTGCATCCCATTCTCCCTCTTAAGTCTGCTATATAACATCGACCCCCAATTCACACAACTTGCAAACAATCTCACTCTAAGTATACAACTAATATTTTTATTTGAGAATTGAAGTAACAAGACACACACACTCCCCTTCTCCCTCACTCCATCTATCTCTTTAATCCTAGTCATTCTCTCCAGCGATCTTAGTACATTTCTGAAATTTACAGAACTCAGAAAAGCTACAACAAATCTATAATAAAAACACTGCCATTGTTTCCATCGTCACACACAAACATACATGCGCATGTGTCTCCCTAATTTTAAAAATATTCTCAATATAATTTTACCCCAGTAAACCTTTTGAAATGTACCTTCTTGTTTTACAAAATTAGTTGGATCAAAATCTACTGAACAGAAGGTTTTGGAAGTTAATGATGAATATTCCATCAATACAACTGACTGGTACTGATGCAACCGATGTAATTAGATACATTACATGGTCAGACTGTATAAGCCAAATTCAGCTCACAGATTCACAGCTTTGGACAAAAATATTACGTTCAAGCTAAGGCTTTTGGGAGGGGCTGGCACTTACAAATAAAAAGACAATTCAGCTGATAAATCTATTCATGCTTTAGTGAAATATGTAATTTTCTGTTTTTTATTTACTTGGTTGAAACCCTTACTTTGGTCAATAAAAATTTTTGTTATTGAGAAAAGAATGGCAACTGTAAAAAAATTCAGAAAACATTTTGAATTACTTGTTGGAATCCAGTAGCAAAATTGACAATGTAAACTCATGACTGTGATTGCACAAAGCCCATTATAAATGTAAGAATTTTGCAATGGAAATGCTTGTATAGTGTGATAAAGCAACATAGAGGAAGTGGTGTTGCTCAGCCAGGAGGGGCAGCATTTTGGGTTTGGGGTTGAGAATCCGACGCCAGGGCCAAGTGGGGGGTCACTATCCCGCACTGTGTGGGAAAGTCACTTGACAGTGGCTTTTCCTGAATTGACTGATTATTGGCCAGAGGGCAGGCTCACCATCCAATTAAGGATAGCCAGTGGTCTCTCAAAGCTAGAGGGCTCCACGTTGAGGCGCCCTCTCTCTAACTTTTTAAACTTTTAAATAAAAAAAATGGAACCCCTCCATGTGGTCAGGCAGGTGGGCAGGGCCTCAAAGCCTTCCTAGAGTACTGCTTCCCCCCCCCCCCCCCCCCGCCCCACAACTCCTGTTCAGTCTGCCACTGGGAGGCCAACACCAGGCAGCTGGCTTAGTCCTCAACACCTCAGGGGGCCCACAGACTGGAAAATTGCAGTCGGCCTCTGACAATCGGCTTTAACAGGCCTTTAATTTCCCTTACATAAAAACAGGAAATGCTGGAAATACTCAGCAGGTCTGGCAGCATCTGTGGAGAGAGAAGCAGAGTTAACGTTTCAGGTCAATGACCCTTCTTCTGAAAAAGGTCTTCCGGAAATCTATCATCAATTGTATTCCGTCACAAGCAGCAAAGTGGTGACCCACCCTCTGATATTCTGCTTTTAGTAGAGAAGGTTCTATTCAATGCCTCCTGGCAGCAGTATGGCTGTGATGTGTTGGAATGAACCAAATGTGTTGGAACAGTACAATACCATCCCACTTCGCAGAGCTCTTTATTACAGCCATCAGTACAGACAATATGGTGTTTAATTTCTCTTTAGAGTGCCCTTGCAGCCTCACCGGTGCAAATCTCACGAATGGCATCATTTTCAATCCATTTTACAACAATGATCTTCTGCTACTTATAACTGTTGCTTTTGTTTTCCAAATAAGATCATCTATTGCATTAATCTTGCTGCTGATAACAGAAGAAAAAGTCAAGGATGAATAGGGCCCATTTGTCCCATTGATGCTCACTGCCCTGGCTGCAAATGCATTTTGAAGGGCCAAATGCACTTATTTCTATTACTTTGACAGGCAGATTATTCCAATCATTTATCACATTTTGAGCAAAGAATTCTTCCTTATACATTTTGTGTATTGTTGTAGCGTAGATCGAGTGTTGTCTACGGAAGTCTAGGAGTCTTTGTAGGGCTAAAGAATAACCCATTTATTATATACATATAACTATTTACACTCTCCACAAGCCTATCTAGCCAGCACACCTCGTGCTGCTTATAGCTTCTTCCAAGCCTAATACCCAAGTGACTATTAACTCATCGTCACTACAGTGGGAGGGGTTTACTCTCAACATTAACCCTTTCAGACCCTTATGCTATAATACATACCTATTTAAAATTTATTTTATAGTAATTTAAATTTACATCCTTTGGTCTTACCAGCCTAACTTACTTTCAAGTAACATTCTGGATTTACCTAACCTATACTATATAATGTGTTATAAATCTCATTGAGGTACTTCCTTTATTTGGTTATTTGGCAGCACAGTGGCGCAGTGGTTAGCACCACAGCCTCACAACTGCAGCAACCTGGGTTTGGTTCTGGGTACTGCCTGTGTGGAGTTTGCAAGTTCTTCCTGTGACCATGTGGGTTTCCTCCAGGTGCTCTGGTTTCCTCCCATATGCTAAAGACTTGTGGGTTGATAGGTAAATTGACCATTGTAAATTGCCCCTAGTGTAGGTAGGTGGTATGAGAATTGAGGGAAGGTGGGGATGTGAGAGGGAAATGGGATTAATGTAGGATTAGTATCAATGGGTGGTTGATGGTCGGCATGGACTCGTTGGGCTGAAGGGCCTGTTTCGGTGCTTTATCTCTCTATGACCTCAGTGAGACTGTTAACATTAAAACATAAGATATGAACTCCCCAGACCAATTTAAAGAATTACCCGACAAGATTACACGTTTTAAGTCAACAATTATAACAACTACGTTAAAAATCACCATTAACTAAACAATACTTTTTAAGTAGCTAATATGCTAAATTACAGAGAAAGGTATCTTCTTCACTTATTAAAACACTTGAAAACCTCACACCACATTTATATGTTACACAGTCCTCCTTGAAGTGAAATCTTTGCAGCTAAAAGTCCTAAACCCCACCCAGTTGCAACGGGTTGGATCTCGTAGACCTTCTCAAAGTCAATGACCTCTTTGCTCACTTCATCAGAGCACCTTCAACCTGGACTTTGTGAATAAAGTTATCTCTGGTGATCCTGTTGGTCTTTTCCTTCTCCACAAACCTCAACTTTCAAATCAGGCTCAAGTCTTTGCAGGCTTTCACTGTATCAGTGTTCCGTGAGCAGGTGTTCCATCTCTCTCTCCCTCCTGAGGGTACCGCCACTGGTCCTTTGTCTTCTGGTCTTCCTTACAGCCTGCAAATTTCTCAAAGTCTGTAGAATTTATCCAGAATCAAAAGGTCAATAGTCATTTGATTTTATTCAATATGCAGCACCCACCAGTCTGGTCACAGCAGAACCACTCGGGCATTCCTTTATTTCCAGGTGTTAGCAATTGCCATTGGAATTTGCATTTTCCAAGCCACTGGCTCCTTGTTTACAATCTGAGGGCCTAGGAAATGAAAAATCTAGTATTCGGAGGCGTTTTAGCCTTGTATTCTCTGCTTTTCAACATGGTCTTTTATCTGTGTTCCTTGTTGTCCTGGTAACCAAGATTCCTTTCTTGTCTTTAAGCATACTTTTTTTTATTCTTGTATGGGATATGGGCATCACTGGCAAGGCCAGCATTTGTTGCCCATCCCTAATTGCCCTTGACAACTGAGTGGCTTGCTAGGCCATTTCAGAGGGCAGTTAAGAGTCAACCACATTGCTGTGGGTCTGGAGTCACATGTAGGCCAGACCAGGTAAGGACAGCAGATTTCCTTAATGAACTAGATGGGTTTTTACAACAAATCGATGGTAGTTTCATGGCACCATTACGGAGACTAGCTTTCAATTCCAGATTTTTTTTTAGTAATTAATTGAATTTAAATTCCACCAGCTGCCATAGTGGACATTAGTCTGGGCCTCTAGATTACTAGTTCAGTGACATTACCACTATGCCACCATCTCCCCTTGGTGTGAGATCACAGGTTTCCTCTGACTCCATCTTACACCACATTAGGAAATCAGTTTTTAAAACATAATCATGCCACAAAGGCCAGCATTCATAACATTTATGCCTCTGCAGACCAACCCACAATTCCTAACAACTAAATTAAGGCTTTAAGCACAAACTGTTGTGTATTGTGGTAGCCTAGAGTGAGTGTTGTCTACAGAAGTCTTGGAGTTTTTGTAGGGCTAAAGACTATGCCATCTCCCCGCCCCCCCCCCCCCCCCCGCCAAGTCTCTGTCCATTACAGGTTCAGCCTATCAGGAGGCTTCACGATTCTCGCTGAGCGTGTTCCTATCAGGGTCTGAAGATCAGTAGTCTCGCGTGAAAGTCTTTTTGGACGAATTGGATGGCCTTGACCAATTTTTGTAGCATCCTATTGATTCTGGGTTTCTTGATCATCATCTGGTTCGTCCAGATAAATGATTGATCATTGCTTCTGTGGAATAGGGATAATATTTCTCCTAGTTTGTTGTGCGTACTAGATACGAATCTCTGAAATTTTCATCTTTTTGAATGACACCACCATTCTAGGTCTCGTATCCATACCTTCTTGCCTTTCTTTAGCGGAGGTAAATTTCTGGTACGAAATCTTTTATTGTAATTGTGAGCTTGTTGGTTCCTGATGTACTTCTCTCTATCTTGGACTTTTTGGTCATCTTTGACATCTAGCCCCAGAAGTAGTTGTCTTGGCAAAACGGGAAATTGGGTTTTTATCTTCCTCCCCAGCAACAGCTCAGAAGGTGATAGTCCACACAACAATGGAGTAGATCGAGAGTTAATTAATGCGGTTGGAAGATCTTGATTCTTCTTCAACAATATTTTTATGGTTCTTACTCCTCTGAGAGCTTCACCGTTCAACTGAAGATATTGTTAGGAAATCATGAGATGTTCAAATCCCCATTTTCTTGCAAATTGTGTGAAGTATTCATTTGCGAACTGTGATCCATTGTCTGACACAAATTTATCAGGGATACCATGCGTCGCAAAGACCGCCTGCACAGCTCGGATAACAGATTCTGTTGTTGTTGAGTGCAACCTTTTCACTTAAATCCATCATGAGAAATAATCAATGATGATTATATAGGATTTCCATTTACAGAAATAAATCTTTCCCTCGCCGTTCCCATGCTCTAGTTGGAAATTTTGTTGTAATCATAGAAACATAGAAAATAGGAGCAAGAGTCGGCCATTTGGCCCTTCGAGCCTGCTCCACCATTCATTATGATCATGGCTGATCATCCAACTCAGCAACCTGTTCCCGCTTTCTCCCCATATCCTTTGATCCCTTTCGCCCAAGAGCTATATCTAACTCCTTCCTGAAAACATACAATGTTTTGGCCTCAACTGCTTTCTGTGGTAGCGAATTCCACAGGCTCACCACTCTCTGGGTGAAGTAATTTCTCCTCATCTCAGTCCTGAAAGGTTTACCCCGTATCCTCAGACTATGACCCCTGGTTCTGGACTGGCCCACCATCGAGAACATCCTTCTTGCATCTACCCTGTCAAATCCTGTCAGAATTTTATAGGTTTCTATGAGATCCCCTCCTCACTCTTCTGAACTCCAGCAAATATAATCCTAACTGACTCAATCTCTCCCCATATGTCAGTCCTGCCATCCCAGGAATCAGTCTGGTAAACCTTCACTGCACTCCCTTCCTCAGATAAGGAGACCAAAACTGCACACAATATTCCAGGTGTGGCCTCACCAAGGCCCAGTATAATTGCAGCAAGACATCCCTGCTCCTGTACTCGACTCCTCTTGCTATGAAGGCCAACATTCCATTTGCCCTTTTTACCGCCTATTGCACCCGCATGCTTACCTTCAGCGATTGGTGTACGAGAACACCCAGGTCTCATTGCATATTCCCCTCTCAGTTTATAGCCGTTCAGATAATAATCTGCCTTCCTGTTTTTGCTACCAAAGTGGATAACCTCACATTTATCCACATTATACTGCATCTGCCATGCATTAGCCCACTCACTCAACTTGTCCAAATCACCCTGAAACCTCTCTGCATCCTCCTCACAACTCACCCTCCCACCCAGTTTTGTGTCATCTGCAAATCTGGAGATATTACATTTAGTTCCCTCATCTAAATCATTAATATATATTGTGAATAGCTGAGGTCCTAGCACCGATCCCTGCGGTACCCCACCAGTCTACCTGCCATTTTGAAAAAGACCTGTTTATTCCTACTCTTTGTTTCTTGTCTGTCAACCAATTTTCTATCCATCGCAATACACTACCCCCAATCCCATGCACTTTAATTTTACATGCTAATCTCTTATGTGGGACTTTGTTGAAAGTCTTCTGAAAGTCCAAATAAACCACATCCACTGGCTCCCCCTCATCAACTCTACTAGTTACATCCTCAAAGAATTCCAGTAGATTTGTCAAGCATGATTTCCCTTATGTAAATCCATGCTGACTCTGTCCGATTCTACCACTGTTCTCCAAGTGCTCTGCTGTAATGGACACTAGAATTTTCTCCACTACCGATGTCAGGCTGACTGGTCTATAATTTCCTGTTTTCTCTCTACCTCCCTTTTTAAATAGTGGGGTTATATTAGATGCCCTCCAGTCTGTAGGAACTGTTCCAGAGTCTATAGAATCTTGGAAGATGACCACCAATGCATCCACTATTTCTAGGGCCACTTCCTTAAGTACTCTGGGATGTAGATTATCAGGCCCCGGGGATTTATCGGCCTTCAATCCCATCAATTTCCCCAACACCATTTCTCTACTAATACTGACTTCCTTCAGTTCATCTCACCAAACCTTGTGTACCCCAACATTTCTGGTATGATATTTGTGTCCTCCTTTGTGAAGACAGAACCAAAGTATGCATTTAGTTGGTCAGCCATTTCTTTGTTCCCCATAATAAATTCCCCTGTTTCTGACTGTAAGGGACCATCATTTGTCTTCACCAATCTTTTTCTCTTCACATACCTATAGAAACTTTTGCAGTCAGTTTTTATGTTCCCCGCAAGCTTGCTCTCGTACTCTATTTTTCCCTTCTTAAATCAATCCCTTGGTCCTCCTTTGCCGAATTCTAAACTGCTCCCAATCCTCAGGTCTGTTGTTTTTTCTGGTGAATTTGTATGCCTCTTCCTTGGATCTAATGCTATCTCTAATTACCCTTGTAAGCCATGGTTTGGCTACCTTTCCTGTTTTACTTTTGTGCCAGACAGGAACAAACAATTGTTGCAGTTCATCCATGTGCTCTTTGAATGTTTGCTATTGCCTATCCGCCGTCATCCCTTTAAGTAACGTTACCCAATCCATCATAGCCGACTCGCATCTCATACCTTCGTAGTTTCCTTTATTAAGATTCAGGACCCTAGTCTCAGAATCAACTCCGTCACTCTCCATCTCGATGAAGAATTCTATCAGATTATGGTCGTTCATCCCCAAGGGGTCTTGCACAACTAGATTGTCAATTATTCCTTTCTCATTACAGAATACCCAGTCTAGGATGGCCTAATCTCTAGTTGGTTCTTCAACGTATTAGTCCAGAAAACCATCCCGTATACACTCCATGAATTCCTCCACTACGGTATTGTGACTAATTTGATTTGCCCAATCTATATGCAGATTAAAATCACCCATAATTACAGATGTTCCTTTGTTGCATGCATCTCTAATTTCCTGTTTAATGCCATTCCCAACATCACCACTACAGTTTGGGGGTCTATATACAACCCCCACTAATGTTTTTTGCCCCTTAGTGTTTCTCAGCTCTACCCATACAGATTCCACATCATCAGAGCTAAATCGGAGGTTCTCTCTGCTCTGGTCTATGTATTGTACACACTTGGCAGTTCAGGCCCATGTTTTTCTATGTTTTTGGATATTCCTGGCCACCACACAGATGACTGAGCCCATGCTCTGCACTTCATTATTTCCATGTGGCTCTGATGTAGATGTTCCAAGATATCTCGATCTGAGTAAACTCAGAATGATTAGTCTGTCATTACATGCCAGCAAATAGGAACATAGGAGCTGGAGTGGGCCATTCAGCTCATTGAGCCTGCTTCGCCATTCAATACGATCATGGCTGATCTTCCACTTCAATGCCTTTTTCCCCACACTATCCTCATATCCCCTTATGTCATTTGTATTTAGTAATCTGTCAATCTCTGCTTCAAACATAATGATTGAGCTTTCACAGCCCTCTGGGGTAGAGAATTACAAAGATTCACAACCCTTTGAGTAAAGAAATATCTCCTCATCTCTGTTCTAAGTGACTTCCCCCTTATTTTGAAATTGTGTCCCCTGGTTCTCGACTCCCCAACCAGGGGAAACATTTTAGCTGCATCTACCCTGTCCATCTATTTAAGTATTTTGTAGGTTTCAATGAGATCACCTCTCATTCTTCGAAACTCTAGAGAATACAGGCCCAGTTTCCCCAACCTGTCTTCATGGGACAGTCCCACCATTCCAGGAACAAGTCTGGTGAACCTTTGTTGCACTCCCTCGATGGCAATAATATCCTGCCTAAGGTAAGGGGACCAAAACTGCACACAGTACTCCAGGTGCGGTCTAATCAAGGTTCTATACAATTAAAGCAAGACTTCACTTCTCCTGTACTCAAATCCTCTTGCGATAAAGGCTAACAAACCATTCACCTTCTTAATTGCTTGCTGCACCTGCATGTTAGCTTTCAGTGACTTACTGACAAGGACACTCAGGTCCCTTTGTACATCTACACTTTCTAATCTCTTACCATTTAAGAAATACTCTGCACATCTGTTCCTCCTACCAAAGTGGATAACCTCACATTTTTCCACATTATATTCCATCTGCCACGTTCTTGCCCACTCTAAGTCTGTTCAAATTCCCTTGAAGCTGCTTTGCATCTTCCTCACAACACACATTCCAACCTAGTTTTGTGTCATCCATGAACTTGGAAATACTACATTTGGTCCCCACATCCAAATCATTGATGTATATTGTGAACAGCTGGGGCTCAATCACTGAGTGGAGGTGTTCCGCAAAGCGGTCACCCAGTCTGTGTTTGGTCTCCCCAGTGTAGAGGAGACCACATTGTGAGCAGCGAATACAGTATACTACATTGAAAGAAGTACAAGTAAATCGCTGCTTCACCTGAAAGGAGTGTTTGGGACCCGGGATAGTGAGGAGAGAGGAGGTTCTCTTGCTCACATCTCTATCCTGGGCTTGCTGCAGTGTTCCAGTGAACATCAACGCAAGCTCAAGGAACAGCATCTCATTTACCGATTAGGCACACTACAGCCTGCCGGACTGAACATTGAGTTCAATCATTTCAGAGCATGACAGCCCCCCATTTTACTTTCATTTTTAGTTGTTTTTTCTTTTTTACAATTTTTTTTTTGTTTGTTTATTTCATTTCATCTTAGTTTGTTCAGTTTGCTTACCCACTGTTTTTTTTTCATGTTTGTACTGGCTGCTGTTCAATCTTCAGTCCGTTAACACCCTATCTGTACAAATGCTTTGTCTTTCAACACACCATTAACATATTGTTTGCCTTTGCTCTATGACCTTTTGCTCAGCTATGTGGCCTTGTCCAATCTACACCTTATCCTTTGTTATCTCTTGCCCCACCCCCGCCTCACTTGCTTATAACCTTTGACTTTTCTAATATTTGCTCGTTCCAAAGCAGGGTCACTGACCCGAAACATTAACTCTGCTTCTCTTTCCACAGATGCTGCCAGACCTGCTGAGTGGTTCCAGCATTTCTTGTTTTTATTTCAGATTTACAGCATTCGCAGTATTTTGCTTTTAAACAATTAGGAATACTTTTACAGTCCTCTGCAGTACTATAATTAGCATGTTTCCTTGCTAAAACACCTTCGGACAAGAAAGACAAGCTCACATAGTTCAACATTTTCCTCCACCTCAGCAGTAGGAACAATAAAAAAAACAGAATATATTCGGATGGTGAGAGACTGGGAAATATTTGCAGTAAGAACTTGGGTGTCCTTGTAGATGAATCACTGAAAGTTAACATACAGGTACAGTAAGCAATCAGGAAGGCAAATCGTATGTTAACTTTTGTTACAAAGGAATTGCAGTATAAGAGTAAAGTCTTACTACAATTATACAGGGCATTGGTGAGGTAACACCTGGAGTACTATGTGCAGTTTTGGTCTCCTTACCTAAGGAAGGACATAATTGTCCTAGAAGGATTGCAATGAACATTCAGTAGACTGGTTCCTGGGATGAGGTGATTTTTCCAAGAGGAGAGATTAAGCAGATTAGGCCTATATTTTCTGGAGGAGTGATCTAATTGAAACACATAAAATTCTTAAGAGGTTTGACAGGGTAGATGTTTCCCCTGGTTGAGGAATCTAGAACATGGGCTCATAGTTTCAGAATAAGGGGTCAGCCATTTAAGGCTGAGATGAGGAGAAATTTATTCACTCAAAGGGTTGTGAATCTTTGGAATTCTCTACCCCAAAGAGCTGTGGATGCTCAATTGTTGAGTATATTCAAGACAGAGGTCGATACATTTTCGGGTACTAGGGGAAGTAAGGGATGTGGGAATAATGCAGGAAGATGGAGTTGTGGTGGAAGATCAGTCATGATCCTGTTGAAAGGCAGAGCAGGCTCGGAGGGCCAAATGGCCTACTCCAGTTCCTAATTCTTATGTTCTTTTGTGTCCTTTCTGTACTATATTGTCAGTGTGCTGTGAGTATTGAATGAGGAGAATATATTTCTTTATATGCGATTGACAATATTAGAAAAGAAAAAGAGCTCAGACCTAGGAGCAATTTTCTACATTTACACTCCACCGGAGAGCCTCACCGTCAGGACCACATGGGAACTCAGGGTTTGCTCTTTATGCAGTTCCCTGATGGCTGGAAAATAGTGTGCAGAACATCCAAATTTCTAATAGACATTCTTTGTGGGCGAGGCTCCTTCAGGCAGCACAACATTGAAATATCTATGTAAATATGAGCAGTAATTTAAAGAACCAGATGTGTATACTTCAACTGACCAGCCTATGATTCTATACTTAATTAACATGATAATCAAAATAAAGTGATCACAGCCTCAAGCTTTCACAAAGGAACATAAAAAATAGACACGAGTAAGATAAAAAAAAATACACAATCGGTCATGCTCCCTCCTTAACCACTTCTCCTGTAGATAGTAGAGATTGAGTTGCTCAAATTTTTTCTCTAGTGCATTCAGTTTACACTGGGGATCATTCTGTTCTCCCTCCCAAGGCATGCATGTGTCATGGTGACTACATTTGAAGACACTACTTCAAGTGTGGTCTGGTTATGGTAAATCCTTTGCATAACCCTCTGTAGTCATTTGGTTTATTGGTCTGACTATACATGCCAGAGTTCTAGTTCCTTTTTAAAAAAAAAATGCTTCATCACCTTATCTAGATAATGACAAGCATTTAATGTAAAATAGCCCAGACATATCCTATGAGTCATTCTACCTTCTCTATTTTAACAACATTGTTTCGCTTCTTGGAATGAGTTATGTAAAACTGCCTACCTTTGTCTCCGACAGCAGATTTTGTCATTTTTGTACAATCGTAACTTTCTCTCCATTTCTCAGTTGACTTTCTCCATGTTCTGTAGCCCCTGGGACCATACACAGCTCACACACCGAGCAGGTGGACAGATCTAACCTGCTGCCAGGCATTTGTCAATATATATGAACACCTCACTATTGGATCCTATTGTGAGTTGGATACAGCTAAAGCGAGCCTTCTGATGCATTTACAGCTCCGCCACCCTGTTTGAAGTTTTCCATTTTTTTATAAATCAGTTGAAGCGTTTCATGGTAGGGTTTTTAATTGTTCTGGCTGTCTCAAGAAATGTGACATTGTTGTTAGATGCTGTTGGCCTTAGTATCATTTAAGTATATTTGCCACTGAATATGACAATGACATATCAAGACAAAAAATGTTTAGTTGCCGCTGCTGAGTAACTGTATAGCACTTTATTTATATATTTATTTTATAGCCCACACCTACTAAATAATGCAGCTTGATGAACAATAACCTGCATTTATATAGCACCTTTAACATAGTAAGTATGTTCCAAGGAGCTTCACAGAAATGTTATCAGTCAAAACTTGACATCAAGTCACAAAGAAATGTTAGAACTGGTGACCAAAAGTTTGGTCAAACAGGTAGGCTTTATTAATGCCTTAAAAAGGAGAGAGAGGGAGAGATGTTTAAGAAGTGAAATGCAAAGTTTAGTGCCTAGTTGGCTGAAGGTATGGCTGCCAATGGTGGGCGATGAAAATCGGGGTTGCGCAAGATGTTAGATCTCCGAGCTTCTCCAATTCACTGAAGGTTGTAGGACTGGATGAGTTTACGGAGGTAGGGAAGAGCAAGACCATGGATGGATTTGAACACAATTATGAGAATTTTAAAATGAATATTCTCTTACATAAAAATCAATTTTCTCCTACACTGTACCAAACTAAATTTAATGGAAACAATTTTAGGAATAGCTGCATGTTATCACTTGGTATGAACATTCTAGTAGGGTTGTTGGGACAGAAAAACAAATTGACTTTATCATGATAAAGGGGCAAATGTTAAATAAATCCTCTTATATTATTGGTCCATAACACATTATTCTCTTGTAAGCAATGCAGATTATACAATTACCCTTTAAAGACACTCCTTATCAAGCCTTTGGTTATCTGCTCTAATATCTTATGTGGCTGGTATCAAGTTTTTTTTTTAATGCTCCTGTGGACTATCTTCACATGTTTTACTATGTTAAAGATATTATATGTTGTTATTGTTGATATATTTAGCATCTGATTTCTTGATGTGGAATTCTCCAGAGCCTTTTACTAGATCTGAATATGCAGACTCCCACCAAAGCTATGTTTGTGGCTGTCTCATTTCCTCTCAAAGCACTCCACCATTAATGGCTCACCCTTAGCCTCTTTTTCTCATTAACTCAGTGGTTACCCTGGGCCCTGACCTTTTTTCCATTCTGTTCATTCTTCATATTAATGGCCTTCTCAGATCATCGTCTAACTCTATCCACTCTGTGTTCATCAATTTCCTTCAATATCCAGCTGGTTCATCTTTGAGCATAATTTGAATCCTGCTCACATAACCCAGGAGGCTTTTCCAACGCATCACTGCCACTCCTGGAGTAATCTCATGATAGGTGGTCTCGCTCGCTCTCTCACTAGACTCCACCCTGTCTATCTTTCTACTGTAGTGTCAGCCTTGGCTCAATTAGTAGCTCTCTCATCTCTGTTTCAGAAGGTTGTGGGCTCAAGTCTCACCCCAGGACTTCAGTACAAAAATCAAGACTGACACTGGAGTGCTGCACTGCCGGGGTGTTGTCTTTTGAATGAGACATTAAAGCAAGGCTGTTTCTGCCCTATCAGCTGGATGTAAAAGATCCCATGACCCTATTTTGAAGAAGAACAGGGAAGGTATCTCTGATGTCCCGGCCAATATTTATTCCTCAATTAACATCATAAAAATGGATTATTTCATCATTATCACATTGCTGTTTGTGGGAGCTTGCTGTGAATGCAATTCAAAAGTACTTGATTGGCTGTAAATATACATGGAATCATAGAATGGCTACAGCACAGAAGGAGGTCATTCAGCCCATCGTGTCTGTGCCAGCTCTCTGCAAAAGCACTCAGCTAGTTCCACTTCTCTGCTTTTTCCCCATAGCCCAGAAAATGTTTTTTCCCTCAGATTTTGTCATTTTTGTACAATCGTAACTTTCTCTCCATTTCTCAGTTGACTTTCTCCATGTTCTGTAGCCCCTGGGACCATACACAGCTCACACACCGAGCAGGTGGACAGATCTAACCTGCTGCCAGGCATTTGTCAATATATATGAACACCTCACTATTGGATCCTATTGTGAGTTGGATACAGCTAAAGCGAGCCTTCTGATGCATTTACAGCTCCGCCACCCTGTTTGAAGTTTTCCATTTTTTTATAAATCAGTTGAAGCGTTTCATGGTAGGGTTTTTAATTGTTCTGGCTGTCTCAAGAAATGTGACATTGTTGTTAGATGCTGTTGGCCTTAGTATCATTTAAGTATATTTGCCACTGAATATGACAATGACATATCAAGACAAAAAATGTTTAGTTGCCGCTGCTGAGTAACTGTATAGCACTTTATTTATATATTTATTTTATAGCCCACACCTACTAAATAATGCAGCTTGATGAACAATAACCTGCATTTATATAGCACCTTTAACATAGTAAGTATGTTCCAAGGAGCTTCACAGAAATGTTATCAGTCAAAACTTGACATCAAGTCACAAAGAAATGTTAGAACTGGTGACCAAAAGTTTGGTCAAACAGGTAGGCTTTATTAATGCCTTAAAAAGGAGAGAGAGGGAGAGATGTTTAAGAAGTGAAATGCAAAGTTTAGTGCCTAGTTGGCTGAAGGTATGGCTGCCAATGGTGGGCGATGAAAATCGGGGTTGCGCAAGATGTTAGATCTCCGAGCTTCTCCAATTCACTGAAGGTTGTAGGACTGGATGAGTTTACGGAGGTAGGGAAGAGCAAGACCATGGATGGATTTGAACACAATTATGAGAATTTTAAAATGAATATTCTCTTACATAAAAATCAATTTTCTCCTACACTGTACCAAACTAAATTTAATGGAAACAATTTTAGGAATAGCTGCATGTTATCACTTGGTATGAACATTCTAGTAGGGTTGTTGGGACAGAAAAACAAATTGACTTTATCATGATAAAGGGGCAAATGTTAAATAAATCCTCTTATATTATTGGTCCATAACACATTATTCTCTTGTAAGCAATGCAGATTATACAATTACCCTTTAAAGACACTCCTTATCAAGCCTTTGGTTATCTGCTCTAATATCTTATGTGGCTGGTATCAAGTTTTTTTTTTTAATGCTCCTGTGGACTATCTTCACATGTTTTACTATGTTAAAGATATTATATGTTGTTATTGTTGATATATTTAGCATCTGATTTCTTGATGTGGAATTCTCCAGAGCCTTTTACTAGATCTGAATATGCAGACTCCCACCAAAGCTATGTTTGTGGCTGTCTCATTTCCTCTCAAAGCACTCCACCATTAATGGCTCACCCTTAGCCTCTTTTTCTCATTAACTCAGTGGTTACCCTGGGCCCTGACCTTTTTTCCATTCTGTTCATTCTTCATATTAATGGCCTTCTCAGATCATCGTCTAACTCTATCCACTCTGTGTTCATCAATTTCCTTCAATATCCAGCTGGTTCATCTTTGAGCATAATTTGAATCCTGCTCACATAACCCAGGAGGCTTTTCCAACGCATCACTGCCACTCCTGGAGTAATCTCATGATAGGTGGTCTCGCTCGCTCTCTCACTAGACTCCACCCTGTCTATCTTTCTACTGTAGTGTCAGCCTTGGCTCAATTAGTAGCTCTCTCATCTCTGTTTCAGAAGGTTGTGGGCTCAAGTCTCACCCCAGGACTTCAGTACAAAAATCAAGACTGACACTGGAGTGCTGCACTGCCGGGGTGTTGTCTTTTGAATGAGACATTAAAGCAAGGCTGTTTCTGCCCTATCAGCTGGATGTAAAAGATCCCATGACCCTATTTTGAAGAAGAACAGGGAAGGTATCTCTGATGTCCCGGCCAATATTTATTCCTCAATTAACATCATAAAAATGGATTATTTCATCATTATCACATTGCTGTTTGTGGGAGCTTGCTGTGAATGCAATTCAAAAGTACTTGATTGGCTGTAAATATACATGGAATCATAGAATGGCTACAGCACAGAAGGAGGTCATTCAGCCCATCGTGTCTGTGCCAGCTCTCTGCAAAAGCACTCAGCTAGTTCCACTTCTCTGCTTTTTCCCCATAGCCCAGAAAATGTTTTTTCCCTCAGATAATTAACCAAACTTCATTTTGAAAGCCACGATTGAATCTGCCCCCATCAAACTTTCAAGCAGTGCATTCCAGATCCTAACCACTCACTGGGTAAAAATGTTTTTCCTTATGTCGCCTATGGTTCTCTTGCTAATCACCTAAAAACTGTGCCCTCTAGTTCTCGACCTTTCCACCAATGGGAACTGTTTCTCCCTAACTACTCTGTCCAGACCCCTCATGATTGCGAACATGCTGTCAAATCTCCTCGCAACCTTCTCTTCTCTAAAAGGAGAACAGCCTCAACTTCTTTAATCTATCCACGTAACTGAAGTCCCTCATCCATGGAACCATTCTCATAAATCTTTTTGCACCCTCTCAACTGACTTCACATCCTTCCTAAAAGTGGCACCAAGAATTAGATACAATATTCCAGTCAAGACCGAACCAGTGTTTTATAAAAGATTTGCCACAACTTCCTTGCTTTTGTACTCTATGCCTCTATTTATAAAGCCCAAGGTCCATTATGCCTTATGAACTGCTGTCTCAACCTGCCCTGCCACCTTCAATGATTTGTGCACATACAGCCCCAGGTCTCTGTACTCCTGCACCCCCTTTACAATTGTCTCCATTATTTTGTATTGCCTCTCCTCTTTCATCTTACCAAAATGTATCACTTCACAATTCTGTGCATTAAATTTCATCTGCCACGTGTCTGCCCATTCCCCCAACCTGTCTATGTTCTCTTGAAATCTATCATTATCCTTCTCACAGCTGACAATACTTCCAAGTTTTGTGTCATCTGCAAATTTTGACATTAGGCCTTGAACACCAAAGCCAAGGTCATTAATATAGGTCAAGAAAAGCAGTGGCCCTGGTACTGATGCCTGGGGAACCCTACTCTACCTCCTTCCAGTCCAACAAACAACCGTTCACACTGCTCTCTGTTTCTCATCACTGTCAACTTCCATGCTGCCACTGTCTCTTTTATTCCATGGGCTTTAACTTTGCTGACAAGCTTGTTATGTGGCACTTTATCAAATGTCTTTTTGAAGTCCATGTACACCACATCAACCGCATTACCCTCATCAATCCTCTCTGTTACCTTATCAAAAAGCTCAAGCAAGTTAGTTTAACACAATTTGCCCTTAAAAAACCCATGCTGGGTTTCCTTAATTAATCCACATTTGACCAAGTGACCATTAGTTTTGTCCCGGATTAATGTTTCTAAAAGTTTTCCCACCACTGAAGTTAACCCTTTTACTGAACAAGTGTGTAACTTTTGCAATTCTCCAGTTTTCTGGCACCACCGCTGTATCCAAATATAAGTTGTTGTTATTCTTGCTGAACACTTTGGGACATCTGGTGGTCATGAAAGGCCTATATAAATGCAGGTCTTTCTCCTTTGTTTGTTGCTATCTTCCTTCCAAGCCAGATGGCGAACAGATTACTCCTCGATTTTGTAGAGGAATAGATACTGAACCCTCTCAGCCACAGCTGATGCGTGTCCCAGTGAGACCAGGACAACGTGAAGGGGAAGATGATATGCTTTAAAAATATATAGTTTTTTTTTAGAGATACAGCTCTGAAAGAGGCCCTTCGGCCCACCGAGTCTGTGCTGACCATTAACCACCCATCTATACTAATCCTACACTAATCCCATATTCCTGTCACATCCCCACCTGTCCCTATATATTTCCCTACCACCTACCTATACTAGGGGCAATTTATAATGGCCAATTAACCTATCAACCTGCAAATCTTTGGCATGTGGGAGGAAACCGGAGTACCCGGAGGAAACCCACGCAGACACAGGGAGAACTTGCAAACGCCGCACAGGCAGTACCCAGAATCGAACCCGGGTCCCTGGAGCTGTGAGGCTGCGGTGCTAACCACTGCGCCACTGTACCACCATATAGTGGGATAAATATCTTCACTTCAAACTCCAATATAAAATTATGCATAATGATGGTTCGCAAATCTACAATTGTGCCAATAAAACGTAACAGAAAATATTCGTAAAATAATCAGAAAACCTTAGAAGCCATTTCTTCTCCCTACAGTAGAACGCGATTAACTTGAAAAGCCAATGCAAGAGAGCACCCTATTGGTTGATTGAGATTATCCAGTCAGTTGTTGAGCAACACAAACCAGGAAGGTTTCAGTTGTGATTCTCGGGTTGTGGCGATTTGGCTGATCTGGGCTAGGAACATTACAATTGGTCTCCCTACTATCGGGTTTGAAGGGAGAAACTGACCACTGTAATGACCCTTGCTGGAAGTGCTCCTGTGTCTAGATTGGGTGAAGAGAAGATCAAGCTTAGCCATGGCACTCTGTCATCACCCAGGCTCAAATTGCCCACGGATACTCACTCTCAAAAGGTTCACACATCAGTAACAGGCATTTCAGTGGTATACCCGAGAACCCATACTGCAGTAGGGACTCAGTGATAGAGAAAGGATCAAGAACGAGAGGGCACAGATTTAAAGTATTTGGTAAGAGAAGCAAAAGTGACACGAGGAACAGTTTTTCACGCAAAGTAGTTAAGGTCTGGAATGCACTGCCTGAGCATGTGGTGGAGTCAGGTTCAATTGAAGCATTCAAAAGGGAATCAGTCAGTTATATAAAAAGTTATATGTAGGGTTACGGGGAGAAGGCGGGGGAATGGAACTGAGTGAATTGCTCTTTCAGAGAGCCAGTGCGGACACGATGGGCCGAATCACCTCCTTCTGCATTGTAACGATTCTGTGAAGAGGGAATGGGGGGTGGGGGGGGGGGGGGGGGGGGTGCAGGGGAACAGGTTGGTGGAGAAGAATAAATAATCCAGAGGTTCTTCTGTATTCTATTTCTAAGAATTCCGATTTTAAAGAGATTTTTGATAAATGAATATTTCCAAATAAATAAAAAAACTTCTATCCAAACTGACCATAGTTCTGATGTTGCAGTTAACCCCAGATTTACGGACATATTCTGCAGTGCAGGTTGTAATTTGCATCTTGATCAGCATCCAATTGTTCATTTCAAATTACACGAAGAAATATAGCACACAATATAATAAATACTTATGCACATGTGTTTATTAGACTATTAGAGAAATACTTTAAAATACAAACCATAATATCTTCTCCACGCGCACTATCTTTACATTAAGGATTTAGTTTTATTCCTGACACTCGAATATTTAACTCGGAATTCGTAGTGTTTGAATACGCTGTCATTCTATCCGGCTTGAGTTTTATTCAGAAGTCTATCTCGAATATTATCGAAACTACTCTGAATCCGTTTGTAAAGTGTAAGAGGCATCTCGAATCCTAAGCAAGCAACAGTTTGTGGCTCGTCACATCAGCAAATTAAAACCTGTAACAACCAAAAGAGTTTTTACACAGGTTTATATAGCCCGTTTAACCGGCGCCTTCCTGTCCTAACCCATTACTGTTATATCGGTCCCATGAGAGAATTATTACCGCCTTAAAATACCATCTGGATGACAATTGGAAACGATTTCGTTCAATAGAAAGCTCCAAAGGTACATTTTTGCATCAGATAGCTATAGCCTCACAAATAAATACAATTAAAATGATTTCAATAATTCTAGGGTTGTGCGTTTACTATATCCTGCAACCGGACACCTTCTCCAGTCCAAATGTGAAGCGGAGAGCACTTTAAATGAAATCTACTGCCACAAAAATTTGCAAAAAAAAAAATCCAGATCGGTTCGGGCCAAGAATGTTAACTTGTTTTTTCCCCATTGCCAATTTTAATCATCTGCAGTTTTTTTTTAAGGAAAATCAGTATTGAATTAAATACCGTCGCACAGTCTGTATATACTGTATATAACAAACAACTTTGAGAATTATTTGCTAGCGACATTTGGTATGATATCTGTACCAAAGAACTTTTACTCGCAACAGTAATTTAAAAATATTAGAAATCTCAACAACGTTGTTTGCTCCCAAGGATAATCTGACTTTTTAAACTATTCGAAACGATATGGTGCACCAGCTGAATTTATCCTTTCGCCAAGAGGGAAACGAATGTTGGATAACATCTATGTAATTATTATAAAGAACAAGTGCATCAAGATATCTTCATAATCGTTAACATAGAAATACAGTAAATAAAGGCCTCTGAAAGTATTTTGTTTACACGGTATTAAAAATAAGGCGAGAATCTCACAGTCATTCTGCCCCACACACCCAATCTTGCCAGATCTACTGTATCATTCTGATTAAAGAGACATACGAGACGGTTTTTTTTAGGAAAACTACAACTGCACTTTCTGTTAACTAGCAAAAGAAATATTTAAAAAAACAATAATGAATATTATATGTTGGTAATGATAATGATGGCAACAACTCACACTACTTTGCAGCTCTCCTTTTTGGATACACACTATCACCAAGCACCTGCGAGCGCTGGTTACACCTGTCGTCACTCATCCTCAGACCTTAAAAGGATAAAAGGGGGCGGGTACACCTCAAGCCAATCCAATCCGAGTGAACCCGCTGGTATGCAAATTAAGACCGACTGGCACAAACCACTAACGTTAGGAGGAATAAATTTCCAAAAGTTAAAATCTGTACGATGTTGCAGTATGATTAATAAACACCCAATTATGTTTAAAAGACACATTTATCTTTGCACTTTAAGAAGGTTTTTGCCCACTTGTTGCAGCCAAGGTGTAGAAATTGTTATTTTACGTTTCAGTCTTTTCAAACTCTTATTTAATATAGGTCCACTTTAAGTGTGAAAATTCGTACAGTCCAGAGGCAGACTGGGCCAAACCATTCTTCCAAAATAGGTGAAGCATTACTGTTCTATCAAATACACACTTACAGCAATGTACTGTATTCATATGCTTTCCTGGGTTGAAGTGTCACGCACCGTTGAAGCGAGCTTGTCTTTACTTTCCTGACATCATTCCCCCTACTTCCCCCCAGGCTGTGGCGTATTGGTGTGTTCCAGCCGGTTTCCGGTCTCAGGTTCGGTCGGCTCAAGCGTCCGCGTCGCCATGTTCGCCCGCTCCCGGTGCTTGGCTCTGAGCCTCAGCCGCTTTGCCGTGACCCGCAACCCCGGGGGCTTGCAGGTAAGGGAGCCTGGAGGGCCGGTGGGTGAGTGTAGGGGAGACAGGGAGTCCCTTGCGGAGAGAGGGGGAGGAGAAGGCCTGAGGCCTTTGGCCAAGGACAAGCTGTCACCCCGAGCAACAGAGCGGAGGGAGGCACCCTTACCCCGATGTGTGTCAGCGCTGCTTTGCTCTGGGGGACTGAGCCCGGCAACAGCTCCCTTTCTGTTAAATTATCCGTAAAAACGCCGCTGGCCATTCCTTATAATTGTTCATTGCTTATTTTACTCCCTTTACTCATCGAACTAAAAATCCGTTTAATAGTCTAGCGATTGGAGTCAGAAACTCCCATTATAAATTGCTGCCAGGTCCACTGGTCCTCACTGGCTTTCCATGGAGGTCATCTTTCTAACCCACTCAACTCTCCCGGAAGTTACAATAAAGATGTTTGTATTTGCGAGTAGTTCTGAGGATAAATACTTCAAGTAGTCAGATACTGAGGGGCGAGGTGCTCAGTGGGATTTATTTGTACATTGTTCTAGCAAATAACTAACAGACCGCGTGGGTCGAATGATGTGTCTCTATTTCCAGTAAAACAAATTGTTGGTCAAGTTTTCATTTTCAATTTGGCTCATTTGCTGAAATAAAGTACTTGAGGGAACACAGGGATTTTAAGTGGCTGGCCTTTGATCTCGCCTTTTGTTTCAAATCATTGAGAATTAATAGAACTGGTTAAAGGACATCAGTTTTTTTAATGTGAGGCAGATGTGCTAATTATGATGGATGTTGCTTCCTTGCATATCAAAATCATTTATTTGGAAATGAAATATGTCAAAGTGTGGTTGTAACATATGGGGGATAGATCTAATCTAAAATTCTAATCCCAAAAGTTATGTTGAACTTGTATAAGACACTAGTTCGGCCTCAACTGGAGTATTGTGTCCAGTTCTGGGCACTGCAATTTAGGAAAGACGTGAGGGCATTGGAGAGAGTACAGAAAAGATTCACAAGAATGGTTCCAGGGATGACAAACTTCAGTTATGAAGATAGATTGGAGAAGTTAGGACTGTTTCTCTTGGAGAAGAGAAGGCTGAGAGGTGATTTGATAGAGGTATTCAAAATCTTGAGGGGTCTGGACAGAGTAGATAGAGGGAAACTGTCCCCACTTGTGAAATGATCGAGGATGAGAGGGCACAGATTTAAAGTATGGTAAGAGAAACAAAAGTGACATGAGGAAAAACTTTTTCATGAGTGGTTAAGGTCTGGAATGCGCTGCCTGAGAACATGGTGGAGGCAGGTTGAATTGAAGCATTCAAAAGGGAATTAGTTATATGAAAAGGAAGAATGTGTAGGGTTATGGGGAGAAGGCAGGGGAATGGAACTGAGTGAATTGCTCTTTCAGAGAGTCAGTGCGGACATGATGGGCCGAATGGCCTCCTGCACTGAAACGATTCTGTGATTCAAAATAAGGGTCGGAAAATACGCTAATTCAAATTCAAGAAAAAGTGCGAGTTGGCGAAAAATTATTTATAGACTAGCTATTGATGTGAAACTACTTTAATTTTTTTCATTAGTGACTTACTTTTTGTGCTTCATACCGTTGATGTTGCAAATGATGTGACCTGCTGAACTTCTACCAATGTCGCTCTGAAATTTTCTCTGGGATATGTTTGCAAATTAGATTTGGAACTGACTTTATTTCTTTGCCTATTTGTATAATTCTATGATAGGATTTACCAGAGGGTAGACTATGTCAGCACAACTGAGATAATGAGCTGTGTTTCAAGAATTGTGGGAAGAATATATGTGGCTCTAATATACTAAGTGCGAATACATAGCTGATAGCTCAAGCTCTGGAAGGTGAGTTGGTTATACCATTCACTTCCTTTCTTGAATTGATTAGGTATGGAGCAATCCAGTGCTTTTCTGACACTAATTGGTGTAGCCAATATCCATGTAGAGTCAGTCATTTATGGCACAAAGAGGCCATTCAGCCCATTGAGTCCATGCCAGCTCTCTACGGAGCTATTCAGTTGGTCCCACTTGCCCACTCGATCCGTGTAGCCCTGCAAGTCTGTTTCCTTCAAGGGCCATCCAGTTTCCTTTTGAAGTCATTGGTTGTTTCGGCTTCCACTACCCTTGTGGGCAGCGAGTTCCAGGTATTACCACACTCCTTGTAAAAAAAAAAAGTTCTCCCTCATATTCCCCCTGTATCTCTTGCCCAGAACCTTCAATCAGTGTCCCCTGTACCATGAGTTAATGGAAACAGTTTTTCCTTTTCTAACTTATCTAAGCCTGTCATAATCTTGTACATTTCTATTTAATCTCCCCTCAATCTCCTTTGTTCTAAGGAGAACAGCTCCAGTTTTTCCAACCTAACCTTGTAGCTAAAATCCCCCACCCTGGAACCATTCTGGTAAATCTTCTCTGTACCCTCTCAAGGACCCTAACATCCTTCCTAAAGTAGTGCCCCCAGAACTGGATGTAATACTCCAGTTGGGGTCTAACCAGAGCTTTATATATACTTTTTGTTAGTATCGCACAGGTAAATTACTAAACTGTTTATGGGCCGTCAGCAGCTGACAATGTAGAGGAGTGCTTTTGTTAACACTTTCAAGGCATTTATTTTTGATACTGATGCACCTAAGAGTTATTACAGACATTAGTGGTACTGAACAATATAAATTATTTTTAAACTGTTTGGTTATGTTGTTCTATGGTTGAGAGGTTAGTGAGTAAAACTGCCCAAGTAGTAACGCATGCCATTTTCCTTTCAGTGAGTTCTATTGTGAATGATGAACTGATGAGTGAAGAATGCCGTTGTGTTTATTCATAATGTAAATGGTTGTGAAAATCAGCCTTCACATGTTGTTAGATCTTTGTTCAAGTAGTTTAATGTAACATGCTCTAGTTGAAGTTCATTTAGACATACAGGTTTTATAGAAAGCAACAGAAATTTAGAAGTTCTGTGCTGTGCACTACAAGGAAATCTGGTTTAAAAGTTACGCTGGAGTCTTTAAAAAATTGGGGTAGGGTGGGGATGAAGTGGTGGTCTCTGAAGGTAATTATGACATAGATGATGGTAGGTGAGAGGAAAATACAAGTAGTCTCTAAGTTCAGATTTGGGCCATTTGTTTGGAAGTAGTTTTGTAAGCCACATTTTGAGGGAACACATCTTCAACTAAATCAAATGGAAAATCTGAAATGATCACTGTCGGTTAAGCTCAATATGAAGTAAAACGGAAGACTTGCATTTATATTACATATTTCACAACTGTAGGTCATCTCAGAGTGCTCCACAGCTAACTCATTACTTATTGAAGTGTAGTCACTGCTGGAAATGTGGCAGCCAATTTACGCACAAGGTCCAACAAATAGCAATGAGCTAAATGACCAGATTTTTTGTGATGGTGGAGGGATAAATGTTGGCCAGATCACCAGGAGAACTCTCTTTACTCTTTAGAAAGTATCGTGGGACCTTGAGTCAGTTTAATGCCTCATCTGGAAGTGACTGACTAAAGGGCGCTTTTCTCCATATCTAGAGTTTTTTTTAACCATTACTACTTCTGTAGTTATGGTCGGTCTATCTTTTAACAGCAGCAGAATTGCAGACCCACATAAATGATTGTTATGTGCCATTAAAGTTAAACAGTGTATTTTTTTCACTCATTATTTTCTTCATTTAGAAGTTACTTGGGGTCAAATTTTGGGCCAGATTTGATTGACAGGGAATCCCCTGTGATGCTTTACTAATCTAATTTCAGGGAGTCAAGAAAAAAGGAGTACTGTATCTTTAACCCTCTCCCATTCAGAATGCTGGGATGAAGATCCCTATATGTTTCTAAGGAAGTGGGTATCAGCACATCAGTGTTACCTGTTTGGGTTAACTTTCGTTCAAGGTTATGGTAAGCAGCGCTAGTTGCAGTGGTTAGTTGAAAAATGTAACTGACCATGAAAAACACGAAAGGTACTGTCAAGGTAATAGATGTATTTATATCATTAGCAAATATTTAAGTTTTCCGATTTGTCGGTTGATATTTCTTATTGGTCTACTAGACAGCTGAAGGCATGACCACTAATTGTGGGGTGAAGGGGATGAGGAGGAATGCACAGCAGGCAAGCATTGGCCGAATGTAGAGTTCAGGGAGGGTCATGGGACTGGAGGAGATTATGGAGGTGGGGTGGATGGGGCCCTGAAGAGAAATCAAAATGAGAATTTTAATTTTGAAGCATTGGAGATGAATGTCCAGTGAGATACTATCGTAGAATTAGGTATTGGGCTGTTCAGTCACACTCCAAAGGCAAAGACCCACACACTGCTTATGGGTGTGACTGCCACTGCTGTACCTGAGAATATGTAGGGCGACACCCTAAAATTGTAACAGAGGCACCATTTCCTTTTCTACAGCATTGAAATCATGTTGGTTGTTTTGACGCTGATTCACAAGGACAATTGGTGTATTGGGTATTTAGATGTTGCCCTCCTTTTTATACTTTTTGATGATTTCTAGTACACAAGTAATATTCTAAAATGCAAGCTAGTTATTGAATTTTTACTATTTCTGCCCATTTCACAAGTAGAATTGTGACATACATATAGTTGTGGGAATCGGGGAGGGGAAAAACATGGTTCAACTGATCATTGTTGTGGCATGCTACTTGGAAATTGGCCAAATATGGCATTACTTGTTTTCTACTATGATATATTCCTTTACCCTAAATTACTTTATACCTCTGCAGCTTTTAATGTTTGAGAACACAGCATGTTGCTATGCTACTGTTCACTGCAATTTCCTCTGGCTCAGACAAAGTATAAAACAATTAAAGGCAATAATTAAATTTCAAAAATAATGAATTAATATTTCAGGGGAATGCTATTTTTCACCCCTTCCAAAAATGAAAGCCATGCAACATTCTTTGACAGTTCAGGTTGGATACTTGCTCCAAGTTCTGTTCCAGCGTTGGTTGTGAATTGGAGTCTAAGTTGTGTGGGGGTGACTCTGAGAGAACGTGTCCTCTGAATCTCTCTAACCTGATATAGAAGTACCAATTTCCTTCTTGGCTCCAGATGCCAAAATTGAGAACAGAAACTTGCTATGTTTGGAGTTATATCTGAAGCCCAAGCTGCATACACTTGTGATTGCTGGTATTTTGGATATTTGTGTTCAGTGTTGAGCAACAGCAATAACAATTTTATTTTATATAGTACCATTGATGTAAAAATAAATATGGATGTACTTTACAGAGGGGGAGATGGAATGACTGGCAAGTTGTAGTGGGTGAGTTTGTTGAGAGGACAGTACTTAGTTGAAAAGATTGATTTTGAGAAGGTTTTTAAAGGTGGAGAGAGTAGTAGTGAGGTTTTCATGGAGGACTTTGAAGGCTCTAATCAGTAGTGCAGCCGAGTGAGGATAATGCACAGGAGGCTCGAGTCAGGTGTGAAGGAGATGGTTGCAGATGTGTGTAGTGTGGCCAAGAAATGATTTGAAGGTGAGGAAGAGGATTTACAGTTCATTACATTGAGGACAGTGTACGTCAGTGAGGATGGTGCTGAGGGGAAAATGGAACTTATGGAAGAAGGGAGGTTGGCAAAGAGGGCACTAGAGAAATTGAGTCTAAAATGAACTGTGTGGTGAGCAGAGCTGGAGCCAGTTGATGGAAGTATAGGCTTTGAAGTTCAATTTCGATTGAACAGGGCATTGAGGCTTTGCACAGCCTGGGTGAGTAGCTAGGAAGACAGGCTGAAAATGATGGCATCCATCTTCAGGTTCAGTTGGAGGAAATTTTCATATGCCTATGATTTTAAAACCAGGGAGACAATCTAACTGCATAGAAGTGGTTGTGGGATTGAGGGAAGAGGTAAAGCTGGTGTCATCAGTGAACGAAAGAAGCTGAACCGTGCCTGTGAATCACCTCAGCTCCAGGACGTCACTGCAGGAATTCCTCAGGGTAGCGTCCTACGCCCAACCATCTTCAGCTGCTTCATCAATGACCTTCCTTCAATCATAAGTAGGGATGTTCACTGTGCAATGTTCAGCACCGTTCGCGACTCCTCAGATACTGAAGCAGTCTGTGTAAACATGCAGTAAGACCTGGACAATATCCAGGCTTGGGCTGATAAGTAGCAAGTAACATTTGCACCACACAAGTGCCAGGTAATGACCATCTCCCATTGAAATTCAATGGCGTTACGATCGCTGAATCTCCCACTATCAACATCCTAGGGGATACCGTTGACCAGAAGCTGAACTGGAGTTGCTATATAAATACTGTGGCTACAAGAACAGGTCAGAGGCTAAGAATCCTGTGGCGAGTAACTCACCTGCTGGCTCCCCAAAGCCTGTCCACCATCTACAAGGCACAAGTCAGGAGTGTGATGGAATACGCTCCACTTGCCTGGATGGGTGCAGCTCCAATAACACTCAAGAAGCTTAACACCTTCAGGGACAAAGCAGCTCATTTGATTGGCACCCCATCCATAAACATTCACTCCCTCCACCACCGATGCACAGTGGCAGCAGTGTGTACCATCTACAAGATGCACTGCAGCAATGCACCAAGGCTCCTTAAACAGCACCTTCCAAACCTGCGACCTCTACCAACTAGAAGGACAAAGGCAGCAAATGCATGGGAACACCACCACCTGCAAGTTCCCCTCCAAGTCACACCACCCTGACTTGGAACTATATCGCCGTTCCTTCACTGTCGCTGGGTCAAAATCCTGGAACTCCATTCCTAACTGCACTGTGGGTGTACCTACCTCACATGGACTGTGGCAGCTCACCACCACCTCCTCAAGGGCAATTAAGGATGGGCAATAAATGCTGGCCTAGCCAGCGACACCCACATCCCATGAATGAATAAAAAAAACAATTCCAATTGGGAGCTTCCCATATTTCGATGGATTTATTTATTTGTAGTTCAATAATATAAAATTGAAGTATTATCTAAAACTAAAGACTAAATGTATGACTTGAAAATGAGATCTGAATTATACCTGTATGTCCTGGCCCAATTATTACCTGCACTTTAACGCTCCTCACCTGAAGACCACACTTTTTCTTGATTCACCATGTCCAATGCAATGGGAGATTGATTTGTAGTCATAATTGATTTGGGTATAAGGATCAAGGTAAGTCTATCAATTTGCAAAATAAGAGCATGGCAAACTGGGGGAAAATGCAAGAGATTGTAAAGAACAATTTAAGGTAGTGGGTAGATATGTGGCAAATGCAAATCATTGTCGATAAGCTTTCTCAGTATTGAATATATATACAAGCAAATGATGATGGTGCTAAGTATTGACAAGGGCACAGTTGCTGTATTGCGTGTAGTTTTGAGGACCCCATTATAGAGGCATATTAGAAAATAGAGCCATGAAAAGAAAGGATCATTGCTAGGTTAAGACCAAGGATAAAAGGATATGGTTATCTTGAGAGACTTTATATTTAAAAACAAAATAGGCTTGTATTCAGAGAAGGTCAAGAGAGAACTAATAGGGTTCAAAATTACAAAATATTTGAGCAGGTAACTGCAAAAGATGATTTCCACTGATCATGAATTGGTAATGAGCGCAAGTTCAAGATTAATGATACAAGCAAAGAGAAGAGAAAGAAAAAGACTTGTTTTTATTTATATAGCGCTTTTAACGACCACTGGGCATCTCAAAGTGCTTTATAGCTGATGAATTATTTTTGAAGTGTAGTCACTGTTGTAATGTAGGATACATAGCAGCCAATTAGCCAACTCCCACAAACAGCAATATGCTAATGACCAGATAATCTGTTTTTGTGATGTTGATTGAGGAGTAAATATTGGCTAGGACATCAGGGATAACTTCCCTGCTCCTCTTCAAAATAGTGCCATGGGATCTTTTACATCCATCTGAGCAGACAGATCGGGCCTCGGCTTAACGTCTCATCTGAAAGACAGTGCAGCACTCCCTCATTTTTGTACTCAAACCCTGGAGTGGGAATTGAAACCGGAACCTTGAGTCAGAGGTGAGAGTGCTACCAACTGAGCCACAGCTGATACTCGAGGTTAGGAAAAAAGAAATGCTTTATTTATATAGCACCTTTTGCGACCTCAGGATGTGCTAAAGCGCTTTATAGCTAATGAAGTACTTTGAAACAAAGCAAAATACTGCAGATGCCAGCAATCTGAAATAGAAACAGAAAATGCTGGAAATACTCAGCAGATCTGGGAGCATGTTTCAAGTCGATGACCTTTCATCAGAAGTAATTTGGAAATTTTGTCACTGTACGAAAATTACTTTAGTGCAAAAAGTATACTAGGGTATGTAATGAATTACCACAAGCGGCTATTGAAGCTGAATCAGTTGTGACTTTGACAATGAAATAAGCACTTGAAAAAAGATATGAAGGAATACAACAAAATTTGGCAAATGAGATCAAAGAACAAAGAAAATTACAGCACAGGAACAGGCCCTTCGGCCCTCCAAGCCTGCGCCGATCCAGATCCTCTATCTAAACATGTCGCCTATTTTCTAAGGGTCTGTATCTCTTTGCTTCCTGCCCATTCATGTATCTGTCTAGATATATCTTAAAAGACACTATCGTGCCCGCGTCTACCACCTCCGCTGGCAACGCGTTCCAGGCACCCACCACCCTCTGCGTAAAGAACTTTCCACGCATATCCCTCCTAAACTTTTCCCCTCTCACTTTGAACTCGTGACCCCTAGTAATTGAATCCCCCACTCTGGGGGGAAAAAGCTTCTTGCTATCCACCCTGTCTATACCTCTCATGATTTTGTACACCTCAATCAGGTCCCCCCCTCAACCTCCGTCTTTCTAATGAAAATAATCCTAATCTGCTCAACCTCTCTTCATAGCTAGCGCCCTCCATACCAGGCAACATCCTGGTGAACCTCCTCTGCAGCCTCTCCAAAGCATCCACATCCTTTTGGTAATGTGGCGACCAGAACTGCACGCAGTATTCCAAATGTGTCCGAACCAAAGTCTTATACAACTGTAACATGACCTGCCAACCCTTGTACTGAATACCCCATCCGATTGAAGGAAAGCATGCCGTATGCCTTCTTGACCACTCTATTGACCTGCGTTGCCACCTTCAGGGAACAATGGACCTGAACACCCAAGTCTCTCTGTACAATAATTTTCCCCAGGACTTTTCCATTTACTGTATAATTCACTCTTGAATTGGATCTTCCAAAATGCATCACCTCGCATTTGCCCTGATTGAACTCCATCTGCCATTTTTCTGCCCAACTCTCCAATCTATCTATATTCTGCTGTATTCTCTGACAGTCCCCTTCACTATCTGCTACTCCACCAATCTTAGTGTCGTCTGCAAACTTGCTAATCAGACCACCTATACATTCCTCCAAATCATTTATGTATATCACAAACAACAGTGGTCCCAGCACGGATCCCTGTGGAACACCACTGGTCACACGTCTCCATTTTGAGAAACTCCCTTCCACTACTACTCTCTGTCTCCTGTTGCCCAGCCAGTTCTTTATCCATCTAGCTAGTACACCCTGGACCCCATGCGACTTCACTTTCTCCATCAGCCTACCATGGGGAACCTTATCAAACGCCTTACTGAAGTCCATGTATATGACATCTATAGCCCTTCCCTCATCAATCTACTTTGTCACTTCCTCAAAGAATTCTATTAAGTTGGTAAGACATGACCTTCCCTGCACAAAACCATGTTGCCTATCACTGATAAGCCCATTTTCTTCCAAATGGGAATAGATCCTATCCCTCAGTATCTTCTCCAGCAGCTTCCCTACCACTGACGTCAGGCTCACCGGTCTATAATTACCTGGATTATCCCTGCTACCCTTCTTAAACAAGGGGACAACATTAGCAATTCTCCAGTCCTCCGGGACCTCACCCGTGTTTAAGGATGCTGCAAAGATATCTGTTAAGGCCCCAGCTATTTCCCCTCTCGTTTCCCACAGTAACCTGGGATAGATCCCATCCGGACCTGGGGACTTGTCCACCTTAATGCCTTTTAGAATACCCAACACTTCCTCCCTCCTTATGCTGACTTGACCTAGAGTAATAAAACATCTGTCCCTAACCTCAACATCCGTCATGTCCCTCTCCTCGGTGAATACTGATGCAAAGTACTCGTTTAGAATCTCACCCATTTTCTCTGTCTCCACGCATAACTTTCCTCCTTTGTCCTTGAGTGGGCCAATCCTTTCTCTAGTTACCCTCTTGCTCCTTATATATGAATAAAAGGCTTTGGGATTTTCCTTAACCCTGTTTGCTAAAGATATTTCATGACCCCTTTTCGCCCTCTTAATTCCTCGTTTCAGATTGGTCCTACATTCCCGATATTCTTTCAAAGCTTCGTCTTTCTTCAGCCTCCTAGACCTTATGTATGCTTCCTTTTTCCTCTTAGCTAGTCTCACAATTTCACCTGCCATCCATGGTTCCCTAATCTTGCCATTTCTATCCCTCATTTTCACAGGAACATGTCTCTCCTGCACGCTAATCAACCTCTCTTTAAAAGCCTCCCACATATCAAATGTGGATTTACCTTCAAACAGCTGCTCCCAATCTACATTCCCCAGCGCCTGCCGAATTTTGGTATAGTTGGCCTTCCCCCAATTTAGCACTCTTCCTTTGGGACCACTCTCGTCTTTGTCCATGAGTATTCTAAAACTTACGGAATTGTGATCACTATTCCCAAAGTAGTCCCCTACTGAAACTTCAACCACCTGGCCGGGCTCATTCCCCAACACCAGGTCCAGTATGGCCCCTTCCCGAGTTGGACTATTTACATACTGCTCGAGAAAACCCTCCTGGATGCTCCTTACAAATTCTGCTCCATCTGGACATCTAACACTGTGAATCCCAGTCAATGTTGGGAAAATTAAAATCTCCTATCACCACCACCCTGTTGCTCCTACATCTTTCCATAATCTGTTTACATATTTGTACCTCTATCTCACGCTCGCTGTTGGGAGGCCTGTAGTACAGCCCCAACATTGTTACCGCACCCTTCCTATTTCTGAGTTCTGCCCATATTGCCTCACTGCTCGAGTCCTCCATAATGCCCTCCTTCAGCACAGCTGTGATATCCTCTTTGACCAGTACTGCAACTCCTCCACCCCTTTTACCTCCCTCTCTATCCCGCCTGAAGCATCGATATCCTGGGATATTTAGTTGCCAATCATGCCCTTCCCTCAACCAAGTCTCAGTAATAGCAATAACATCATACTCCCAACTACTAATCCAGGCCCTAAGTTCATCTGCCTTACCTACTACACTTCTTGAATTAAAACAAATGCACCTCAGACCACCAGTCCCTTTGCGTTCATCATCTGCTCCCTGTCTACTCTTTTCCTTAGTCATGCTGACCTCATTATCTAGTTCCTTACAGGCTTTAGTTACTACCTCCTTACTGTCCAGTGACCTCCTCATTTGGTTCCCATCCCCCTGCTACATTAGTTTAAACCCTCCCCAACAGCGTTAGCAAAAGCACCCCCAAGGACATTGGTTCCAGTCCGGCCCAGGTGTAGACCATCCAATTTCTAATAGTCCCACCTCCCCCAGAACCGGTCCCAATGTCCCAAAAATCTAAACCCCTCCCTCCTGCACCATCTCTCAAGCCACGCATTCATCCTGACTATTCTTTCATTTCTACTCTGACTATCACGTGGCACTGGTAGCAATCCTGAGATTACTACCTCTGAGGTCCTACTTTTTAACTTGGCTCCTAACTCCCTAAATTCTGCTTGTAGGACCTCATCCCATTTTTTACCTATATCATTGGTGCCTATGTGCACAACGACAACTGGCTGTTTACCCTCCCCTTTCAGAATGTTCTGCAGCCGATCTGAGACATCCCTGACCCGTGCACCTGGGAGGCAACATACCATTCGGGAGTCTCGTTTTCGACCACAGAACCGCCTATCTACTCCCCCTACAATCGAATCCCCGATAACTATAGCCCTTCCACTCGTTTTCCTGCCCTTCCGAACAGCAGAGCCAGCCACGGTGCCATGAACCTGGCTACTGCTGCTAGAGTAGCTACTTCTAATGCAGAGGTATAATAAGTTGTCTCATTTCCTACACTGAAATTTGTTTGATTCTGTAACTGTACTCATTTCAAGAGGGACAGGTCAAGGGATAAGGCCATGCTCGATGGAGAAGTACAACAATATTTTCAAAAATTATAATGTATCTACAAAAGTGGAAAGTAACTTTTCTGTAGACAATTGGAAATTTCACTGACAGTCCAGCAGTAACTTAGCTGTTGTATGCAAAGGTAATCATTCTGGCCATTGTTGTGCAGATTACACTTTGTATACACAATCATTTATTCCAATGATTAATGAGCATGATGCACAGAAGATGGATAAAAATTAATGTAAAATTTCAGCCTTGTATATTGCAAGATATAATTTGGTGTAATTAGTGAGCTGCAGTGACATTTGTTAGTTTCATGATTTGGATAGCCACTTATGAAAAGGTTCTATTCTGGGAATAAAATGTTTTCTCTTTCCATTCTTCCCTCTCTGCAGGGTAATGGCTCACAAGGCTGCAGAGGACTCTCTGGTGAGTTTATGTTCCTGGATAGAAGTTGTCTGCGTCTGTAGTTAGTTGGTATTCCTTTATGGCTTGTGCTGATTCTTCAACCACAAAAGTTTACTATCTGTGGTCATAGAGTTATACAGCACAGAAACAGGCCCTTCGGCCCATCATGTCTGTGCTGGCCACCAAGCACCTATCTATTCTAATACCATTTTTCTGCACTTGGCCCATAGCCTTTTATGCTGTGGCGTTTCAAGTGCTCATCCAAATACTTCTTAAATGTTCAGTGTGTTCCAGATTCCAACGATCCTCTGTTTCTTCTCTCCCAAATGAGTTTCAATCTGGTTCCTGCTCTGCTTGCTCTCATGTATCCTGCACCAGTAATTATAATAAACTGACCTTCAAGATAGAAAGGTTTTTTTTAAAATTAGTATTTTGTACTTCTAGAAAAGTTGTAAATTAAAGGGAAAAAAAAGTGTGAGGTTACTTTTTACTTAAGGTGCTTTACTGAACAGCCTGTTCTGAAGGTGCAATGTAGCCAACCAGCAGTATGTTTGCACAGGGTTGTGCAGTTTAATATAGCTTTTAAGCTGGCTCAAAGTTGCAGTTTTTATTGCATTTAATGGAGGTCATCTGGGATGCTAGCCATCAACATCACTGAGTGGACTAATGGGGCTCATCAGAAAATCTTGGCTACTTTCTCAGAAGCAGGCTTTGTTTTTAAAAAGCTCTGAAAATGGCTAAGGTGTCTTATTGACAGTAAGAACTAACATGAATTCTTTGTGAGGAGAGTTAAGCATACCAGCTCATCTACACAGTTCCTACAAACCAGAAAGCTAGAAAATAGACAGGTGTCACAGACTTGTGTTATTTTTCTCCTCGGTTTAAAACAGTGTGCCTTTTTAAGACTCTGTTTAAAACAGTGCACCTTTAAGACGGGGGCAGAAATTTTGGATTTTCTGAGACAGTATGCCAGCTGCACTTGTTACCCTAGGCCACAGCAAGACAAAGGGGTCACATGGTATAATATTTTGATTTGACTGTGTAAAACTGGCAAAAAAATGGGTCTGAACCAGACCCACCAGCGAAGCATACTGAAGAGAAAAGAGCTGTCCATTCTCTGTCAGCAGAAATTCTACAAGGAGCTACAGGCTGAATTAATTGCCTAAAGAGGAAGTAACCCTTTTAAGAGTCCATTTGGTATTGCTAAAGGAACTTTTGATGTCTGCTGCAAACCGAGTTTGAATGCCCATCAAAAACAGACTGCTTCATCAAATCCAAGTGAAGACTTCAAGTAGCATTTGATTATATTCATATTAGAATACCTCATCCATCAAGAACGTAACGCACAAAGACTTATTTATTTATTCTTAAACAGCTAATTTTTAAAACTTTTTTAAAAAGAAACTGGTTAACTGTTATTTTTGTGTGAATGAGAGAGAGAATGGGGAGTTAGATTAAAATAAGCTAAACATAGATTTATCTTAATCGTGTTTAAGATTTAATTTTTAATAAATAGTTTATTTGTTGTCTAAAGATACCTAGTTTTATTCCACATTCGTGCCTTTTTTTTAACCTCTCGATCTGACTATTCCAATGCACCTGACTGGTGTCCCACATTCTACCCTCCGTAAACTTGAGGCCATCCAAAACTCTACTGCCCATGACTTAATTTGCACCAAGTCCCATTCACCTATCACTCCTGTGCTCGCACTCCTTAAAACCTACCGCTTTGACTGAGCTTTTGGTCATCTGACCTAATGTCTCCTGTGGCTAGGTGTCTTATTTTGTTTTATGATGCTCCTGTGAAGCGCCTTATGTTAAATGTGCTGTATTAATATGTTGTTGATGAAACTGCACACATTTTGATCTGTGACTTCCAAGATTGATGTATTGTTTTCTTGTGATGGCATTGTGAAGCTATTTCCAGTTGTGGGGTAGTCCAAAATTAGGAGTCATAAATATAAGATAATCACTGATAAATCCAATAAAGAACTCGGGAGAAACACCTTTACCCAGGGAGTGGTTAGAATGTGGAACTTGCTACCACATGGAGTAGTTGAGCAGAATAGAATCGATGCATTTTAAGGAAAGCTAGATAAGTACATAAGGAAGAAAGTAATGGAAGAATATAGGGATAGGATTGGATGAAATATGATAGGAGGAGACTTATGTGGAGCATAATCACAGACCATTTGGGGCCAATGGCATGTTTCTGTGCTGTAAATGCCATGAAAATGTGGTAACCTTTTAGCATCAGTAATCTTATTTATTTTCTGATCCTTTGCAATATCAGGAGTCCTGATTAGCAGGTTGTGTTCATATTTATATGTAAAGAATACTTGGTATTGTTATGGAAGTGCTTTTTAAAAATATTTTTGAGGACTCGTGTTTTAGAAATATGGACGTTGGTTTATTTGGGAAAACTGAGAAGATTCCATGGATGTTTTTTTTTGCAAGGGTCACTGAGAGATCTTGTTTGAAAACAAACCTTTACTGGATGTCACATACCTTAATCTCAATAAACAACAGAAACCTTGGTGACTTGGGGAAGATTTTTACAGAGATAAGACATGTCAAGATTTATGGTGTAAGGAGGGTTTCGCTTTTGGGATATTGTCTTGGTTCAGTTGGAGTGTGGACTGTGTTGAAAACAGTTGGGTTTGTAGCCTGCTGAAAAACATCCAGCTCCTCTCTTTCTACCTCTTTGAAAAAACCCTGCGAATCCAGTGTCTGAGAGCTAAAACTTCTGATGTCGGATTTCTCCTGAGACACTCCTAGAAGGCCTGTCAGATTAGTTCTCGATGCCTCCTGTAAAGAACTGCTCCAGAAAAGATCCCAGTGACCCGTCTACGTGTACTCATATGCCAGACTGTGCGCCATTTTTGGGACACAACATATCTCGTCCTTTTTCTTCAAGAATTAGCAAGTATTTGGCCAAAGTATTATTTGTTTTTTTTTTGTAAAAACTCTGCAGAGATTTTTTTTTTCTTTAACCAGGGTGTATGTGAAGGTGTGTGTTGGGTATTTAACAAAGAGTTTTCATATTTCAATCTGTTAATGCTTTGCTTCATTTCTGGATAAGTCTTGTTTTATAATAAGCTGATAATTTTGTTTATTAAAGAAACCTGGTTGTTGTGTCTTATTCTGGGATAAAGGGTAGAGTATATGATTGACTGTATCAGTAACTGGGTAAACATTTAAATATATGTTGTGCAGAAGTGGAACTAGAAAAAGGCAGTGCACTCCTCCTGCCTCAGTTGTAACGGTATCTAGTTGGAAAATGTACAATCCACATGTTTCTGAAATGAAACAACACTTGTCAGCACTTAATAGATACTGCCTGAATGTTTAACTTGATGAAATTAGCAGCTGAATATCCTTTAACAGTGCCTCTTCTATTGTGCTTTACTACATGTGAAATCTGATTGGCAGTAACCAAATATGTCTCTTCTAGGTCTTTTGGTGTGCCATCGGTTTATCTATGATAAAAGCAGGCAGCTTCCGTAAGTACTGAGAATTATATAAATTGAAATATATACAATAGATTCCAGTCCTCAATGATTTTTATTTTTGGAACCATTCTTTACCAGGACCTTGTAACTATAGAAAACCCCACCTTTTAGTTTTTCTTTCCTACCTTCTACAATATTCAGGCATTTAAGACCCAAACACTCTCATCCAGTTATTAAATTCACCTCTTGTACCTTTTGTAATATGCCCTTCCCCAAGGGACATTGACCCTATACTTAAGTTTCTGAACTAAAGAATAGAAATATAAAGAGATGCTGTTTTCCTATAATAATGGATGCAATAGGGTACCATTCCCTGATAATATAATGAAGGAGCCCATTCCTGTGCTGTACGATAAAATAAACCAGGGAAGTGCACTGCTAATCACATTTAGCTGGTTGTCCACTGTCATACCATCAGCAAGAGAAAAAGATTTGCTAAAAGGAGGCTAGGTGGGGTAAAAAAGACCCTTCTCCGAAACTTAAACTCTGTGTATTGTATAGAATAACGGGCTGTTCCGTGATTTTGGGATACCATTCTGATTGAAAGCACTATAGTTAGAACATTCCAGAACTTGCTATTTGTAAACCTTGCCCTCCCCCATGTCTAGAGATATAGAGAACCTGTGGAATATGATCAGAGTCACAATGCCTTTTAGAACTGTAAATTTATTTATATGAAAAATCAAAACAGTGATTCATTAACTTTAAGGCAGAACAATGTAAGTAACTATATCCAAGTGCTATGTTAGAGAACAAATGTATTTTTATGCCAGCAGCTGGTAAGTAAAACACTGTTTTCTTGGAATCAAAAAGCATAATTATCTGTACAAATTTCTTTCCAGATCCTGTCATTGGCCTTGCATACTTGTCTCCAAAAATATAACTTGCGACACCCTGCAAGCAGTACTGATGGAGGTCTGCTGGTAGAACATAAGAGTTGGGAGTACTTTAGAGGATTGTAAAGCAATTTGGGTTTCATTAGGCTGTAGTGAGTGAAGGCTTGAGTTGTTTGTACAATGATCTGTTCCCTTTGTATAATATACGGTTCTAATTATGCTTTGCAGAGAAAATGTCTCTAAATTCAGCATCTTCCACATCCGACACTTTAGGACGTCAGCAGTCTTTAGTAAGTATTAGATCATTTTATGTGAAGTTCTACTGTGATTGAATATTTTAAGACCATCTCTCATGCTGTTTGAACCATTAGCACTTTTTATCCTAATCAGATATTCACTGTACCTGTCGGTTGTGGTACAGTTAGACTATAGGTGAGGTAATTTTTTTTTTTTTACTGTGTAACCATTCTACCTTATCAGATACTGTCTCTCTTGGTACAGGATGTTGTCATAAATTTTGACAAGAAATGACATTTAAGACCACAAAATATACCAATTGTTTCACAATTGTATTTTCATGCCAACAAACCTGAAAACTTGGTTTTAAAACGTTTCAAATGGGTTCTTGACTTTGTACAGCTCTAATGCACCTTTTTTTGTGTAAGAAGGCAAAGTTAATTGACAGCACAATACTTTGAATGTTTGTATGACACCCTGGGTTAGTGCAGCACAAGTACCGTTAAAGCACTTTTGTGTTAAGTATATTCTTTCCTTCAACTCTCTTGAATCCTCATCTGTCATCAACATCGAGGCACATTGTTGGTGCATAGATAAGGGAGCTTTAACCTGTTTTGTATGTGACGCATGAGCTCTCAATGCATTGACAGTGGAAAGATGTTAAGTTGTTCAACAATAATCTTCACTTTGATTAATACTGATGTTCACCCCAGATTATTTTTTATTATATTTGTGATGCATTGAACGAAACAAGACAATCAGACCCCATCACAGGTTAAGTGCAGCCAGAACTGAAAATTGGATCTGAAAAAGGAGTTAAAATTACCATTTCTTTTTTTTTAGAGATACAGCACTGAAACAGGCCCTTCGACCCACTGAGTCTGTGCCGACCATCAACCACCCATTTATACTAATCCTACACTCATTCCATATTCCTACCACATCCCCACCTGTCCCTATATTTCCCTACCATCTACCTACATTAGAGGCAATTTATAATGGCCAATTTACCTATCAACCTGCAAGTCTTTGGCGTGTGGGAGGAAACTGGAGCACCCGGAGAAAACCCACGCAGACACGGGGAGAACTTGCAAACTCCGCACAGGCAGTACCCAGAATTGAACCCGGGTCGCTGGAGCTGTGAGGCTGCGGTGCTAGCCACTGTGCCGCCCCATTTTTTGTGTTGCCCTTTTTGTGGTTAAATGAGCAAGCCTATATTATGCTGGCTGCTTTGTGGTTTTATTTGCAATTAGAAAATTCAGATGCAGTCTGTAACCTTTCGGCTTAATATAGAATACCAGTATACAACTGTGAAGCTATGTCTGTCAAGCTTTGCTTAAACCAATAGAAAGCATTTTAAAAGTTTATTAAAAGGATTGTATCTTAAACTGCCCAATTTGCAATGAATGCCTTTTTCATACTAGTTTTAACTGTTTGACTTGCTTTCACAGATGATGAAGTGGTAACAGTGAATACGCCAGCATTTGCAGAGTCTGTCACAGAGGGAGATGTCAGGTGGGAAAAAGGTACAGTATTTTAGAAGATGATGAATATTTGGTTAGTTGTAAAGTGGGCTGGATATGTGAAAATTGGTGGGGTCCACTAGATTAAGTGTTTGAGAGGGTCTTTTTGTCCCCCAATGTTTCTCCAATCACATTATCACTGGCAAATGTTAAGTTATTCCTTAAAAACATATTAGTGGAAATACACTTTTGTGAAAAATTCCAAGCGTGTCTGGGTTCTGGAGGCTATTTTAAGAAAATGGTATATGAATAAATGGAAATAGATTCCTAACAAAGTTTTTAAATTATGTAGCCATATTTAAAACCTAGTATTACATGTGACTGTAACCATGGTAAGCTTTCTCTCCTCATCCATCTTGACCTGTCTGCATCCTTTGACGCAGTCGACCACATCACCCTCCTCCAGTGCCTCTCCTTGGTTGTCAAACAGGGTGGGACTGCACTTGCCTGGTTCTGTTCTTATCTATCCATTCATAGCCAGTGAATCACCTGCAGTGTCTTTTCTTCCCATCCCGAACCACTACCTCTGGTGTACCCCAAGCATCTATCCTTGGCCCCCTCCTATTTCTCACCTCCGGCAACAGCATTGGAAAAAAACAATGTCAGATTCCACATTTAGGCTGACGACACCTATCTCTACCTCATCACCTCTCTCAACCCCTCCTCTGCCTCTGGTTTGTCACAGTGCTTGCCCAACATCCGGTGCTGGGTGAACAGAAGTTTTCTCCAACTAAATATTGGGAAAGACTGAAGTTGTTGTCTTCTTTTGCTTTTGCTAACAACCAGTTTATGCCGCAGTGTGTCTCTAGCCTGGACTGGTAGGATATAGCAACAGAAGCAAGCCTTTCAACCCTCAAGCCTGTTTTGCCATCCAGTTAGATCATGGCTGATCTATACCTGATCTTCATTTACCTGTTTTTGATGCCTTGCCCAGCTAAATTTTCTGGCCCCCTTAGGAATTGCCATATGCACATGAAGATTTGGAGGGGAACTGAATAGAAAACAGTGCATTGGGGAAGTAATGTAATAATTCCAGATGTGCACATTGGGTACTGAGATGTCCTTTATAATATTTGTTTGTAATCAGGCAATAAATGCAAACAGTGCTTTTGGCTGTATATGCTTTTAGGGTTATGTGACAACTTGGTGTTGAAACTGCCCTATAACTCCACCATACTACTCTATCATACAACTAAAGAACAAACGATTGAAGTGACTATAGAACTGCAATCTAATATTGGGGTTCAGATAACTTGCGAATTTATGTAACCTTTGTTTTTTTTAATATCGATGTCCCTGAATGAATGTTTTGCATTCTGCATTCCCATATTAAATATTCATTTCCTGTGTTTCATTGCAGCTGTTGGTGATGTAGTAAGTGAAGATGAGGTGGTGTGTGAAATTGAAACTGATAAGGTCAGTAATATTTTTGATAGTTGCTTAGCAGAAACATTCTTTTTCTCTGTCTCTGTACTAAGCATGGCTGAAAAGGCAGTTGGGTCTCTGGTATTGCTCCTGTATAACTGTCACTAGAAATTAAATAATAAGTGATTCCAGCCCCATGATATTTCATTTCCTTTCCTTGTAGCTCCTTGTGCCTTCCATGTTGACAGTCCCCTATTTGCATCCATAGTATCACCTTGGGGAGAGTTTTAGTTTGCTGGGTTGCTCAGAGCTTATGGGTTCCCTTCAAGAAATTACTTCATGAATTTTATTGCTCCAAATTGGAAGGTGTCTGAAGAACTTGGAGCAGCTGTGTGGGCAAAGTGGGAACAAGCTGGACAGAGGAGAGTGGAAGCCCAAGTCTGGTGAGGGTGGATAGGAGCAGGGCAGAGGGAGGGAAAGTAAAGTGTGTAATCTCTGTCTCCAGGAGAGGCAAATTTGAGAACAGAAAAAATCCGAAGTGGGGCAGTAAGCAAGAAGGAATCCTAAATCTCTCGCCTCATTCTGAATGTGTTGACAGATTCTGCAGTTTGTTTCCACTAACCTGGACTGTGAATGCTGGCAGGCTATTTGACCACTGAAACGAATGCCGTCCAACCACATTCAGTACTTGCCCACTTCCTCATTCAGGTGCAGAAAATCCAGCTGATTTCCTCTCGCCCCTTTTTCTAACAGCAGCACTGGAAAACTCAAGACAAATTAGAGCACTTCCACCACCGTCAATGCGACACAGATGAGGAGTAGACCTTCCGTCTGTGTGAAGAAATGGTAAATTTTTAAAGAAAAACTGTACAACACAAATGCTGTCTGTTCTTGCAGTTTATATAGCAGGTTTTAGAGAAAGGGCGGGAGAAAAAGAATCCTTGCTTTTTGAAAATTCAGAATGTGGGATTCCAGGACTAGATTAGCATAATAAAATGCACCATGTTAAAGGGAAATATTTCCATTGTCAAAAGGTGCAACCTTTTTATTATCAAATAGTTCCTAAACTCTCCTGCCTGTCTGCCACAAGAAATCCTACTTCCAGCATTGCTGTTACATGTCCATAGAGAACCAATATTTTAGAAGCTGAAAACTAGCCAAACTGATCAGCTAACTATGGCGAGTAGCTCTGTGGGGGTGACTGGCAATTTGTATCGGTCCTTTGTGTTAATCAGTAAACTTTAAACCAGATGCTGGTAGTCTGTAGCTAGACTGTGGTCAGAATAGTCTGTCCTAGTTCCCACACTGTAGAGTGGAAAAGACATACAAATGAAATTCAGTGAGGATGCACTCTCATCGCAGAGGCATGCTAGATAAAAGCAGTGATCTCAGTATTGGCCATTTAATATAAACATAGAAACATTTATGGTGCAGAAGGTGGTTATTTGGCTCACTGTCCTGGTTGAAAAAGTGCTATCCAACCTCATCCCACCTTCCAGCTTTTGGTCTGTAGCCCTGGATTATGGCACCTCAAGTGCATATACAAGTGTTTTTTAAATGTAGGTTTCTGCCTCTACCACCCTTTCAGGCAGAGAGTTCCAGATCTCCTAACTCCCCTCTGATCTACCAACTATTTTAAATCTGTGCCCCGATTATTTACCTCTGCTAATGGAAATTTGTCTTTCCTATTTGCTCTATCTATCTCATGATTTTATACACCTCAATTAAATCTCCCTTTAGCCTCCTCTGTTCGAAAGAAAACAACCCCAGCCTGTCCAATCTTTTATCATAGCTAAAATTCTCCAGTCCCAGCAACATCCTCGTAAATCTCGTTTGTACCCTCCATGGGACAATTGCATCTTACCTGTAATGCAGTGACCAGAACTGTACGCGGTAGTCTAGCTGTGGTCTAACTAGTATTTTATACAGTTCTAAACACGACCCCTCCCTCCGCGGCCAATGAAGGAAAGTATTCTGTATACCTTCTTGACCACTTTATCTAACTGTCCTCCTACCTTCAGGGATCTGTAGACATGCACTCCAAGGTCCCTCAATTCCTCTACACTTCTCGGGATGTTGCTTGTTACTCCTCAAATACAATGTCTCACTCTTCTCTGAATCGAATTCCATTTGCCATTTTTCTCCCTACCTGACGAGTTCATTTGATGTCTACCTGAAATCTACAGCTTTCTTCCTCACTTCACCACTTGGTCAATTTTCATAATATCTGCAAACTTCTTAATCATGCCCTGTACATTTAAGTCTAAATCATTGATGTATACCACGAACAGCAAGGGGCCCAGTACTGAGCCCTGTGGAGCCCCATTGGAGGCAGCCTTCCAGTCAGAAAAACACCTGTCATCCGTAACCCTGTACTTCCTGCCACTGAGCTAATTTTGGATCCAACTTGCAGCCTTCCCTTTTAATTTTCTGATCAGTCTGCCATGAGGGACCTTAGTAAAATCCACATAGACTTCATAAAATACCCTCATCAACCCTCCCATCAAAAAATTCAGTCAAGGTAAGCAGACACGACCTTCCCTTAAATCCATGATGACTGGCCTTGACTAATCATGCTTTTCTCCATGACAATTTATACTGTGCCTCTGAAATTTTTCCAATAATTTGCCCAATTTAACCTTATCTTTGACTTGTTCTCCGGTTGAGCGATGCTCTTGGCACATGGCCTCACTGAATTTGCATTTGATTGTTTTGGGTTTTGGCAACGAATATGTTGCATTCTTTCTGATCTCTGCAGCATTATGAGCTTGTCTTATGTCCTTTTTTACTTCCCCTCTGAACTTCCTATATTTAGCTTGGTTTTCACTTGTATTATCAGCCTGACTGGTAATGTGCACTCTCTTTCTGCTTCATCTTGCTCTCTCTCTCTCTCTTTCATCATCCAGGGAGCTCTGGCTTTGCTTACCAATATTTTGCCTTTGTGGAAATGTGCCTTGACTGTACCCAAACCATCATTAATGGCAGCCCAATGTTCTGTTAGTTTTGCCTGCCAGTCTTTGATTCCAGTTTACCTGGGCCAGATTTGTTTTCACCCCACAGAAATTTGCCATCCTACAATTATGTATTTTTGTTTACTATAGATTGCTCCTTGTGCAGTTCCATAGCTAATCTAAACTTTGATATAATGATCACTGTTCCCTAAACGATTCCCAACTGACATTTGATCCCTTGACCTACCTCATTCCCCAGTACCAGATCCAGCAATGACCTCCTTGTTGGGCTGTAAGAAAACTGATCAAAAAAATTCTTCTGAACATACTTCAAAAGCTTTCTCCCCCTTGCCTTTTACATTATTACCATGCCAGTTTACATTGGGATAATTAAGGTCCCCCATTTATATGGTAAAAATATAGTTTCTGCACCCCTCTCTGATTTCCCTGCAAATTTGCTCCTTTATATGTTTCCTAGTAGTTGGTGGCTTATAAAATACACCCACTAGTCCAAATGTACCTGTGTTGTTTCATAAATTCTAACCAAATAGATTCTTTTGTTGGCCTCTCTAGGCTATCCTCTCTATCCAGCACTGTAATGTTCTCCTTAATCAATACTGCGTTATGTTTAGGGTTACTCGCCCAATTTACTCCCCCTCGGTGCTCCACCTTTGTACTCAGTGACGTCAATGTTGATGTCACTCTTTCAGAATTCTGTGAACACTCAGGTGTTTATGCTAGGCAGCTCCTCTCTTGGTGTTCAGCGCTGACCGGGGTTTCTCTATCACTGACAGTTTTTTTATATTCTCTGGGCTCCTCCTTTGGTGCTCCCCACTGATAGCCCCTGTTCCTACACCTGCCTGTTCTTTCACATCAACCCAGTTTTCTCTTTGTTTCCTAAAACTATTACTACCAATTCTTCAGAAAATAACAACCTCAACAACTTTTCATGTGACGCCCCTCGCCCCAGTAAAATGCTCACTATTCAGTAAATTAACAAAATTACTCCCAGCTTGTGGTTTTGCTGTGGGGAGAGTGGGGGCAGTCTCGCTTGTAAGCATCAAGTACTAAGATTTCAGATGCATTGCCACCATGATCTTTTCCTTGAGGTTGCCACTGGGAGTGAGATTTTGTAAAATTACATTATAATTTAAATTTTTTTTAATCGACCTCATCAGTTCTCCTTTTCTTGCACTAATTTGAGAACTCTCAGTCATCCTTCTGGTCCAGCTAATTATTAACATACATCTGTAGTGCGATAATTTGGTTACTTCAGTCACCACATTACTTTTGCGTTCAAGGTTCAATTATTGTGTCTGTACGATGCTGTAATCTGAACAAAACAGTTAATCATTCCACTTCCTATCTTAAGGTTCATCATAATAAATGCATCTTGTAATCGCTGCCTTCAACAACTTATTTTTGCCCATGGATTGTTTGGAATGTGAAAGAAAGCACGTTGTCCTATTTTCCATATGTGCACCAAAGTCAATTTTTGTTTGACATCTTTGTGATTAGCATTTACTTTACCACCTTAACATTTCATTGCAATGTATATAACAAACTTTTTTGATCCATCTTTTGCATCTGCAAACAGTACTGCATCATATGCAATGGGTTGTTAATTTTCAATTGACCTTGAATCCAGTTGCTGAATGCCCAGCTTCTCTGTCATTCCGTGAACTGAACCTTAAAATTGCTGCTACCTCCCAATTGACAATCAGCATTAAAAATGAAGCAGAGGAGTTCTTTGTCTACGTAAAGACATGCTGCCAGGCCATAGTTCCTGAAATTAATTCTTCTTTCTTTCAGACATCGGTGCAGGTTCCTGCTCCACATGCTGGTGTTATCGAGGAGCTCCTAGTCCCTGATGGGGGTAAAGTGGAAGGAGGAATCCCTCTCTTCAAACTCAGAAAGGCAGAAGGTGGGTTCTCCCCACCCGTGTGCTTGCTAGCCTACAATGTCTCCTGGTTAAGTAACGCTTCGATTTTAAAGCTCTTATCCTTGTTTTCAAATTTCTCTATTACGACCAGGTGAGAAGGGGTCCAGGGGTTTCCCCTTAGTCTTTGTCTGGTTTAAGTGTAACAGGGTTTAATTTTTAAAAACACCATGTTTCAGCTCCCCTTGGCGAATCCTTGTTCACCTCTTTCCAATTGTAAGGCAAGGAAATCAATTCAAACAGATTTTCTTAGATTTTAAACCAGAAAGGTCGAAGTTTATTAATGTTAAACTCTAATCCGGTTACTGACTACAAATATGCGACGCAACCACGCTAACATGCATATGATAAACGCACACGCAGATAGAGTCAGAAAAGAATAAAGGGGAAAGGTTTGAGGCAATAGCTGGGTTATTTTACTGTCCTTTGAGTTCGCTGTGAAGTCTTTAGTTGCCGGGTCAGACTTGCAAATTTGTTGGGGCCCAGTGCATGCTTCAGCTTGTTTCGAGGTCGGAGTCTTTTCTCTTTTGAGGTTTACGTGTCTTCCGTGGGTCTGGTGACTTGGGAGAAAGCGGAAGAGAGAGAGAGGCTACCTTACTCCAGGTTCCAGTTCTAAACTGCCTTCTGAGCCTTTCTGGCACAATTCAAAAAACCCCAGGTTGCCCAGCAGGTTAGTCATGTGACCAGCTGGTTTGACCACTTCTGTTTGTGGATTCTGCCATCTTAGCAGTCATCCTGGAATGTGAGCATCCTTACTTTCAATGTCTGGTGATCACAGCCCATTTTGGGATAAGTGGACCAGGAAATAGTCCTTTGTCTCTCCAAGCACTGACTCTTAGTATGCAAATGTTTTTCCAGCCAAGTGTCTTTTTTTTTAACAAGTCCTTTCTCCACTCCAGCAACAGTTTAAAATCAATGCTCATATGCCAAAATTAATATGCCTCATTCTTGGCAGGTGCAGGTCTGCATGATACATCTGTGACCATGTCTGTCCCTATCTCTCTCATCTCTTCCAGATCCAACCCACCTGAGATACCTGCGTTCATCTCATTTGACCTCTTCACCATCCCTGACTTTAATTGCTCCACCATTGGCAGCCATGCCAAGGCCTTAAGCTCTGGAATTCCCTCACTTTCCTCCTTTAAGACACTCCTCACAACCTATTCTTTGGCCAAGCTTTTGACCATCTGCTTTAATTGCCATGACAACTTCTGCTTTATAATGCCTCTGCGAAGTGCTTTGGGATGTTTTATTATGTTAATGTGCTATATAAATACAAATTGTCGGATGTTGCACAATGTTTTGGAGAAATCGCAGCTTAACCCTGGTTAATTGTGTGTTTTTTTTTTTTGCTTTTCTAGCTGGTGCTGCAAAACCCAAACCAGAAGCCCCTCCCACCCCTAAACCAGAAGCACCACCACCAGCAGCCACAGCAGGGGCGATTCCTACTACAATGCCACCTGTGCCACCAGTAAATATGCAGGCCATGGATAGTAAACCTGGTGAGTAAAATCAATGACTTGCATTTAAAAAGGCTTATATTAACTGAGTGCTTTATAACATCTCTGAAATGCCTCAACTCCTTCATGTGCATTGAATTAAAGTGACTTATGCAAGCAAATGTGTTGGCCATGCTGTGCACAGCAGGATCCCACAAGCAACAGTAAGTTGTATTATTGGTGACATTGATCAAGGGAGGAATGTTGAATAGGGCACAAGGAAATTCCTGCTCTTCAAATAGTGATACCTTTAACATCCATCAGGCAGTTGGGGTGCTCCTTATCTGAAGGACAGCACTTCCAACAATGCAGCATTCCCCCCAGTACTGCACTGGACTGGCAGCCTAGACATGCATCCAAGCACTCATGAGGCTTAAACCCACAACTTTCTGACTCGGAGGAGTGCTATCGAGTAAGCCCAGCTGACACAAACAAAGAAAACAGTGGAAACAATAGATTGCTATTAATCTTGGATGGTTCAGCAATCCTTTTGCTGTACATAACTGTTTATAACATGGATCTGTGACTTCTCGCCAGTGCACTTGCTATACTCTCTCTATTGTGTGCGCATAATAGCTGTGATAGTTATATTGTTGGCAGGTAATCCTCTTATGTTGTTTAAATAGGGTTTTGCCAGAGGCATCTACACAACAGGAGATATGAATAGGATATAAAGTAGGTTTTACACATCCAGTTCCTAACATCACCTCGTGTTCTGTTTTATTCCAGTGTCAGCAGTGAAACCGACTGCCATCCCTATTGGACACTTGGCCGCAGCTTCAGACGTGGGACTGAAAGGTGTCAGATCAGAGCATAGGGTAGATATGAAGCAGTAAATCAAACTGGTTACAACCTACCTTATATTTGAGTTTATTGTATAGAAATAACTAGTTGAGTATTTTTATAGATAACAAATATTTATCTGTAAACTGATATGTAGCTGTCATTCATAAAAAGTTAATGCATCTTTTATAATTTAAAAAAAGAAGTGAAGTTCTGTTCTTCTCTGGCTGAGAGATCAGGTGGGTAAACCCCTGAATTCGCTCCTGCACAGCAGAACAATAGCGTAGGGTTCGCTTTTCTGAGTCTTTGGGTAGCAGTATGCCGCAGATTTGATTCCACTTTGCTGTGCTTCTGGCTCCAATTGCCTTGCTGTGGAGTGGTGTCAAAAGGAAGCAAAGCATCTCCAGACAGAAGATGCGACTAAGTCAGTTTTGCAACCATGGTTGACTCACACTCGTGCCTTTGGGTGCAGAGCTCTGGCCACACCACTGTCTGGGCTGCTAGTGGTGCAGGGCCTGGGGAATTTATGGGGAAAAAGTATTGTATCCTATTCCAGGAATCTATTCTTCTAAACATAAATGTGAATAGTTGAAAAGGACACAGCCATACAAGATATTTGAGGGTTGGCAAGTTTCTTTCTATGCTTGCTCTGACTATGACAGTTAATGATGCAGCACTGCCTATGGAATAATCATCGATTTATTGATTTTCGATCACCATCACCAGAAACAGAAGCATGACCATATTGTCTGTGAACATTAAGAAAACCTGATTCTTCATATGTAATGTTGAGAGGATATCACTTTGTATTTTAGGAGTAAGGAATAATAACGTGATGTGTCAAAGCAATGATTGTAATCCCAGGTATCAACTATTCTGTATGTAATCTATTTGAACCTCTTGATTAGACAACAGCCTTGGAGATCAAGTTTGTGTAAAATAGAGTAATTTTGTAATTGAATTCTAAATGTTTAGGTTAAAATGAACAGAATGAGGCTTCGAATTGCACAGCGGCTAAAAGAGGCTCAGGATACTTGTGCCATGCTAACTACCTTCAACGAGATTGACATGAGGTAAGATGGATTTGACAGCTGCAGTCAGCATAATGAGGCGCATGCATAGAGCTGTCAGTGTTAGTTATATTGTTTTGTTTCTCTCAGTTTGATTATCAGGAAAGATGTAATATAAAATCATTCTTTTGAACATGTTCTAGCTTAAATTTAGATGCTGAAATCTGTTGTCCGGCTTAGAAAGTCTTCTGCTACAAGAGCGATAATATAATGATCCCACCTGGTTTCCATTGAGGCAATGAGAGGTAGTACATAGTGACTCATCTACAGGCATCAAGTCAGAACTGCCTAAACCTGTTCATTCTTTGCTTTGAAAGAAGATGCAGAAAACTTGTTGGATTCTGTTGGGGAACGAGAGGGACATACTTACGGTATGTTTTCTCACCCCTTAACCCTTTCCTGAATCTCCCCATGTCATAACTATTCACAGCAAAAATTCAATTGGCCTCTGCTGGTGCATTTCTGGACTGGTCTGGGACTATAGGAAGGTCTACCCTTCAGTTATTCCTTCCGTGTGGTGGCGTACAATGAGATTGACAGCTCACTGATTTTTAAAATTTGTTTTTGGGATGTGGACATCGCTGGCAAGGCCAACATTTATTGCCCATCCCTAATTACCCTTGAGAAGGTGATTAATTACTGGCACAAACCCATGATACTGAAGACCTGTGCTCCAGAACTTGCCACGCCCCTGGCCATGCTGTTCCAGTACAGCTGCAACACTGGCATCTACCTGGCAATGTGGAAAATTGCCCAGGTATGTCCTGTACACACAAAGCAGGACAAGTCCAACCTGGCCAATTACTGCCCCATCCGTCTACACTCAATCATCAGTAAAGTGATGGAAGGTGTCATCGACTGTGCTATGAAGCGGCACTTGCTTAGCAATAAGCTGCTCAGTGACGCTTAGTTTGGGTTCCGCCAGGGCCACTCAACTCCTGCCCTCATTACAGCCTTGATTCAAACATGGACAAAAGAGCTGAACTCTAGGTGAGGTGAGAGTAACTGCCCTTGACATCAAGGGAGCATTTGATTGAGTATGGCATCAAGGAGCCCTAGCAAAACAGAAGTCAGTGGGAATCGGGGAAAATTCTTTGCTGGTTGAAGTCATACCTAGCACAAAGGAAGATGGTTGTGGTTGTTGGACATCACTGCAGGAGTTCCTCAGGGTAGTGTCCTGGGCCCAACCATCTTTAGCTGCTTCATCAATGACCTTCCTTAAATAATACACTCAGAAGTGGGGATGTTCGCTGATGATTGCACAATGTTCAGCACCATTCGTGACTCCTCAGATACTGAAGCAGTCCACGTAGAAATGCAGCAAGACCTGGACAATATCCAGACATGGGCTGATAAGTGGCAAGTAACGTTTGCACCACACAAGTGCCAGGCAATGACCATCTCCAGCAAGAGGGAATCTAACCATCTCCCCTTGACATTCAATGGCATTACCATCACTGAATCCCCCACTATCAACATCCTGGGGTTACCATTGACCAGAATCTGAACTGGAGTAGCCATATAAATAGTGTGGCTACAAGAGCAGGTCAGAGGCTAGAAATCCTGCGGTGCGTAACTCACCTACTGACTCCCCAAAGCCTGTCCAGCATCTACAAGGCACAAGTCAGGAGTGTGATGGAATATTCTCCACCTTCCTGGATGGGTGCAGCTCCAACAAAACTCAAGAAGCTTGACACCATCCAGAACAAAGCAGCCCGCTTGATTGGCAACCCATCCACAAATGTTCACACTCTCCACCGCCGACGCATAGTGGCAGCAGTGTGTACCATCTACAAGGTGCACTGCAGCAATGCACCAAGGCTCCTTAGACAGCACCTTCCAAACCCGCGACCTCTACCAACTAGAAGGACAAGGGCAGCAAATGCATGGGAACACCACCACCTGCCAGTTCCCCTCCAAGTCATGCACCATCCTGACTTGGAACTATATTGCTGTTCCTTCACTGTCGCTGGGTCAAAATCCTGGAACTGCCTTCCTAACAGTACTGTTGGTGTACCTACCTCACGTGGACTGCAGAGATTCAAGAAGGCAGCTCACCACCACCACCACCTCAAAGGCAATTAGGGATTGGCAGTAAATGCTGGCCTAGCCCGCGACGCCCACATGCTATGAATGAATAAAAAAAACTCGGGGCACAATGATGTCCACCATCATGGTCGTTCCCCATATTCTATTCTAGTTCTCAATCTTGATGCTTTCTCCTCCTCTTTCCCACCCCAGTCTTATATTGAAGTAATCGCAGAGCTCTTGTGAAACTCTGACTCTGAAAACCTTGAATGCTCAGTAAAGAGAAGGTTTACAGGGCAGAGTGTTAGCTTTTAAACTGGAAGTTCAAGATATGGCCTCAGTTACTATCATTAGGAAATTTCTTTCCATATGCCATTTAAACCCTTTGGCAAACTGAAATATCATCTCCACTTAAAGACAAGCTCATGTAAATATTTGTTCCTAATGTGCTTTTGTTGTAAGGTGGACAGACTGCACAATATTAATTTAAGGGAAAATATTTGTCTCTTGTGCTGGAAATGATGCTTTTAACATTTCTTTTAAGGGGCTAATATGCTAGTTTTGGTTTACAGCTCTTCAGGATAGTGTTGTGTGCTGTAATAATACCTATTTAAACAGATTAGCGAAGAATGCACTTTACAAGACTGACATCTGCCTGGAGACTGAAGAGAAGGAGGGAAGAGATGGGGGAGAGAGATAAACCCTCGAGGGAGAAGCCTGGTCTTCAAATGAAAGCAGTTTAATGAGGAGGCAATGAAATTTTGATATAGTTAGCCTAGAAGATTTTATCATTCCTGGCTCCTTTTCTTGTATTCTTGCATCTTGGGGATGCATAATGGTGTTAGGGAAGTAATCCTAGAGTTAATGAGCTTAAGTGCAGGAAAACAAACAGGGTTAAGGGGAAAACACAGACATAGACACCTTTTATCAAGTCAGTGGACACACTATCCACTTTCACTGGCCTTAACTGTTTCATTGCTGGTTTCATTTTAAATACAGATTTTCTCTTTTTTAATTGTTGCACTATCAATATTTCCAGAGAATTCTGTCTTCACTGAACAGTTTAAGATTCCAGTTCAGTGCTGGGGTTGGAGCACTTTTCCACTTTTGATGCCAACTGTGTCAGCATCAAGTGCTTCAAGGTCAGTTACGTAAACACAATAGGTTAGATGCAGAATAAAGCTCCTGTTTCCAACATTGTGTATTGAATGCAATCATTTCACAGTTGTAACATGTCTATAATCATTTTGCAACAGTAAAGGAAGACTATCTTTCTGCTTCATAGCAAGAGCCCATCAAGTGTGCATCAGAACTAGTTAATAAACTCTTCTGCAATTCAGTTTCCCTCCCAGTATTAAAGTATTTTAAAGGTGGAACCTTGGAAAATAGCAAAGTCCAAAATTCTATTATGGTTCTGTTTGCTTCTCTGGAGAAACTTCTGCAATGCATGTAAGTTGCTTTTTGGATTTGTCTTAACATGTATCTCATAGGTGCAACTATGGTGAGTGTTTGGCAAGGAGAGGAGGCAGTGGTGGTGTTAGTGTCATATTTGACCCAGAGATGAACTTCCATCTACAGACCCCCATCTAAATATCCCTCCTGTTAACTGTCCTCCATCTATACCCCTCCTGTGACCAGACTCCCATCTACAGACTCCTCCTGTTAACTGGTTTCAATTATTCATATAATTTGGAGTTGGAACTAATTAGTTTAAACTGCTATCTGGAACATCACACGTATACCACATTGCTATGGAGATAGAAAATGCAGGGGGTGCCTGTTGGGCTCTTGATCTATGTGCTTGCTGACAGTCCGTTGGCTTTTGGAAGTCGGTTGGACTCAGGAGCAAAGAGGCCATCTGGCACCAGGGGTGATTTTGTTTTCAGTAAAGCTCATGCTCAACTGGGGAAGTCCAGTTCCAGGAGGTCTGACACCTCAGAAGATAGCTAATTAAGGAAATCAGATTCCTCAGAGTTGTGGTACACTTTGGATTGGTTCCAGGTGAAGTGCACAAAACGCCAAGATCCCGTAACGTATAGGGAATTTCTTGGGGTAAAAGTAAACAGTCGAATAGGAGTGCTCTGTTGAGATTTAGAATTTAAAGCATGACTTCATGTTCTGTTAAGATTTTAAAGTTAAAATATAAATGTTTCCAAACTGTAGTGTTACTAGTATTTTGCTTTGGTTAACTCTTGTACAGTATTTTTTGTTGGTGAAAACATGAAATCTTGTGGCGTAATCCTTTCAGTAATAACTGGGAATTCAACTCTTTTTAAACGTTAATGGTCCTGAATGGGATCATAATAGTATCCTAACTCACACCAAATCCCATTCTCGTATCATCCCAGTGCCTGCTGCCTACATTGGCTCCCATCAAGAAGTTAAGAAGGGTTCCCATTGTGTAGGATCTTTACACTTGGCAATATGACCATAGTAAATAAACATTGATATGTAACCACCCTCTGTTTGTTTGCCAGCTTCTCAAACCAGGAGTTTTAATTTGTTTTGCATTCAAAAAAATTTAATTCCCAAATTAAAAGTTACCTCTAGAAAATGAAAACAAACCATGAACCAGGTGATCGTAACAATGCGGGCAGCAGAGCTTTTGATGAAAACAAAATAAACAGAATAACAAACTTGCAGCTCACACTTGCCCACTCTCCTCCTTGTCTCAACTCCCTCTGATGTCTGCTTCTCTGGAGCACCTTGAAGCAGGTCAGTGGTGGGATGGGGGACACCATCCATAGTTAGTGATGTGTATGAGTTGTCTTCTATTTTAAGAAGAATGCTTCTGATTACCGTGAGATGCAAGTCTAACTCAGGCAGCAGTCTTCTTATCTTTCTTTTGGGCCTCCTTATCTCGAGAGACAATGGATACGCGCCTGGAGGTGGTCAGTGGTTTGTGAAGCAGCGCCTGGAGTGGCTATAAAGGCCAATTCTGGAGTAACTGTACAATAATGGGGTAAAAAGAGTTTGTAAAAGAAGCAGTTACCATGGATTCAGGTCATGTGAGACTAAGAGCGAGGGAAATGTTGCAGATAAAGCCTGGAGTGTTAAAAGAGCCTCGTGGTACCCTCGTAAGCATTAATGCTAATCTCTTCAAGCATTTTAATATTGTGAAGGAATATGGTTGTAAGTGGCAGACATGCTTGATACAGTGCATTCTTAGAAAGTGTAGCTCAAGGTCATGAGATGGCTAGTTATCTCATTAGTTGTCTTGCAGCATTGGGTCATCGAGGTAGCACTGATTTCCCATATTCATCTCCTTCCAAAGTGCCTGGGCACTTCCTTTAGACAGGCTTCCTTATCCCAAAGAGATCCTTCTTTCTCTGCCTTATTTGGACCAGTATCGCTTCCACTGATTCCTTTGAACTTGGCGGATGTGTGCTTCTGAAACATTGTGCGATTTTCCAAAAACTATAAATGTGATGTTCGGCGTGCAGCAATAATCCATTTGCTTCTCTTCCTCCCATCCCCACCCCCAACTTACCACTTCCCGTCACAAGGCAACATGCTTGTAAAAGGGATTAGGGAGGACATCACGGCAGTACTTAGAGAGGATATCCCGGGGGGAATGTCCAGCGAGGCCATATGGGTGGAACTTAGAATTAAGGAAGGGGTGATCATTTTGATGGGATTATGCTATAGGCTCCCCAATAGTCAGGGGGAAGTGGAGGAGCATATATGTAGGGAAATCACAGATAGGTGTAGGAATTATAGGGTTGTAATAGTTGGTGATTTTAACTTCACTAATATTGACTGGGACTGCCTTAGTGCTAAGGGATCAGATGGGGAAGAATTTAAGTGTGTCCAGGATAGTTTTCTGAAGCAGTATGTGGATGGCCCTACTAGAGAAGGGGCTACACTCGACCTCCTGTTAGGAAATGAGGATGGGCAGGTGGTTGATGTGTCAGTGGGGGAGCACTTTGGGACCAGTGAGCATAACACTATTAGCTTCAAAATAGTTATGGAAAAGGATGGGACCGGTCGTCAGGTTGAAGTCCTAAATTGGGGGAAGGCTAATTTCGATGGCATCAGACAGGAACTCAAAAGTTGAATGGGAGAGGCTGCTTACAGGTAAAGGGACGTCTGGCAAGGGGAGGCTTTTAAAAGTGAGATAGGAAGAGTTCAGGGCCAGCATGTTCCTGTTAGATGGAAGGGCAAGGTTGGCAAGTTTAGGGAACCTTGGTTGACGAGGGATATTGAGGGTATGGTCAGGACAAAGAAGGCGGCATATGTCAGGTACAGGCAGCTGGGATCAAGCGAGTCCCTCGAGGAGTATAGGGGATGTAGGACTACACTTGAGGAAATTAGGAGTGCGAAAAGGGGCCATGAGATTTCACTTGCAGATAAGATAAAGGAGAATCCTAAAAGATTCTATAAGTGTATTAAGAGTAAAAGGGTAGCTAGGGAGAGAGTAGGTCCCCTTAAGGATCAGTGTGGCAATCTGTGTGGAGCCACAGGAAATGGGCGAGGTCTTAAATGAATATTTCTCGTCCGTATATACCGTGGAGAAGGTCTTGGAAGCTAGTGAGGTCAAGGGAGGGAACAGTGATATTCTGGAGCATATCAAAATTACAAAAGAGGAGGTGTTGGAGGTTTTGAAGCGCATTAAGAACAAAGAACAGTACAGCACAGGAACAGGCCATTCGGCCCTCCAAGCCTGCACCGATCTTGATGCCTGCCTAAACTAACACCTTCTGCACTTCCGGGGCCCATATCCCTCTATTCCCTTCCTATTCATATATTTGTCAAGATGTATCTGCTTCCACCACCTCCCCTGGCAGCAAGTTCCAGGCACTCACCACCCTCTGTGTAAAAAAACAAAAAACAAACTTGCCTCGCACATCCCCTCGCACCTTAAACCTATGTCCCCCAGTAACTGACTCTTCCACCCTGGGAAAAAGCTTCTGACTATCCACTCTGTCCATGCCGCTCATAACTTTGTAAACCTCTATCATGTCGCCCCTCCACCTCCGTCGTTCCAGTGAAAACAATCCGAGTTTATCCAACCTCTCCTCATAGCTAATGCCCTCCAGACCAGGCAACATCCTGGTAAACCTCTTCTGTACCCTCTCCAAAGCCTCCATGTCCTTCTGGTAGTGTGGCGACCAGAATTGCACGCAATATTCTAAGTGTGACCTAACTAAGGTTCTGTACGGCTGCAACATGACTTGCCAATTTTTATACTCTATGCCCTGACTGATGAAGGCAAGCATGCCGTATGCCTTCTTGACTACCTTATCCACCTGCGTTGCCACTTTCAGTGACCTGTGGACCTGTACGCCCATATCTCTCTGCCTGTCAATACTCCTAAGGGTTCTGCCAATTACTGTATACCTCCCACCTGCATTAGACCTTCCAAAATGCATTACCTCACATTTGTCCGGATTAAACTCCATGTGCCATTTCTCCGCCCAAGTCTCCAACTGATCTATATCCTGCTGTATCCTCTGACAATCCTCATTATCCGCAACTCCACCAACCTTTGTGTCGTCCGCAAACATACTAATCAGACCAGCTACATTTTCCTCCAAATCATTTATATATACTACAAACAGCAAAGGTCCCAGCACTGATCCCTGCGGAACACAACTAGTCACATTCCTCCATTCACTGATACCCTCTGTCTTCTATGACCGAGCCAGTTCTGTATCCATCTTGCCAGCTCACCTCTGATCCCGTGTGACTTCATCTTTTGTACCAGTCTGCCATGCGGGACCTTGTCAAAGGCTTTACTAAAGTCCATATAGATAACATCCACTGCCCTTCCTCCATCAATCATCTTCGTCACTTCCTCAAAAAACTCAATCAAATTAGTAAGACACGATCTCCCCTTCACAAAACCATGCTGTCTCTCGCTAATAAGGTGGATAAATCCCCAGGGCCTGACCAGGTGTATCTTAGGATGCTATGGGAAGCAAGGGAGGAGATTGCTGGGGCCCTGGCAGAGATTTTTGTATCATCGTTAGCCACGGGTGAGGTACCGGAAGACTGGAGGATAGCTAATTTATTTATTTTATTTAGAGATACAGCACTGAAACGGGCCCTTCGGCCCACCGAGTCTGTGCTGACCATCAGCCACCCATTTATACTAATCCTACACTAATCCCATATTCCTACCACATCCCCACCTGTCCCTATATTCCCCTACCACCTACCTATACTAGGGGCAATTTATAATGACCAATTTACCTATCAACCTGCAAGTCTTTTGGCTGTGGGAGGAAACCCACGCAGACATGGAGAACTTGCAAACTCCACACAGGCAGTACCCAGAATTGGACCCGGATCGCTGGAGCTGTGAGGCTGCGGTGCTAACCACTGCGCCACTGTGCCGCCCATAATGTTGTGCCTTTGTTTAAGAAGGGCAGCAGGGATAAGCCAGGGAACTGCAGGCCGGTGAGCCTTACATCAGTGTTGGGAAAGTTGCTGAGCTGGAGTCAGAGCTGCAGATATTGCAGGGCATCAAGGAGGGGAGAGTTACCTGGACAATTGTACAGGGCTTTGGTGAGACCTGGAGTACTGTGTGCAGTTTTGGTCTCCATATTTAAGGAGGGATATACTTGCATTGGAGGCAGTACAGCGAAGGTTCACTGGATTGGTTCCTGGGATGAGAGGGTTGACCTATGACTGGCTGGGTAAATTAGGTCTATATTCTCTGGCGTTTAGAAGAATGAGAAGTGATCTCATTTGAAGCATGCAAGTTTCTGAAGGGCTTGAAAGGATAGACACTGAGAAGTCGTTTCCCCTGGGTGGGGAATCTAGAACATGGGGGCGCAGTCTCAGGATAGGGGGTCGATCATTTAAGACTGAGATGAGGAGAAACCTTTTCTCAGAGGGTTGTAAATCTTTTGAATTCTCTACCTCAAGTCTTGTGAAAACTCTGTTCTTGGGTATATTTAAGGGTGAGAGATTTTTTTGCTGTCTTGGAATCGAGGGGTATGGTGAGCAGGTGGAAAAGTGGAGTTGAGACAGAGGATCAGCCGTGATCTTATTGAATCGCAGAGCAGGCTCAAGGGATTGCATTGTCTACTCCTATTATGTTTTTATATCAACCCTCAAAGCTATAATTATTTCTTCAATCGATCTTACAACCCCCCCCACAATTTTTTGAATCCCCCTCTCTATCTCGTCTGAAAACTCTATAACCAGGAATGTTGAGCAGCCATTTCTGCCCTCCTTTCAGCCATGACTTAGTAATAGCTATAATATCATATTCCCAAGTGTCATCTGTGCTCTCAGCTCATCTGCCTTATTTCCTAGTCTGTGTTCTAGCCTTTGTTTCCTCTGCCTTCCAACATGCTACTAATTTTCTGCATTCCATTTCCAACTTTTCTCCCTTCTGAATCTACTCTCAAATTCCCATTCCCCTGCTGAGATAGTTTAAACCCTTCCCAACAGGGCTAGCAAAATCCCCTGTGAGGATATTGGTCCCGCCCCTGTTGAGGTGCAACCCACGTGGCATGTACAGGTCCCACCTCCCCAGATGTGGTCACAATGCCTCAAGATCTAAAGCTGTCCGTCCTGCACCATCTCTCCACCTATGTATTCATCATCCCTATTTCAGTACTCACTCATACGTGGCACCGAGAGTAATCCAGAGATTACTACCTTTTGAGGTTCTGCTTTTCAGTCTCTCTCCTACCTCCCTAAACTCTGCCTGCAGGACCTCAACACTCTTTCTCTTTCATTGGTTCAATATGGATCACGACCGTTGGCTGTTCACACTTGCTCCTCACATTGTCCTGTAACTGGTCGATGACATCCTTAACTCTGGGACCAGGGAGGCAACGTACAATCCTGGATTTGTCTATGGCTACAGAAGTGCCAGTCTGTTTCCCATAATATAAAATTTCCTATCACTATTGCTCTTCTTCCTCCACACCCCCCCAACCATGCAGCTAAGCCACCCACGGTGCAGATGCACAAATTTGGATATACAGTCAATAGTGAGGAGGATCGTAACAGACTTCAGAGGGACATAGATTGGAGAAATGGGTAGACACGTGACAGATGAAATTTAATGAAGCGCAGTATGAAGTGATGCACTTTGGGAGGTAAAAGGAAGAGAAGCAGTATAAACTAAATGGTACAATATGAAATGGTTATGGGAACTTGCGAGACGTGGGGATTAATGTACACAATCTTTAAAGGTGGCAGGATGTGCTGGTAAGGTCATTAAATATGCATGCAAGGTCATTAGCTTTACAGATAGAGGCATAGTGTACAATAGCAAGTAAGTTATGCTAACAGGAGAATTATGTCCAATTCTGGGCACCACACTTCAGGAAGGATGTCAAGGCCTTGGAGAGGATGAATAGATTTACCAGAATGATACCAGGATCAGGGACTTCAGTTAGAAGGAGATAATAGAGAACCTGAGATTGTTCTCCTTCAAGCAGAAAAGCTTAAAGGAAGTCTTAATAGATGTTCAACATTATAAAGGAACTTGAGAGAGTAAATAAGGAGAAACTGTTTCCATTGGCAGGAGTATTGGTAACCAGTGAACACAGATTAAAATAATTAACAATAGAATCGAGAGGGAGATGAGAATTTTTTTTTTACACTGAGTTATGACTGGAATGCATTACCTGAGAAGTGGATTCAGTAGTGGCTTTGAAAAGGGAATTGGATATAAGAAATATTTGCAGGGCTGTGGTGAAAGGACAGTGCAGGATGTGATTGACTGTAAACGTGTAACCATCAGGATGCCTCATGACCAGCAAGGAGCGCTTATCAATCAGCAGGAATTTCTTGTATGTGATCGCAAGAAGTTCATGCAAAACTGTGCCCAACAATTATTTTAAGGCATTCCAATGTCCCAGTTTCTCCAAGGTGGAACAGATGTTGGAGCCCAGAGTATGTGTGCAGCTGTCTGAACATACATGAAAGCTACAAAGGCTGATGACTTAGACTATTGCTGTGATGGCCTGGCTGCCTTATCCCTGAACATGGCCATATTGTCCAGTGTAGATTGATGAGTGAAAATGCTGCTGTGACAATGTAACAGCACCCCACACATGCTGGAAATGGACTCATCCATCTATCCCAATAGAATGGCCAGAGTGTTTGGCACACTCGCTAATACCTCATATATTTGCTAGTGTAACTCAAGCATATTGCTTTTCGTGGCTGGGTCCTGGAGTTCCACATCTCTGTCCCGCTGAACTGATCTAGGAAAGGCCCTCCGATGTATCGTAACCTGACTGTCCCTGCCACCACTATCCACTCCAGCACAAATGTTATGTGACTCATCAGGTATGAGCCAAGACTTCCACTGGAAATTCCATCATTGTGTCGCGTGTGGGTGGGGCTGAAGCCCACACGATTTGCTGACATCCATCAGTTTAAATAAAAGCAAAATACTGCAGATGCTGGAAATCTGAAATAAAAAAAGAAAGTGCTGGAAATACTTAACAGGTCAGACAGCATCTGTGGAGAGAGAAGCAGAGTTAATGTTTCAGGTTTGTGACCTTTTATCAGAACTGGCAAAGGTTGGAGAAGAATTAGGTTTTAAGCAAGTTGATGGGGAAGAGAACAAAAGGGAAAGTGTGTGATGGAGGCAGAGGGCAGGAGAGATTAAATAACACAGCTGTCATGGGACGTAGGCGAAGAGCGTGTTAATGCTGGTGGTGAAAGACAAAGCATTCGTCCAGAGAGAGTGTTAATGGCAGAATAATGAGCAACTTTATCCACATGAAAAAACAGGCACATGATTTAAAATTGACTGGGCCTCAGCATCACTCTCATTTCAGGGTGTGTCATATGCTTCGAGGTTCTCTCGTAATGTTTTTGCCCTCCAGTTAAAGTGTGAGCCCATGTGTTTACTTTGCATAAACGATCTTTGCACTGTTTCCTTCAGTTAGTACAGTTATAAAGGAAAGTCAAGATGGTAATTGACTTTTTATAGTTGATTCATCTGTATCCACTATTAACTTGTACATGCGGATTAATTTTCCTGTAATAATGAAATATAATCTGATAGTGTTATGTCAAGCTGTGGTATAACTGTCCTTTCACATTGTATATTTTTTCTATAAAGTTCTGTCAAGTTCAAACATGTTGTTTAGCTCTGAAGAATTTTTGTGAGCACTGACCCTGTCTCCCCACCCCTTTCCTCCTGCTTTGCACTTATGCCTATTGCTCATTTGCAGCTTAACAGTAGTAAGAGCACTGAAATATTTGCTGATAGAAACTATTCCAGTGGCACATGGAAGAAAAAGCTTTGGTAAGAGATTAGAAACAAAACAAATCATAAGGGGAGCTGGAAAGTCGTATCCTTCATGGCTAGTGACTGTCACCAGAGTAATGTACATAGGTGACAAGGTCACAAATATTTGTCTCGTGCTGGAAAAGCTGAAGTATAGCGCAATTCATTGTGTGGCAGCTGTGCATTAAGAGACAACAAATCTGCTCAGGTGAAATGGATGGAAATGATAGTGCTGGAGTGTTGTGCATGGATCGAAAACCTTAAGCTGATTTCAGTACTGTGACATAAAAAGTAAAGTAGTTCAAACAATTATAGAAGCCATTCAGATGGTAATCAACACAGCACAATGCTATTTAATGCGCAGCTTGTACTGGGCTATAAGCATTTTGCATAGAAAATGCTTTTCAACTTCCTCTTCACAAAAGCTTAACATGATATTTAGTGATGGGAGATATGAGGTATGTTGTCTTGTTAGTGTAAGGGTTGAGTTGTCTCTAAGTAAATGTTTGAGTGAAATTGAAAGTCATTAATGAAAAATAAGAGCTACTAATAACTTTATTAACATAAGTGAAGTAGAGATTGATGGCAGATGCTATTGTGCTTCATATTGAGAAGCCCTCCATAACTTGAAAGCAGATGAACGCTTGCTTTCCATTGATAGTTGCCTACTTCAAATTAATACTATAACAAAGGGCACAGATAAAAATATAATAATTGCAGTACTTAAACCAGGAAAAGTTTGGCATCATGAAAAGAGCTGGAGAGGTTCAAGTAGGAAGTAGAACTTGAAAACAGATAAGACTTTTATGTAATACTTTTCAACAACTTTGGGGGCCCTTGTATATTCTCCACACTGTTATCTTTATCTGTATATATCCATGTAACCTTCAATCCTGTTCCTAAGTAGCCATTTTTCTCTGCTCTTTAATGCTGTTAATCATTATGGGAGCCAGTTCCATTAATCTGTAATTTGTGCGGGATGAAAGAAGAGAGGAAACGCCTTCTCATCTTAAATCTTACAAATTCTTTTCTTGTGCACTTAGGCTAAATTAATTAACCTGTTTGCAATGTTATCTGTTCCCTATTACCTTAAATATATAATTTTCCTCCATTGTCTTTTGCTTAATTAAAAAGTACAATTCTGAAAGAAAAACAAAATGTGAGAAATACTCAGCAGATAGACAGCATCTGTAAAGCATAATAAATGATTCTGGTCGCAAATTATTTAGGTCTGACTATTGCAGTAATCCACTCAATAAGAAGCAAGCGTAATCTCACAAGGCTAACCACTGTACTGGTATATATCTCAAGGACATTTGATTGAAATATCAAAAAGAAGTTAGTCTAAGTTGGTACAAATTGTTAGTGAAGCTACATGTGCAATGTGCAACGTTGGGCACCCTTCAGAAAAACCACTGATGATTTGGAGTGGATTCAGACAGTGTCCACACCTGAAATGTTGACTTATCTGTTCACTCAACAGATACTGAGTGCTTGTTTTCTACATTATAGGTGCAATGTAAATGCAAGTTGTTTTGAGCCTGATTGTTACCAACAATGATAATGTTTTGTTTTTGTTCAATTCTGCGAGTCTGTTCTCATGACTCTACTTCGATCAACCTGGTTACTCTTCCCATCTATCAATCTCATTTGGTCTCCTAAGTTTTAATTATTTTAAAGAAGTATTACCTCTACTTCTAATTAAACTGTCTGTTTCATATATGGGTGTGAGCTATTTGGGAGGACTCAGCACTTGGGTTTTCGTTTAAAAAAACATGTAAGCAAAGAAATTTAAGTTTGAATTTGTGATTGACCATTGAATTTTGTATAATCTTATCGTGAGTAGTGGATGAATCTTGTAAATCTCACCATGAGTCGTGGATTCAAATCCGCCTCCCGCCATTTTGTAGCACAGTCTATTGACATGCTGTGGCACTGTGCAGCCTTCCTTGGAAAATCCCTGTAATAGTTGTGTTCTGTGGAGCTGTTTAGTTTCAAAGACCATTCATGGCAAATTTCTTTTTCCCTTCCCTGGCAGCAATATCCAGGAAATGCGAACTCTACACAAAGAAACCTTCCTCAAGAAGCACAACATGAAGCTAGGTTTCATGTCTGCATTTGTCAAAGCATCCAGTTTTGCACTGCAGAATCAGCCAGTGGTAAACGCTGGTGAGTAAAAACCAAGGATGAGACCAAGTCTTGCCAATAGCTACATGAGCAGAAAACAGTATTTCCAGTCCATTTCAGATTTTAAGAACACTACAGTTGTGATGGTGAAATCAAGGGTCTAGGAGGTTTCAAGAATAAAATAAAATGAGGGGTATTTCAGTGACCCTTAGTGAGTAGAGTTTTAACTAAGAGTTGGTCAATAAAACCACTTTTATTTTCAAATTTAACCAACCGATTACTGGCTAATACCTTTGCAGTTATTTACTTGGATTTGATTTTTTCCATTTTTTTTTTTGCTTTTTATTAGTTGTTTCAAGCTAAAATGTTCCAATTTGTTTGAGCAATTTTAGTCTTGTAAATATGAAATAAATTGTTCTTTTTAAGTAAATAAAAGCTGCCAGTGTTTCACAATGAGAAATCTTTAATGAATGTGAACAGTGGTGATTTATCCTTGTTTCTGATTCTTCCGTGGGTAGACCACCATAAATATGTTCAATTTATTAGAGAAAATTAAAATATAACTTGATTCAGCCTGTACTCTGTAGCAGAGTATTTTCATTATTTTTCTTCTTACTCATATAGTAAAATAACAGTTTCTCAAGATTTGTTTTTTTACAACAAAATAAACTTGAAGTGATGTCACTTCTTTTAATATGAAATTAAAAAAACTCCTTTTTCTGTTCTCTTGAACATGTTTCCAGATCTCTCAATCTGAGGGTGATGAAATGTCCTGGGGTTGTTTGAGTGGTATTGAGTTGAGATTTAAAAGCACTTTGATCATGTTCCTCCCTCAGCTGGGAAGCAACGCAAGGAGACTTAATTTTTTTTGAAAATAGGAAAATGAAGAAATCAAGAAAAATTCCAAAAAGGGAATGCATAAGGGGAAGGATACTAGTAGTCGCTGCAACGTAGACTTTATATTGCACTGTGCATTGGTGCATCAGTGTGCTAAAACCATTTCTACAGCATTTGATTCCACTGCAATGGCATGACTTTATTTCTGAATTCAGCCACTAGTCAGTTTGTCAGTGGTTTAATTTGTGTTTTCTGTCTAGTTATTGATGATACAACAAAAGAAATGGTCTACCGAGATTATATCGACATCAGCGTTGCTGTAGCAACACCAAAGGTGAGAATTTTGCAAACTGCATTGGTCATTCATATCTTTTTTTTCGTTGTTCATGGAATGTGGGTGTCACTGGTAAGAGCAGCAGTTATTGCCCATCCCTAATTTCCCTCAAGGTGGTGATGGTGAGCTGCCTTTTTGAACCACTGCAGTTTGTGAGATGAAGGTGCTCCTACAGTGCTCTTAGGAAGGGAGTACCAGGATTTTGATCAAGCGATGATGAAGGAAAGGTGATATATTTCCAAGTCAGGGTAAGAACATAAGAAATGGGAGTAGGAATAGGTCATTTGGCTCCTCAAGCCTGATCTGCCTGCCATTCAGTAAGAACATGGCTGATCTGATCATGGCCTCAACTCCACTTTCCTGCCTGTTCCCATAATCCTTGACACCCTTGTAGATTAAAAATCTGTCTAACTCAGCCTTATTCTAAACCCAAGGGCAGCTTGGAATCAGAAATTTAGTGTAGCACTATCTCAGCGATGTCATGAAACTCCTTTCCTGTGATGTATTGAAATGGATGGAGGTTGTGGGCAGTGCAACCACCACCGGAGGGGATGTTCTATACAGAAACTTTCTTGCAGGCAGCAGCAAACTAGTAATTTCAAAGCATAAAACAGGAGGGACTGAGAAACACTGATTATACACCTGTGTGCATTTATATCATTTAGGATTACATGGAAGTAAATCCTTTAAGGTGTTCTTGAGACATTTTGGTCAGATCAACATAAATTGACATAGGTCAGATAAATGCAGAATATTGATAGGTTGTTACATGAGATGTGGTTTTATCATTGGGGAATGAATACGAGCTATAAGTTTTCAGATTCTCATTTTGATCCATGTTCTGTAGTAATGTTCCCTGTGCTGTACTCTCATCCCTTTACAAATAATGGCCTACAAGTTTATTTTGTCGGGTGATGTAGTCATGGATGTAAATGTGTTCCTAATTTATTCTCCTATTCAAAACAGCAGGTTAGTTTGTTCGGGTGCCTATCTGAAGGAAGGACCATTTTCCTTATGCCCTTGTGCTCCCGTTATGAATGGGCGTGTCTGAAGAAACCTGCAATATGATCATTTTGGTATCAGCCTTAATTCAGTGTAGTCTGGGTTTATTTCAGCTTTTCAGCAAAATCTGATTTTCTTTTCAGTCCCATTAAAACCTTCAATTTACCAGATAATACCAGAACTGAGAAATGAGGGGTTATATGCATCAGTAAAGATTGAACTGGCTGGGGCTATCTTCTCGAGAAAAGCTAAGAGTGAGGGGTGACCTGATAGAGATCTTCAAGATTTGAGTTGGTTTAGATAGGGTAGACATAGAGAAAGTGTTCGCATTTGAGAGGGTGATCAAAATTGGAGGTCATAAATGTAGGACAGTCGTTAATAAGTCCAATAGGAGAAAATTCTTTACCCAAAGAGTGGTTAGAATATGAAGTCGTTGAGGCGCATAGCACAGATGCATTTAAAGGGAAGCTAAATAAACACAGGGAGAAAAGAATAGCAGGGTATGCTGATAGGTGAAGAGGGGTGCAAGGAGGCTGATATGGAGCATAAACACCAGCATGGACCAGTTGGGCTGAATGGCCTGTTTCTGTGCTATGCATTCTATGTAATTCTTACCTTCAAGTCAGAAGGTTGTGGGTTCAAGCCTTACTCCAGAGATTTGAGTATATAATCTAGGCAAACACTCCAATGCAGTAAAGAGGAAGACTCAGCAGTATCAAAGAAATGCTGCATTGTCAGAGACGCAACCTTTCAGAAGGGATGTTAACCTGAGATTCCATCTGTTCCCGCAGGTAAATTTAAAAGAGCCCTGGTACTATTTAAAGAAAGGATAGGGGATTTTTTAGTCTGTCCTGGCCAACATTTATCCCCCAACAAACATCAATAAAGCAAATTATTTGCTCATTTATCACACTTTTTTTGTCTTTTTGGACCTTCCTGCCTGTTTGCCTACATTAAATTCGTGGGCTGTGAGGTGCTTTAGGACATTATTTGACCATGAAAGCTACTGTATAAACACAAGTTCATTCTTCTTTGCTCCTCTTAATTTGAAATCATGCCAAAAAAAACTTTTGCTAAAATGTCTGCACTACTGAATCATTCACATTTTTTCAAGTCAGGTAAAAAAAATTATGTATTTTCCTTGATTTACCAAGCATTCATTCAGCTTCCCTAAGTCTCCTGTCTGAAGCACCTTGGCACATTTGTTACATTAAAGACATTTTTTTATTTTCTTCTACAGGGTCTGGTAGTCCCCGTAATCCGAAATGTTGAAACAATGAACTATGCTAACATTGAGAAAGCGATCAATGAGCTGGGAGAGAAGGTAATTGTTCCTAGTGTTAGATATTCATTAGTTTAAGATGTTTTTTTCCTTGTAGTGTTACTTGGTTTGGGCCTTGACAGTTTTGTATTGCTGCTTTTTTTTTAAAGCACTGTTACAACTTGTGCCCAATTTGCTTAATTGCAGATGACGTTGCATTGATATTTTGGGCAGGCAGTATCCTGTTTGTGAATTGGAATAGACAAATCAAAGCCCTCGTAGCAAGGCAGAAAGTCTAACTCTTACAGAATTGATTAAGTCTATGGGAGCAAGCTACTTTTTAGCAATGGAAATGAGATTTGAAGGAATAGTTAAGAAAACTAGTAGATAGAATCGCATAATCATAAGAAGTTTAAGGCACAGAAAGAGGCTACTTGGTCCATCATGTCTGTGCCGGCTGAAAAACGATCCACCTATTCTAATCCCATCTTCCAGCATTTGGGCGTAGCCCTGCAGATTACGCCACTTGAGGTGCATATCCAAAATCCTTTTGAATGAGTTTGAGGGTTTCTGCCTCAACTACCCTCTCAGGCAGTGAGTTCCAGACCCCCTCCACCCTCTGGGTGAAAAAGTTTTTCCTCATCTTCCCTCTAATTTTTCTACCAATCACTTTATGCCCCCTAGTCACTGACCTCTCTGCGAAGGTGAATAGGCCCTTCAAATCCACTGTATCAAGGCCCCTCAAAAGTTTGTACATTTCAATCAGATCTCCCCTCAGTCTTCGCTGTTCCAAGGAGAACAACCCCAGCCTATCCAATTTTTCCTCATAGCTGCATTTTTCCAGTCCTGGTAACATATTCATAAGTCTCCTTTGCACCCTCTCTAGTGCAATTACATCCTTTCTGTAATAGGGTGACCAGAACTGCGCACACTACTGAAGTTGTGGCCTAACCAATGAGTAAAACGCTTCCAGCATTGCCTCCCTGCTCTAATGTTCTATACCTCAGCTAATAAAGGAAAGGATTCCATTTACCATTTTAACCACCTTATCCACCTGTCCTCTTACCTTCAGGGATCTGTGGACCCTCACTTCCTCTACACTTCTCAGTATTTTCACATTAGTTGTGTATTCCTTTGCCTTGTTTGACCTCCCCAAATGCATCATAGAAACGTAGGGAGCAGGAGTAGGCCATCTGGCCCTTGGAACCTGCTCCACCATTCATTATGATTGTGGCTGATCATTCAACTCAGTAACCTGCTCCCGTTTTCTCCTCATACCCTTTGATCCTTTTAGACCCAAGAGCTATATCTAACTCCTTCTTGAAAACATACAATGTTTTGGCGTCAACTGCTTTCTGTGGTAGTGAATTCCACAGGCTCACCACTCTCTGGGTGAAGATATTCCTCCTCATCTCAGTCCTGAAAGGTTTACCCCATATCCTTAGACTATGACTCCTGGTTCTGGACTCCCCCCACCATCAGGAACATCCTTCCTGCATCTACCCTGTCAAGTCCTGTTAGAATTTTATAGGTTTCTATGAGATCCCCCCTCTCACGCTTCTGAACTTCAGCAAATATAATCCTAACCGACTCAATCTCTCCTCATACGTCAGTCCCACCATCCCAGGAATCAGTCTGGTAAACCTTCGCAGCACTCCCTCTATAGCAAGAACATCCTTCCTCAGATAAGCCCAAAACTGCACACAATATTCCAGGTGTAGCCTCACCCAGGCCCTGTATAATTGCAGCAAGACATCCCTGTACTCAAATCCTCTCGCTATGAAGGCCAACATACCATTTGTCTTTTTTACCGCCTATTGCACCTGCATGCTTACTTTCAGCGACTGATGTACGAGAACACCCAGGTCTCGCTGCATATTCCCCTCTCTGTTTATAGCCGTTCAGATAATCTGCCTTCCTGTTTTTGCTACCAAAGTGGATAACCTCACATTTATCCACATAATACTGCATCTGCCATGCATTTGCCCACTCACTCAACTTGTCTAAATCACCCTGAAGCCCCTTTGCATCCTCCTCACAACTCGCCCTCCCACCCAGTTTTGTGTCATCTGCAAATTTGGAGATATTACATTTAGTTCCCCCATCTAAATCATTAATATATATTGTGAATAGCTGAGGTCCTAGCGGTACCCCACTAGTCTCTGCCTGCCATTTGGAAAAAGACCCATTTATCCCTACTCTTTGTTTCCTGTCTGCCAACCAATTTTCTATCCATCGCAATACACTACCCCAACCCATGCGCTTTAATTTTACACGCTAATCTCTTATGTGGGACTTTGTCGAAAGCCTTCTGAAAGTCCAAATAAACCACATCCACTGGCTCCCCCTCATCAACTCTGCTAGTTACATCCTTGAAGAATTCTAGTAGATTTGTCAAGCATGATTTCCCTTTCGTAAATCCATACTGACTCTGCCCGATTCGACCACTGTTCTCTAAGAGCTCTGCTATAAAATCTTTGATAATGGACGCTAGAATTTTCCCCACTACCGACATCAAGTTGACTGGTCTATAATTCCCTGCTTTCTCTCTACCTCCCTTTTTAAATAGTGGGGTTACATTAGCTACCCTCCAATCTGTAGGAACTGTTCCAGAGTCTATAGAATCTTGGAAGATGATCACCATCCACTATTTCTAGGGCCACTTCCTTAAGTACTTTGGGATGCATACCATCAGGCCCTGGGGATTTATCGGCCTTCAATCCCATCAACTTCCCCAACACCATTTCTCTACTAATACTGATTTCCTTCAGTTCCTCTCTCTCACTAAACCCTGTGTTCCCCAACATTTCGTGTATGCATTTGTGAAGACTGAACCAAAGTATGCATTTAGTAGGTCAGCCATTTCTTTGTTGCTCATAACTAATTCCTCTGTTTCTGACTGTAAGGAACCTACATTTGTTTTAACCGATCTTTTTCTCTTCACATACCTATAGAAACTTTTACAGTCAGTTTTTATGTTCCCCGCAAGCTTGCTCTCGTACTCTTATTTTTCCCTTCTTAAATCAATCCCTTGGTCCTCCTTTGCTGAATTCTAAACTGCTCCCAATCGTCAGGTCTGTTATTTTTTCTGGTGAATTTGTATGCCTCTTCCTTGGATCTAATGCTATCTCTGATTTCCCTTGTAAGCCATGGCTTGGCTACCGTCCCCGTTTTACTTTTGCGCCAGACAGGGATAAACAATTGTTGCAGTTCATCCATGCGCTCTTTAAATGTTTGCTATTGCCTATCCACCGTTATCCCTTTAAGTAACGTTTCCCAATCCATCATAGCCAACTCGTGCCTCATACCTTCGTGGTTTGCTTTACTAAGATTCAGGACCGTAGTCTCAGAATCAACGACGTCACTCTCCATCTTGATGAAGAATTCTATCATATTATGGTCGCTCATCCCCAAGGAGTCTTGCACCACTAGATTGTCAATTATTCCCCTCTCATTACACAATACCCAGTCTAGGATGGCCTATTCTCTAGTTGGTTCCTCAACGTATTGGTCCAGAAAACCAACCCGTATACACTCGCAAGAATTCCTCCTCTATGGTATTGTGACTAATTTGATTTGTCCAATCTATATGCAGATTAAAGTCACCCATAATTACAGATGTTCCTTTATCGCATGCGTCCCTAATTTCCTGTTTAATGCCATTCCTAACATCACCACTACAGTTTGGGGGTCTATATACAACCCCCACTAATGTTTTTTGCCGCTTAGTGTTTCTCAGCTCTACCCACACAGATTCCACATCGTCAGAGGTAATATCTTTCCTCACAATTGCGTTAATGCCTTTTGCTTTTTGTCTGTCTTCCTAAAAACTGAATACCTCTGGAAGTTCGTTTCCCATCCCTGGTCACCTTGCAGCCATGTCTCCATAATCCCCACTATATCATACTCGTTTACATCTATTTGCTTGATTAATTCATCCAATTTATTGCGAATGCTCCGCGCGTTAAGGCACAAAGCCTTAAGGCTTCTCTTTTTAACATTCTTCAGCCACGTAATCATCCGATATATCCTGCTACTTTTACTCTGACTAGCACGTGGCACTGGTAGTGATCCTGAGATCACTACTTTTGAGGTCCTGCTTTTCAACTTACTTCCTAGTTCCCTATATTCTACTTTTTTTTTTCACCTATGTCGTTTGTACCAATATGTACCACGACCACTGGCTGTTCACCCTCCCCCTTCAGAATGAGACATCCTTGACCCTAGCACCAGGGAGGCAACGTACCATCCTGTAGTCTCTTATGTGGCCACAAACGCCTGTCTATTCCCCTTACAATTGAATCCCCTATAACTATTGCATTCCCACACATTTTACCCCTCCCCTATGCAGCAGAGCCAACCGTGGTGCAATGAATTGGGCTGTTGCTGCTTTCCCCTGAGAGGCCATTCCCCCCCCAACAGTATCCAAAGCAGTATATCTGTTTTGCAAGGGAATAGCCACAGGAGATTCCTGAACTGCCTGCCTAGTCCTTTTGCTCTGCCTGGTGGTCACCCATTCCCTTCTTGCCTGTGGAGTCTGAGCCTGCGGTGTGACCACCTCTCTATACGCACTATCCACGATACTCTCCACCTCGTGGATGCTGCACAGTGTCCTCAGCTGCTGCTCTAGCTCCGAAACCCGGGCTTCCAGGAGCTGCAGCTGGAGACACTTGCTGCACACGTTAGTCCTGGGCACTGGAACTGTCCCCGGCTTCCAACATGGAGTATGAGGAACGCACCATGGCTTGAGCTCTCCTGCCATGACTTAACCCTTTAAGTTAAACCTTTTGGAAGATCTTAATATCAAATAATATCAATTGCTCTAGACGCCTCACACTTCTCCAGGTTGAATTCCATTTGCCACTTTTCTGCCCATTGGTCCAGACGATCAATATCTTCCTGCAGCCTACAGCTATCCTCCTCCCCATCTACCACACAGCCAATCTTTGTATTGTCTGCAGACTTCTTGATCATGCCCCCTACATTTACATCCAAATCGTTAATATATACCACAAAAAGCAGGGGACCCAGTACTGAGCCCTGTGCAACGCCACTGTAAACAGCCCTCCAGTCGCAAAAAGACCTGTCAACAATTACCCTTTGTTTCCTGCCATTAAGTCAATTTTGTATCCACCTTGCCGCATTTCCCTGGATCCCATGGGATTCTCTTTTTTTCACCAGCCTGCCATGTGGGACCTTGTCAAAAGCCTTTCTAAAATCCATGTAAACCAGATCACCTGCACTACCCTCATCTATCTTCCTTGTTACTCCTTCAAAAAATTTGATCAAGTTGGTCAAACAAGATTTTCCCTTAACAAATCCATGCTGACTATCCTTGGTTAATCCGTGCGTTTCTAAGTGACAGTTTATCCTGTGTCTCAGAATAGATTCCAATAATTTGCCCATTACTGAGGTTAGACTGATTTGGCCTGTAATTACTCGGTCTATCCTTCGCTCTCTTTTTAAACAGAGGTAAAACGTTAGCAGTTCTCCAGTCCTCTGGCACCACACCTGTATCCAGTGAGGACTGGAAAATGATGATCAGACCTTCTGCAATTTCCTCTTTCACTTTTTACAGCCTTGGGTACATTTCATCCGGCCCTGGTGATTTATCAACTTTCAAGGATGCTAATCCCATTAATACTTCCTTTCTCCCTATGTTTATCACATCCAATACTTCACACTCCTCCTCCTTAACTGCAATATCTGCATCGTCCCCCTCTTTTGTGAAGACAGCCGTGAAGTATTTATTAAGAACCATATGAACATCTTCTGTCCCTCCACATAGGTTACTTTTTTGGTCTTTTATGGGCCTTACTCTTTCCTTAGTTATCCTCTTACTCTTGGTGTATTGATAAACATCTTTGGGTTCACCTTGATTTTGCTTGCCAGTTTTCTTTCATGCCCTCTCCTTGCTTTCTAATTTCATTTTTGATTTCACCCCTCCATTTTCAAACTCCTCTCTGCTTCCTGTAGTGTTGAGTTCTCTGTGTTGGACATAAGCTTTCCTTTTGTGCCTTATCTTACCCTGTAAGCTCCTTGACATCCATGGGGCTCTAAATTTGGCTGTCTCGCCCTTTTCTTTGTGGAAACAGGTTTATTCTGAACACCTTGAATCTCCCCTTTGAATGCCTCCCACTTCTCTGACACTGATTTACCTTCAAATATCTTCCAGTCCACTTTCACTAAATCACTCTTCCATTTAGTAAAATTGGCCTTGCCACAATTGAGAACTCTAACTCCTGTTCTATTTCTGTCCTTTTCCATAATTGGTAAAACTGACTGAATTATGATCACTACCACCAAAATGCTCTCCCATGTCACTCCTTCCACTTGCCCATCTTCATTTGCTAAAACTAAGTCTAAAACTGTGCCCCCTCTTGTTGGACTTGCTACATATTAGCCAAAAAAGTTCTCCTGAATGCACCTCAAGAATTCTGCTCCCTCAATTCCTTTCACACTAAAACTATCCCAGTTAATTGGGGTAGTTAAAATCCCCTACTATTTCTGCCCTGTTGTTCTTGCACTTCTCAGAGATTTGCCTACATATCTGTTCTTCGATCTCCCTCTGATTGTTTGGAAGTCTATAGTGCACGACCTGCAATGTGATTGCCCCTTTTTTGTTCCTTAGCTCAATCCATATGGCCTCATTTGATGAACCTTCCAACATATCCCTATTGACAGTGTAATAGTTTCCTTGACCAAAATTGCCACTCGCCCTCCTTTCTTATCCCCCTCCCTATCGAGTCTGAAAACCCTATAATAAGGAACGTTGAGCTGCCATTCCTGTCCCTCCTTAAACCATGTTTCTGTAATAGCTTTGATATCATACTGCTATGTGTCTATCTGTGCCCTCAGCTCATCTGCTTTACTTGGGAAGTTTAAATGGAAGGATAATAAGGACTGAATTTTGCATCACTGCAAGAACCCTAAGAGGAGGGGGAGGGTAGTAAAACCGGCGATGCAGCTATATAATATAAGGAAAGAAGCTCACACACTTGAAGGACCTAACACATGTCGCAATGTCTTGATGTAGGCCCGTAAAAACGAGCTAGCTGTAGAAGACATGGATGGGGGTACCTTCACAATCAGTAATGGAGGAGTGTTTGGCTCAATGTTTGGGACACCGATTATCAACCCACCCCAGTCTGCCATCCTAGGCATGCATGGTATCTTTGAGAGACCAGTTGCAATCAAGGGCCAGGTAAGTGATATCTTTTGATGTTTTCATGTTTATTATCCTTAGTGTTTTAAAAGGATTTAAATGATGGCACCTTTTCTTATCTCTTTGTGACACCATAAATCGCAGCTTGCTGTCAGGGGTGTGATGTACTTTTAGGATGTTTTTAGTGCTTCTTGGAATCATTTTGTCTCACTTTCTCCCATCCTCAAGTTGCAGTTTTGTGGTTTTCTGGTGCTGTGGAGATCTCTTGTAATCTGCCCTTAATACCTACCAGGGTGCCTTGGAGAGAAATAGTCAACACACCACTGAAGCTCGACGCAGATTCCTACCTGACTGACTACATTTATTTACAGGAACTATACAAGTAGAACACAAGCATACGGTCTTGTACAGTGTTGCAAAAGTGCTTCCATTATTTTTAATATTTTTTGAGGACTTGTGTTAAAACTGAAAAAATTCCATGGATTTTTTTTTTACCGAGTTCACCAACAGGGCAAGATGTTGTTTGAAAGCCACCTGTAGTAGAGACCACCTGTGATTTGGGCTCAAAACAGCAGAACCCTTTGTGACTTGGGGGAAAAATGGTGACAGAGAAGCTGCATGCCAAGGTTTATGGAGGTCAGGAGGTCAACTCTCCATTTGGGGGTTGGATTGTTTTTAGTTAGTTGCGGTGAACTGTTTGAAGACAGTTGGTGTTTTCCTGCCAAGGAAAAATAAATCACCCTGCTCATCTCCTCCTACTTTTTTCTGAAGAAATCCTGCCAAGATTCAGTGTAGAAGAGCAAAAAGTCCCTAGTGCCGTATCGCTCCTGAAGAGCCGAAAAAAAATCAAAAACTTTGCCACATTTCTCCTAGAAAGCCTACTGGAATAATTCTCGACATCTTCAGAGCTGACTACATTTGGAATGATCCTAGTGATCCATCTCTGTACACCCGAATGCCAGACCAAAAAAGGGACAACTAACTAACTGACTTCCTTCCATATCTTTATTTTGTCATCAAGAATTAGTAAGTTGCAAACCAAAGTTGTTTTTTAAAAAAATTTTTTGTAACTCATCTCTGCAGAGTGAATTTATGTATTTTTCCTGTGTGTGTGTGTGTAATTGGGGAATTTTTAAAAAAGGAACTTTCATATTTCAGTCTGTTAATGCTTTGCTTTGTTACTGGTTAAGTCTTGTTTTATAATCTGATTTTCTTGTTTATTAAAGAAACCTAGTTGGTGTATTTTATTCTGGGTTATAACAAAAGACTATATGATTGTCTGTATCGGTAACCGGGTAAACATTTAAATAGATGTTGTGAACTGTGGAGAAGTGGAACTAGAAAAGACAGTGCATTGCTCCCACCTCGGTCATGACAAGTGTCTGCAGAAAACTACCTGGGTTTATACATCTGCCAGATAAGTCTATTCCACTTGCAGAGATTCTCTTCTATCGTCCGTTTGGTTTAGGGAACTGATCTTCTTTCCACCTTCATCATTGTACTTGAGGTAAAGGGTTGTAACGTGCAGGGAAAAAAATGGTCTCCTTGGCACTGTTATGACCAGTGGAGGAAGGGGTCTCGGGCTCCCCTTTTCACCCCTTCTCTGGTTTGACAGCAACACGTTTTATCCTTTTTACACAGTGATTGAATTTACCATCTCTGAGTGCTTGCTCTTGTTCTAATATAATTGCAAATGAACCAATCAGACAGGTCTCTGGATTTTAAGCAAGAAAGATAAGAACAAAGAACAGTACAGCACAGGAACAGGCCATTCGGCCCTCCAAGCCTGCGCCGATCTTGATGCCTGTCTAAACTAAAACCTTCTGCACTTCTGGGGACCGTATCCCTCTATTCCCATCCTGTTCATGTATTTGTCAAGATGACTCTTAAACGTCGCTATCGTACCTGCTTCCACCACCTCCCCGGCAACAAGTTCCAGGCACTCACCACCCTCTGTGTAAAGAACTTGCCTCGCACATCCCCTCTAAACTTTGCCCCTCTCACCTTAAACCTATGTCCCCTAGTAACTGACACTTCCACCCTGGGAAAAAGCTTCTGACTATCCACTCTGTCCATGCCACTCATAACTTTGTAAACCTCTATCATATCGCCCCTCCACCTCCGTCGTTCCATTGAAAACAATCCGAGTTTATCCAGCCTCTCCTCATAGCCAATGCCCTCCAGACCAGGCAACATCCTGGTAAATAAAAGCAAAATACTGCGGATGCTGGAAATCTGAAACAAAAACAAGAAATGCTGGATTCACTCAGCAGGTCTGGCAGCATCTGTGGAAAGAGAAGCAGAGTTAACGTTTCGGGTCAGTGACCCTTCTTCGGAACTGACAAATATTAGAAAAGTGACAGATTATAAACAAGTGAGGTGGGGGTTGGGCAAGAGATAACAAAGGAGAAGGTGCAGATTGGACCAGGCCACATAGCTGACCAAAAGGTCACGGAGCAAAGGCAAACAATATGTTAATGGTGTGTTGAAAGACAAAGCATTAGTACAGATTAGGTGTGAATATACTGAATATTGAACAGCAGCAAGTGCAAACCTGAAGAAAAACAACCTGAAAAAAACATCCTGGTAAACCTCCTCTGTACCCTCTCCAAAGCCTGCACATGCTTCTGGTAGTGTGGTGACTAGAATTGCACACAATATTCCAAGTGTGGCCTAAGATTCTGTACAGCTGCAGCATGACTTGCCAATTTTTATACTCTGCCCCGACCGATGAAGGAAAGTATGCCGTATGCCTTCTTGACTACCTTATCCACCTGCGTTGCCACTTTCAGTGACATGTGGACCTGTACGCCCAGATCTCTCTGCCTGTCAATACTCCTAAGGGTTCTGCCATTTACTGTATACTTCCCACCTGTATTAGATCTTCCAAAATGCATTACCTCACATTTGTGCGGATTAAACTCCATCTGCCATTTCTCTGCCCAATTCTCCAACCGATCTATATCCTGCTGTACCCTCTGACAATCCTCATCACTATCCACAACTCCACCAACCTTTGTGTTGTCTGCAAACATAGTAATCAGACCAGCTACATTTTCCTCCAAATCATTTATATATACTGCAAACAGCAAAGGTCCCAGCACTGATCCCTGCGGAACACCAGTAGTCACAGCCCTCCATTCAGAAAAGCACCCTTCCACTGCTACCCTCTGTCTTCTATGACCGAGCCAGTTCTGTATCCATCTTGCCAGCTCACCTCTGATCCCGTGTGACTTCACCTTTTGTCCCAGTCTGCCATGAGGGACCTTGTCAAAGGCTTTACTGAAGTCCATATAGACAACATCCACTGCCCTTCCTTCATCAATCATCTTTGTCACTTCCTCAAAAAACTCAATCAAGATATAAGTATTATTCTTAACACTCACGAGAGTCACACACACACAAATAGATTACAGAGGGAAAAAACAGAGTTGGGTGGTTGGAATAGAGTCTGAAATAAACGGAATTTAAATAGTTTTTCAGTCCCAGAGTCCTTAGTTGAAATTGTAGGCCTGAAGTCCTCTCTGGGCCCTGCATACAGTTGCAGGCTTGCTTCTCAGGCTCCGGAACACACAAAAGGGAGTTTGATCCTTGTCCCCTAGTTGCTGGCTGTGCTGGTCTGTAGGGTTGAGGTTTTCGCAGTTGCAGCTGAGGCTTCTCTGGATCTTTACTCGAGAGAGAGTAGAGAGCGAGCTGCCTCCTTGATGGATTTTAGTTACTGCTCTGATTTCTGAATGACAAAGCCCAGCCTCTCCAAAGCTGCACAGCAGTCACATGACATTCCCAAACCCCTCTGTTGGGTTAATGAGTTCTGGAAAATTCTGAGATTCAAGGCGCCACACCTTAAGCTGTTCAGTCACACTTGGAGGGGGTTGTCTCTTTCAAAGTCAATGGCTGTTGACAACCGTGTTGACAAAGCCATTTCAGGTTATTGGAGTGCACCCCATTGTTCTGGCTAGGTTGAATCAGTCATGTTGTCTCCTGTCTAATCCTTTGCTGTTTCAAATGCAAATTTCCGTGGCCATCTTGGCTGCCAGGTTACTCTTTTTAAAAGAAGTTATTTGTAAGAATTTCCAGCAAAGGTCTACGGCAAGGTTCCAACCGATTAAATTAATATTTTCCCATTTGGCATGTGGGTTTTCGTGACAGCACATAGAGATGTTGAAATATGGATTTTCACAATTCAGCTGAAACAAGAGCCCATTTTAGTTTTTTAAGCTATAACTCAAGCCAAGCTAATAATCGCATGAGAAATGTGTTGTATTTTATGACTAGTTTCAGAGTTCTCCATGGCAATGCCTCTACCAATCAGAGTTCACTTGCCAAACAATCAGCACTCTCTTCTCATACAGTATAAAGTTGTTTTCCTTTGCATTGGTATTCTTGCGGAATGGCCTGATGAGTGCAAGATGAAAAGCTTTGACAACATGTCTCTATTTTCAGCAATACTTAAGTTTCAGAGTTATGACCTAGCTGTTAATCACGCTGATGATCAAAATTTCACAGCAAGTGATATATGTTAATGTCTTGTAGAAAACAGTGTCAGTAAGCTGCATTACTAACACCCTCCTCACTCTGTTCTCTAATAGTTCCCAGATTTGCTGTAGTGAGGGTTGAATTAAAGATGGAAATTTTGCCCTCCACTGTTGTCTACAGTAGCAGCTGTCAGTCCTGTGCTAGGTCAAACCAATGCCTTATCCTGGTGTAGGATGTTGTCCTATGTTGGTGTGGTAGTAACTGCAGAAGCATTGTCTTGCACTGTGAGCCTTTGATGACCAGTGACCGAGTTGTCCTGTACTGGTGATGGGCTTGAATCAGCTGGGTCATGGCATTGTCTTGTATCAGTGATGCACCTTTGATAGCTGGGTGAGTGGATTTCACTGTATTGGAGGTGGGCTTATGATAGCTGAATACATTGAATTAACTGGTGTTGCAAAATTTAAAGAGGCAGCTTATATCCAAACTTTTAGCACTTCATGCATTATTCCCTCTTGTTGCAGGTTGTGATCCGTCCCATGATGTATGTGGCCCTAACCTACGACCACCGCTTGATCGATGGCAGAGAAGCAGTACTTTTCCTCCGAAAAATTAAAGCTGCAGTTGAAGACCCTCGTGTGCTGCTACTTGACATTTAAACTCTAATAGTTATTTAAAAAAAACATACTCCACATATGTCATATGCTTTTTCATCATATTAAATGTTAAACCTTTTTTGATGTTTAAAAAATTATAAATGAATGTTTTAATTGGCATTGCAATTCTGTAGGGATAGTAGGAATGGTTTATGATGGAGGGGTATTGCATGTCAGAGACTTTGCAGCTAATTTATATTGGATGAGTGAGTGAACATACTGGCATGGGTAACTCATCACAGGTCACTTTTTTGTGGGGGCGGGTAAGCAGCTTTGAGTGCTCTCCTTCATTAATTTGGTATTGGACAAGCATGAAACTGGCAGCTACACTCAAATAAATCACAAAGATTGACTGGTCCAGGAGCTGGAAATGTCATACTGGTGCATTAGGATTGCTTGTCTGAGATTGTTGCTAAGGCAAGCAGAGAAGCTTCTAAAGGATGCTGCTGTTCTTAATTGTTGAGAAATATTGAAATATTTCATTTCCCACCATAAACTACCTTGACCACAAAAATGCACTGCCCAAAAAGAGAATACCGCTGCAGCATTATTTCCCATCTACCCAAAGTACAAGTAGACGGTAAACCCATTCTTTTTTTTTTTAATTAAATTTTTGAGACCTTTTGTTGTCAAGATGTTGCAGTTTCAGCAGAAAAATTACTTAAATTATGCATGATTTGAGAGTACTTATCTTAAGTTCCCACCGTCTCCTTGTGACCATAACACCAGGCTTCATATTGAGAGCATTAACGTGTTCCTCAAATTTATTTCTGCTATCAAAACTTGCATTCATTCTTAGTCAAAGGTGCACAGAAAATAAGTAGGGTTAGTTCAGAAAATGTTGAGTAACAAAGACGATAATGGGGTACTGCATCTTTAAAACGTGGGCAAACTTCATATCCCAAAAACAGTTTGGGGAGGATCACCAAATTAGGCAATCTGAATTCCACAGTTGTTCCCATGAGGCAGATTTGGAGGTGCATAATTACAGTTAGTATAGAGAGGTCACTGTGCCTCTAGACTTGAATATAAATTTACAATATAAAAATGTCGTGTTTGCACTTACACTAAGCCCATTTGGGTTTATTCCATTGATACGTAGGTTTGTATCAGGTTCGCTGCTTTTTAATTCTCTCTGCCCTTTCTCACCCCTCTTCCCAAATCTGCCTAGCTGAAATTAGGAACTTAAAAGCACCTTTGCCCCAAGAACATGCGTCCCTGTCTACTACTCTGCTGTGCAGCGTGACGTTAATCCAGTTCTCCAAGCATTGCACCATGGGACCAGGTCACTACTAACTTGGGTGCAAACAAAACAATATCTTTCAAACCAAATACTGCTTCCTGTACATTAGAATTATTCCTTTCTCGGAGAATTAAGCTGTCTTTACAAATGGATGAATACACAACTTTTTCATACTGTACAGTGTCAAGGTCTACAAACAGTATTAGGGTGGGGAAACTTATTCAGCCAAATCAGATTATTTGAACAAACAGGTCTGGATATTTTTGGATTTTTATGCCATATAAAAATATTCCTACAACCCTCACCAAACTGAGTTTAAAAAAAATCATTGTTAGCTATAAAATTCTATTTGACATGCAGCATCCTTCTTACATAGATGGATTATAATTGTATAAATTGATAAGTAGTTGGAAGCCAATTCTGAAGGGAAAATGAGAACAACAAAGTTCTATTCCTATAGAAAAGGTACCAGTCAGTCAGCAGGGATTTGTCAGTCTTTGAACTGTGGTCGTAAGTATACAGTATGTGTAAAGATTGAAAATGGCAGGCTGGGGTGAGGGGGGGGTTGCCACTTTTGAGTTATATTGTTTGGTGGTGAAGGAGCTGTTGGAGGTAAATGTTGAATGCTGGGAGCGAGGAGAAAGTTAGCATTGCAGTTTAGCTAACGAGGCATGAGTGTCCTCACGGTTACTGGGTGTTAACTGAAAAATGAGCCATATCCCCAGCTGTCGTCCTTTTCCTTGATGAGCACAAATATACACCAGCACACACTCAGAGAAATAATGCTCCCGTAGATTCTTACACACTTGCACATAGTTACCTAACAATGATGTCGAGTATCAATATTACTTCCCTCAAGTTGCACAACTTTTAAATATTTGCATGGTGTGGGTCATGTTTTTACTTGTGACACAATCTAATGTGTTGCAGTCCTGGCTGTGGGAGATGGTTGGGTGTTTGTATGCTTTTTATTTTTTTTAAATTACCTGCACCGCAGTGCGGTCAATGGGACAAAGGAAGCCAACTTGTGAGAGAGAAATAGATCAGTTAACCAAAAAAGTACAGAGAACAAACTCCAAATGGGTAATTGAGGGCTTGCTTCCATGCAACCTCAAACTCTTTATCGATGCAATAATGTGGTGGTTTGTACTTGATAGTGCTGTTTGATCTCCCAGTTGGTGCTTTTTCTGATGTGGCTTTCATGATACTTGGGATGGTTAGTGTTGCCTTGCACCACTCTGTCAGTTGTTAAAATTCCAAAGAAATCTAAATTTATAACAAGTAATGAGGCAGTAAGTTGGAATGATGCAAAGGAGAAATTGCTATGTTATGGTTTATTGAAAGCAAAAATAAATGTATATGACTGTTCAAATCCTCTTGTAGTTGGTTTAGGGGCCTGGGAGCAACGGGTCATTCTGAATGGGAGATGGGTGAGGTTCCCTTGTCTTTTTTGCTTTCATCTTTCCTTCCTTCTATTATGTAGAAGTCTTCTGTGGTGTTTGCATAAGTTTGAAGTCTGCTTGTTTTATATAAAACATGGTGTCTTTAATTTCCTTTGGGGTGGTGGTTGTTGTGGGGGCGTGGGGGGGTTGCAGGTATTTTCAATCACCATAATTCTTATGGATGTCCACCTGAACCTGCTAGAAAACAGCTGCACCTGCTTGCAATTGGGTTGGTGCCAATTGCAGGATTTCTGGATCAGCCTTGTAAGGGGCAGACTACTCATACTTCTTGTAAGACCAGTGGCATCGGGACAGAATTTGGGTCAGAACTGGGACCTTTTTTGCTGGGAGTTCTGACTTCCCCAGCTCTATAAGGATCTGATGTATTACTGAAGGCCAGGATGACAACTGAGATGAGACTTAGTGGCCTCAGATGGGCCTTGTAATTGGGTGTGTCTAAGTGAAGAGTGTCGCCTGAACCCCTGACTAAATAACATGTTTTTTGAGACAAAAACATCTGAAGGGGAGTGGGTAGTGATCTGTCTGGCTTTCCACTGCACATGGCATCACCATTGATGTACTCATAGTGACATGTGTGTCAGCATACTGACCCTGCAAACACTGACTAGGGTATGGGGGCGACACGCAATCTTGGTGGTTATACCGGCATCATGTCACAGATTTTCAGGCAATTATCTTCAGAATGCCTTCGCACCGCAACCTGACAGCTCCAGTGACCCGGGTTCAATTCTGGGTACTGCCTGTGCGGAGTTTGCAAGTTCTCCCTGTGACCGCGTGCGTTTTCGCCGGGTGCTCGGTTTCCTCCCACAGCCAAAGACTTGCAGGTTGATAGGTAAATTGGCCATTATAAATTGCCCCTAGTATAGGTAGGTGGTAGGGGAATAGAGTGGGGATGTGGTAGGAATATGGGATTAGTGTAGGATTAGTATAAATGGGTGGTTGATGGTCGGCACGGACTTGGTGGGCCGAAGGGCCTGTTTCAGTGCTGTATCTCTAAATAAAATTAAATAAATAAGATATATAATGAAATCTGATTTTCGTGACTGCAGAGTCAAAAAAGCTTTTTTGTAGGTTTAAATATAAAGCATTCAGATGGGTTTGCCAGCTCGCATTCCTCTCGGTGTCCTTGTGGCTAATGGCACTATCTTGTATGGCACTAAACTGTACAGACCTGAAACTTCCAATTGTGCTCCCCTAACCTATCTAATCTCAACTTGTTAGCCATGGGATGTTACATTTGGCTGTTGGATTAGGAAATGGAAAAAGTCAAGTTTAAACTTCCTTTTGATCAGTATTCGGGGCTCTTTGAAAAGCGTGTATGTTTATGCCTATGGAGAGCAGTTAGGCTTGGCATGGCAACCCTTATCTGTAGATTGGACATGGATAATTGGGTGTGATGCTGGAGGACAGCGAACCACACCCAGTAGTAAACAGCATCATCGAGAAAGGAGGGGAGAAACTAGGCAAAAAGTGGCTACTGTTCTCTCCCTTCCTCTTGGGTTGTACAGAGTGTCTTTGTAGTAGGGAAAAGAAAAGTAACTTTCTTTGCCCACCCCTGTAATATTTTTGTATGTAAGTATATGATTGGCATTGTGCACAGTAGATTCAGTCTTCCACGCTAGATTTATACGCAAGTCCTGAAGGACAATGTTTTTATGTCATTGGTGCTCAAGCCTGATTCATCCAAATGTAATGTGCTTATATTGTCAACAATATCATCATAATGCATTCTGATTAAGGGCTGCAATGTGAACCTGCCTTTCTCTCTCTCGTTTGCATAGTGCAGGGTTTAATTTTTTAAAAAGTGTTTTAGCTCCCCCTTGGTGAATCCTTGTTCACTGTTTTCCAATTGTAAGGCAAAGAAATCAATTCAGACAGGTTTTCTTAGATTTTAAACAAGAAAGGTAGAAGTTTATTAATCTTAAACTCTAATCCGGTTACTGACTACAAATATGCATACGCGATATGCCTTCAGATATATAGTGAAATCTGATTTTCGTGACTGCAGAGACAAAAAGTCTTTTCAGTAGGTTTAAATATAAAGCATTCAGATGGGTTTGCCAGCTCGCATTCCTCCCAGTGTCCTTGTGGCTAAAGGCACTATCTTGTATGGCACTAAACCGTACAGGCCTGAAACTTCCAATTGTGCATATGTGATAAACACACGCAGATAGAGACAGAAAAGAATAAAGGTGAAAAGTTTGAGGCAATAGATGGGTTTTTATTTTACTGTCCTTTGAGTTTGCTGTGAAGTCTTTGGTTGCTGGTCAGACTTGCAATTCGTTGGGGCCCAGTGCATGCTTCAACTTGTTTCAAGGTCAGAGTCTTTTCTCTTTTGAGGTTTACGTTATTCCGTCTGTCCGGTGGCTTGGGGGAGAGAGAGAGAGAGAGAGAGACAGCCAGGTGAGATGCTTGCTTCAGTTTCAAACTGCCTTCTCAATGCAAACAGTCCTGTGGCTAGTTCAAAAAAACTTGGGCCAGCCAGTTAATCTTGTGACCGGCTGGTTTAACCAGTCCTGGCTCTGGATTGTATCATCTTAGGGCCTGGAATGCACTTCCTTGCCTTCAATATCTGGTGATCAAAGTTCCTTTGGGTTAATTGGAGCAGGGAATAGTCCTTTGTCTCCACAAGCACTGTTGTTAGTATGCAAATGTTTTTCCAGCCAAGTGTCTGGTAACTTGTTTTAACAGGTCCTATCTTCACTCTACCTTCTTTGGCCTCCTTGGCTCTAGCAACAGTTTAAAATCAGTGTTCATATGCAAAATTAATATGCCTCATTCTTGGCAGGTGTGGTTCTGCATGACACCTCCACACCCAGAGGAATAAAATGCGATTTTTAAAAAGAGCATTTCATTGAAAGGGACTAGAGACAAGATAAGGACAGGAACACATCATACATCTCTCTCATTCATTCAGAACCTAACAATTGTTACAGCTTGTCTTTTCTTGGTGGCAGCGCTGCTTTAAACAGCCCTTTCGGATCCCAATAAACATGTTTTTCTGGGGCAGTTTTTTTCAGTTTGCAGGGGGAGGGTTAGGTTTAATTAGCCCTAGGTGGGAGTTTTGCTCAGGGGCGGCACTCTCAGTGCCTTAATGAGTCATGCAAAGGCTTTTCACCTTGGGATGGCTGGTTCCCTTTTTTCCTGACTCTTGGGGAGGATTACTTGCTAATCTTCCCTTTTGTCCTCTGAGCCAACCCTGCTTGCAGGTATTTGTCCAGATTCTACTGCACTCGCCTGTGGCACTTCGACTAGGTGAGGCCTCACCCTTACGGTTTCTCTACCCTCTTTAGGACTTTCATTGTTTCTACAGGTGCCTGTAAATGCTGTTAGCAACCCTGTGGGGGTGCCTCTAGCATCTGCATTTACATAGGATGTGGGGTCTAATTTTTCAAACATTTTGGGATTGGCCTAGCAAACTGTAGGGGTTTTCATCCGGGATTCTTCCCGGACTTTCTTTAACCTGCCCTTTTGGTCCCTTTTTCCCTGTTCCTTTCTAACCTGGTGCCTGCCTGTTCTCGGCAGGGGTCCCTTACAGTTCACCAGCCCTCTGCTGGAGGGTCTTCCAAACACGGATACAGGACTTAGGGGTTCAAATTTCACTAAGTTGGTGTTTTCCCTCAACATCGTACATGTGTCAACTCCTACAGTACTCCTCCACATCTTTGTGGAGTTTTGGCCAGTCAAACTGCTGTCTTATGAGGGCTTTGGTTTTTTGTATACCAACATGTACAGCCACTTAGTCCCATGGGCCATTCTTACTATTTCTTTCCGTTACATCTGCGGCACCACTAATTGGTAAACCACCATCCACTCCTTGCTCTCAGATCTGCGAGGAGAACTCTATTTCTTCATTAGTACCTCATTCTTTAAGTAATAGCAATCAGGGATTCCCTCTGCTTCAATTTCAGACTGGGCAGCCTGTGCTAACTCTTAATACTGTGTCAGCTCGCTTAGCCTCCGCTAGGGAAGATTTATTTAACTCATTCCCTGGGTCGTCTTTCCAAAGAAAATATCGGACAGGCAGACCTCATGGTCATCTGCCTGCAGTGCTAATTCAGTCTCTCCTGGGTGGGCTGGTTTGGCCATGGCCTAATTCATTACACATTCAGGGAAACTGCAGGGGACCGTCTCCTGCTACTGCCCTGTTTCTCTGACCTCTTGCGGTCTCTCTTTCACTACGGGGGAAGCTACCACCTTCGCTCTCGCCAGATCATTACCTAGGAGCAGGTCAACCCCGTCCACAGGCAAACTAGGGACAATCCCTGCAGTCACCGTCCCGAAACTAGGTTGCACTCCAAGTGCACCCGATGTAAAGGTACAGGCATACACTGCCCTCCAATACCATTCACCACCATTCTGGAATTTACTGCACTCTGGGGAGAAAGGTCAAGCCTTTTTCCCAGTGAAAGGGATCTAGTGGCCCCTGTGTCCCTGAGGATTACTATGGGCTTGCTTGCCCCACTCGAAGGGTAAGGGGTTACTCTCCTTTCAGATACAAAACCCTGATAACCTTCAGGAATCCTATTAACTTTTCCTGCAGTTGCAGCTGTAAGCTTCCTGGGGTCTCGCCCTCACTGCAGTTAAAGCCACAGCTTGTTCTGTGCTTTCCATCAGGGTCCCATCTCTTTCACTGAGCAGGTGTGCCCTGATTAATCCAATAGGTTTTCCCTTTAGTTTCCAGCAGTCAGCTCTTAAATGTCCTGCTTTATTACAATGGAAGCACACAGGTCTCACTTCTGCTTACAGCACTTTTGTTTTTGGCTGGAGGAGGGCACACTGTGTGTCCTGCTTTTCTTTTCCTCCCAGGACTGTTTGGGCTTCTATCATCTTCCCACCCTTTTGTCCTTTTCGGATTTATGGTGGTGATTAGAAAAGGTTTTCCCCTGGGAAACAGACTTATTAATGAGAGCAAACCAGAACTGCGGCTTGCCGGGCTCTATGAGCCTTCAGTTCCTCTACATGTGTCTTTATGGAGCGTGGGAGAGAGTTTTTAAATTCCTCTAGCAAAATTAACTTTGTGAGATTTTCATAGCTGAGCTGTACTTTAAGAGCCGTCAGCCAGCTGCTTATGTCTCTCAATCTCCAGGTAAGTTTGATCAACTTGCTTCTTGAAGGTTCTAAACTTTTGGTGATAGGCTTGTTACTAACTCATACGCCCCAAGGATAGCATTTTTTGTCAGTTCATAATTTGATGAACTCTCATCTGACAACAGGGAATAAACCTCAGGCTTTTCCTACTAATTTACTCTGTAACAGAGTCCAGGCCCCAGCTGGTCACTTTAACTTGCCAGTTTTTCAAAAGACACAAAAAATGCTTCCACATCTCCCTCGTTTAATTTTGGGATCAGTTGGGAGAGTTTTAACAATTCTGTACCCAGCCCTGAATTATGCTGCTCCATATTGGCCATGCTTTCACTGGGGTTACTCTATCACCCCCTAGTTAACTCCAGCCTCTTCACCTCTTTCTTCGCATTCCTTCTGGAAGGTTCTTTCTCTTTCTCCTGTCTCTTTCTTTCTCCTCTAATTCAAGTTTCCTCTGTTCCAATTGTAACTTTGCTAGCAATACCCTGTTGGGGTCTACATCTAACCTTGCTTCTGCTTCAGATTCAAGGGAAAAATGGTTGGCCACTAGTCGTAGGAGTTCAGACTTCCTAGCTTTGCCATGTACAGTGATCCCACACTGCTCAGCCACTTTCCTCAACTCCTCCATAGACAGTGCTTTTAACTTATCCCAGGTTACTTCACCCTGGCTTGGGGAGCTACTAGCTTCAGTCGCAGACATGTTTGTATTCTAGCACACACAACCACAAGAGAACCTGTATTGAAATTGTTTCTATTCTGATTGGGAGCAATTTGGCTTCCCACTTCCAATTTCTTGTTTGTCTATGGATTAAATCCAGGATGGTAGCCCCCAAATTTCTATTATGACCAGGTGAGAAGGTCTAGGGGTTCCCTCTCAGCCTTTGCCTGGTTTAACTGCACCAGGGTTTAATTTTTTTTAAAAACACCATGTTTTAGCTTCCCCTTAGTGGATCCTTGTTCACTGCTTTCCAATTGTAAGGCAAAGAAATCAGTTGAGACAGGTTTTCTTCAATTTTAAACAAGAAAGGTAGTTTATTAATCTTAAACTCTAATACAGTTACCGACTACGAATATGCGAAGCAACCACACTAGCATGCATACGTGATAAACACACACGCAGATAGAGACTGAAAAGTAGAAAAGAATAAAGGGGAAAAGTTTGAGGCAATAGATGGGTTTCAATTTTACTGTCCTTTGAGTTTGCTGTGAAGTCTTTGGTTGTCATTCAGACTTGCAATTCGTTGGGGCCCAGTGCACACTTCAACTTGTTTTGAGGTCGGAGTATTTTCTTTCTTGAGGTTTACGTGTCTTCCATGGGTCCGGTGGCTTGGGAGAAAGCGAGAGACTTGCTTTCAGCTTCAGTTTCAAACTGCCTTCTCAATTCAAACAGTCCTATGGCTAGTTTGAAAAACCTGGGACAGCCAGTTAGTCATGTGACCAGCTGGTTTAACCAGTCCTGGCTCTGTGGATTGTATTATCCAAGCAGGGCCTGGAATGCACTACCTTGCCTTCAATGTCTGGTGATCAAAATTCATTTGGGTTCATTGCAGCAGGGGATAGTCCTTTGTCTCCATAAGCACTGTCTGTTAGTATGCAAATGTTTTTCCAGGCAAGTGTCTGGTGGGGTTTTTTTTAAAAACAGGTTTTTTATTCACTCCAGCAACAGTTTAAAATCAATGTTCATATGACAAAATTAATATGCCTCATTCTTGTCAGGTGGGGGTCTGCATGACAACACTTGTTTATTTGCTATTTAGTTTCGCTGATGGATTTTGTACCTTGGTGAGCTGAGTAGAAGTTTTAATCATCAAGATAAAAAGTTCATTTACCCCCCAACTCACTCCAGAATAATGGGCATTGGACTCTAAATCCAAGCAATCGTTTACTGCCGATACTTTAGACTGGAATTGTAATGTAGATTACTAAATTGAGTTAAAATTGGATTCTGCTGTTATCCTGACATGGGCCATTTTTCTACACTTTAATAGCCCTCTGAGGCAAACTTTCATCGATCAAAACCCAAAGGTATGAGTGTTTCACAAACATCCATCACCCATGTGGTGTTGACAGAATTCACTCGGGGTGAAATAGATGCTAAATTGACCCTGCATTGGGACCTCCTGCAACTAACTTTTTTCATGTGCAAAGTTACTGATTTAATTGTGATCCATCAAGCCTCAGAAATCCTCTGCTTTTAATGCACCAGTCTGAACTGATGTGTATATAAAACTTTCTCTCTCAAGCTGGCATTTAGACATGGCAAAACTTTGCTGTAATTTCCCCCAAAGGATTAATAAATAAAACTAACTTCAGATGGTCACTTTAATACGGTTTGATGTCTAGTAATATATCAGGACCGTCACTGGGTGATCTATGTAGATGGATGTGATTTAAGTCAGGTTTCATTGGAGAGGAGTATGGAGAATAAACCGTTATCTGATTTGGGCTATTTCTATGGCTGCTGTATTTTCACTTTGCAGATACATAATCTCCCACTACACTGCCATCTTCAAAGGGTAAAGTTGTTATATGATGAGGAGTTTAGATACTTAAAACATGAGAGAATGAATACAGTGCAACGTTGGTGCCCTTTGACCATTAACCTGGCCCATTAAGTTCTAAATCTCAACTATAGGTGTGGGCTAAGAGAATCTTGTCCTGTTCCTTCTCCTGGTAACTGACTCAGAGCAGGATAAGGTGAAGCCAGGAGTAATGGCAGCCTGCTTATAAGGAATGCTTGCCAAGCAAGGCAAAAGCACCTGAGAAAGGAAATGTGTGAAACTTCAGCAGTGTGGCCGTGGTGGCAGGAGTCAACCATTTGGCTGTTTGTGCCTGCTCTGCCATTCAATAAGATTATGGCTGATCGGGTTGTGGCCTCAACTCCACTTTCCTGACTGCTCCCCTAACCCTTCACTCCCTTGTCTATCAAGAATCTATTAAACTCAGCCTTGAATAAATTCAATGACCCAGCCTCCACTGCTTTGTGGGAAAGAGAATTCCACATATTAACAACCCTTTGAGAAAAAATAAAATTCTCATCTAGTTCTAGTCTCCCCCACAAGGTGGAACATCCTCCTGGTAGCCGCTCTATCAAGTTCCTCTGGATCAGATACGTTTTATAAGATCACCACTTAATCTTCTAAACCCTGGTGGGCATGGGTACATACAGGGAGTAAGGGGCGCACTGAGAGGAGACTAAGCCTCAGCGAGTCAAGTATACACAGCTGTGATGGTGAACCAAACGTTTTTTAAAAAATTGACAATGTATTCAAACAAATCCTTTTGTCTTGTCGCTAGGGTCCACACACAATGAATTGGCAGATAAAGAAAGAGTCACCATTCATTAGGCCCAATATAGAGATGAATGTTCAATCTGCATGAGAATAGAGGTGATTCTAATATGGACATGTGGTATAAACAATATGTTTTTAGCTTTTTTCAATTCTAGCCTCTTCAGGTTCCATTAGCAAGGGGGTAGTAATTAATATGGTCATTGCTGCTTAAGGTGTTTTTGATACTAATTTATTTATTTACACATCTGCGTTCTTTCAGAATTTGGCACCAAGGTGGAATATTGCATAACCTATTTTTAAAAATAAATGATCCGATAATTCTGTTTTCATGTGCACTTCTGTAGGAAGTATCTGAATCTATTCCTGCCAAATAGAAGGCATAAAACAATGGCAGTGAAATTGTTTGCAGTTTGTGCTAAAGCCTAGTATTATGCAAAGTTTAATTTTGTTGTCACAAGGTGAACATTGCCCTTTCATCTCTTGTAATCCAGCTGAGAATCCCTTCAAGGGAAACAGGATAAAGGCCTTGCTTTGCTGAAATGATACAATGGGCTTGGCCACTGATCCTTCATCTCGCAGATCTGGAAGTGAATCTACCCAAGAAAATGGAATGAAGGCTTCTCTGATCAAATGGCACAGTTTTAGGGACACCTTCCTTTCATCTCTTAACCTTGGATTCAAATTATTTAATTTCAAATGGGGATGATTGTCTTTTGTTTTTGATTGGGGGAGGAGAGTCTGATGGCAAAATGCTGCTCTTAAGTGTCATGGTTCACCAGTACAAGTAGTGGGGAGGACACAAAGTGTCTGCAAAGAGACATGATAGATTAAGTGACTCAGTAAAAATTTGGCAGATGGAGTACAATGTGGAAAAAAGTGAGGTTATCCACTTTGGCAGGAAGAACAGAAAAACAGAATATTACTTAAATAGAGACTGCAGAATGCTGTGGTACAGAGGGATGTGGATGCCCTTGTCCATGAATCACCAAGTTGTTATGCATGTACAGCAAGTAGTTAGGAAGGCAAATGGAATGTTATTTATTGCAAGGGGGATGGAGTATAAAAGTAGGGAAGTCTTGCCACAACTGTACAGGGCAGTGGTGAGACTGCACCCGAGTACTGTGTACAGTTTTGGTCTCCTTGAGGGATATACTTGCATTGGAAGCAATTCAAGAGAAGGTTCACTGGGCTGATAACTGGGATGAAGGGGTTGTCCTATGAAGAAAGATTGAGCAGGTTGGACCTATACTCATTGGCGATCAGAAGAATGAGAGGTGATCTTATTGAAACAAGATTCTGTGGGGGGTTTGACACGATGGATGCTGAGAGGAGGTTTTTCCCTCATGGGGGAATCTGGAACTAGGGTGCAGCACAGCTTAAAAATAAAGGGTTTCCCATGTTAAGACACCGATGAGGATTGTTAATCTTTGGAATGCTCTTCCCCAGAGAGCAGTAGAAGCTGGGTCATTGAACATATTCAAGGCTGTTAGATTTTTGATGTACAAGGGAGTTGAGGGTTATGGAGGCAGGTGGGAAAATGGAGTTAAGGCTACAATCAATTCAGCCATTATCTTATTGAATGGCGGAGCAAGCTCGAGGGGCCAAATGGCCTGCTCCTATTTCTTATGATCTTATGAAGAGCTACTGGTTTCCAAATAAATTGTGGACACTCCCAACTTTACTAGTTGAGTACGTAACATAAAACTACCCACATGTACATTCAATAGTACATTCTTGCCACCTTCAGTGCTTCCTCCAAGTGGTGTTCAACATGGAGGAGTACTAATTCATCAGCTGAGGGGGGTGGGGGGGGGGGGGGTGTGGTGTAGGTAGTAATCAGTCGGAGGTTTCCTTGCCCATGTTTGACCTGATGTTAGGAGGACTCCCACAGCAACTCCCTCCTGACTGTATACCACTGTGCTGCCACCTCTGCTGGGTCTGCCCTGTTGTCATGAATGCCAGTGTGATGCTAGGTATATAGGCCATAAGTCCCAAAGACTAATGGATTGTACCAAACAACATGTCCCTTCCGCTGCTCACAACGGGTAAGGTACAGGCCATACCCAACCAGCTCCTGCTTGCAAAATTCAAACATTGTGTCCAACATTAGATGTGATTCCGCAATTGGACAACATTTGCTAAATAATCCTCAGTGTGCTAAGAATTACACTGACACCCAATTTAAGATGGTCAGTGGGGCTTGCTGTGTGGCACATTTGCACATACTGGAAGCTACATTTATTAATACACAGAGCCCTGTTCTTTGCAGACAGAAAGAACATGTACACACATTATGCCTGCTTCAGAAAAACAAAATAAGTGACAACCATTTGCTGTTTCATTCCTCAGGGCAATGCCTTGACCAGAGTTAAGCTGCCTGGTTTAAATTTTAAACAAAGCTTGGCAGTTACCTGTTGCTCACTATAAACTGGTGCATTCTCCATGGCAACACCGCGACCAATCAGAGTCCACTTGCCAACCAATCAGCACTCTCTTCTCATACAGTATAAATGTGTTGCTTCCTTTACATTGGTATTCTTTCACATTGTCCTGATGAGTGCAAGATGAAAAGCTTCAACAAAACGTCTCTATTTTCAGCAGTACTCACGTTCTGTACTACCAAATGACTAAATGGTTGTGGTTGTTGGAGGTTAATCATCGCAGTCCCAGGACATCACTGCAGGAGTTCTTCAGGGTAGTGTCCGAGACCCAACTATCTTCAGCTGCTTCATCAATGACCTTCCCTCCATCATAAAAGGTCAAAAGTGGGAATGTTCACTGATTGCATAACATTCAGCATTGTTCATGACTCCTCAGGTACTGAACGAGTCCGTGTCCATATTGAACAAGACCTGGACAACCTCAGGCTTGGGTTGATGTGGCAAGTTACATTCACAGCACACAAGTGCCAGGCAATGATCATCTCCAACAAGAGAGGATCCAACCATCTCCCCTTTACACTATCACTTAATCCCCTACTATCAATATTCTGGGGGTTATCATTGACCAGAAATTGAACTGGACCAGTCATTTATGTACTGTGGCTACAAGAGCAGGTCAGAGGTTGGGAATTCTGCTGCGAGTAATCACCTCCTGACTCCCCAAAGCCTGTCCACCATCGACAAGGCATGAGCCAACACTTGCCTGGGTAAGTGCAGCTTCAATAATACTCAAGAAGCTCGACACCATCCAGGACAAAGCAGTGTGCTTGACTGGCACCCCATCCACCACTTTCAACATTCATTCCCTCCACCACAGACTCACAGTGGCAGCAGTGTGTACCGTCTACAAGATGCACTGCAGCAATGCACCAAGACTCCTTTACCAGCAATTTCCAAACCCGCAACCTCTACCACCTGGAAGGACAAGGGCAGAAGATGCATAGGAACACCACCACTTGCAAGTTCCCCGCCAAGCCACACACCATCCTGAATTGGAACTATATCACCATTCCTTCGCTGTCACTAGGTTGACTGGAATTCCCTTCCTAACTGCAGTGTGTGTGTACATACACCACACAGACTGCAGCAGTTCAAGAAGACAGCTCACCACCACCTTCTCAAGGGTAATTAGAGATGGGCAATAAATGTTGGCCCAGCCAGTGATGCCCACATCCTGTGAAAGAATTAAAAAAAACATGGAATCTGGCTGTAAATGGATACATTGGTGTCTCATCCTGTGAAGGAACTAGTCTGAAACACTGAAAATAATAAAAAATAAAATCCTATGCTTTTGTATATCTGACACTTCATCAGAAATAGTGGATGCATTGGTAGTCATCTTCCAAGATTCTATAGACTCTGGAACAGTTCCTACAGATTGGAGGGTAGCTAATGTAACCCCACTATTTAAAAAGGGAGGTAGAGAAAAAGCAGGGAATTATAGACCTATAGACCAGTCAGCCTGACGTCGGTAGTGGGGAAAATTCTAGAGTCCATTATCAAAGATTTTATAGCAGAGCACTTAGAGAACAGTGGTAGAATCAGGCAGAGTCAGCATGGATTTACGGAAGTGAAATCGTGCTTGACAAATTTACTAGAATTCTTCGAGGATGTAGCTAGTAGAGTTGATGAGGGGGAACCAGTGGATGTGATTTATTTGGACTTTCAGAAGGCTTTTGACAAAGTCCCACATAAGAGATTAGCGTGTAAAATTAAAGCGCATGGGATTGGGGGTAGTGTATTGTGATGCATAGAATGTTGGTTGGCGAACAGGAAACAAAGAGTAGGGACAAATGGGTCTTTTTCCGAATGGCGGGCAGTGACTGGTGGGGTACCGCAGGGATAGGTGCTAGGACCCCAGCTATTCACAATATATATTAATGATTTAGATGAGGAAACTAAATGTAATATCTCCAAATTTTCAGATGACACAAAACTGGGTGGAGGGTGAGTTGTGAGGAGGATGCAGAGGGGCTTCAGGGTGATTTGGACAAGTTGAGTGAGTGGGCTAATGCATGGCAGATGCAGTATAATGTGGATAAATGTGAGGTTATCCACTTTGGTAGCAAAAACAGGAAGGCAGATTACTAAATGAATGGCTATAAACAGAGAGGGGAATATGCAGCGAGACTTGGGTGTTCCCGTACACCAGTCGCTGAAGGTAAGCATGCGGGTGCAACAGGCGGTTAAAAAGGGAAAATGGTATGTTGGCCTTCATAGCGAGAGGATTCGAGTACAGGAGCAGGGATGTCTTGCTGCAATTATACAGGGCCTTGGTGGGACCACACCTGGAATATTGTGTGCAGTTTTGGTCTCCCTATCTGAGGAAGGATGTTCTTGCTATAGAGGGAGTGCAGCGAAGGTTTACCAGACTGATTCCTGGGATGGTGGAACTGATGTATGAGGAGAGATTGAGTCGGTTAGGATTATATTCGCTGGAGTTCAGAAGAGTGAGGAGGGATCTCATAGAAACCTATAAAATTCTAACAGGACTTGACAGGGTAGATGCAGGAAGGATGCAGGTGGGGGAGTCCAGAACCAGGGGTCATAGTTTAAAGATATGGGGTAAACCTTTCAGGACTGAGATGAGGAGAAATTTCTTCACCCAGAGAGTGGTGAGCCTCTGGAATTCGCTACCACAGAAAGCAGTTGAGGCCAAAACATTGTATGTTTTCAAGAAGGATTTAGATATAGCTCTTGGGTCTAAAGGGATCAAAGGGTATGGGGCGAAAGCAGGAACAGGTTACTGAGTTGGATGATCAGCCATGATCATAATGAATGGCGGAGCAGGCTCGAAGGGCCGAGTGGCCTACTCCTGCTCCTATTTTCTATGTTTCTATGAGCAATGGTTTTAATAAATTACTACTGCATCTTCCAAGGAGTTGATCATGAGTATATGAAACAGAAGTAAGAAAGTGACCTCAGGATATCTCAAAGTGTTTCAGAGACAATGAAGTACTTTTCGTGTAGTCAATGCTGCAACATAGAAACACAACTAACAAACAGCCAAGTCCCACAAAGAGCAATGTAATAGTTACAAGATAATCTTTTTAGTGAAACAAAAACAAGAAATGCTGGAATCACTCAGCAGGTCTGGCAGCATCTGTGGAAAGAGAAGCAGAGTTAACGTTTCGGGTCAGTGACCCTTCTTGTTTTTGTTTCAGATTTCCAGCATCCGCAGTATTTTGCTTTTAATCTTTTTAGTGATATTGGTTGAGGGATAAATATTGGCCAGGATATCAGGGATCACTCCCCTGCTCTTTCTTTGAATAGTACCATGGTATCTTTTCCCATGCTACAGAGGGGCCTCTGTTCATGTCTCATCCAAAGATCAGCACCTCTTTCAGTACTGCACTGGTGTGTCAGCCTAGATTTTATGCTAAGGTTTCTGGAATGAAACTGGGAATTGGAATGAGTAAAGTTGTTTATTTTGGACAGTAAGAAACACCTGAGTCTAGAATTTCTGAGATTTTCTGGCACCTTTTACTGCCAGACAACACGAAAAAAGCAGCAAGGCCATGACTGTTGCACTCAAAGCTGCACGAAGCGGTTTGCCAGAAGCCCAAAACGCAAAAGAAAATGACAGGAGCTGCAAGTAAGAACAGACAAGTCTGTGAGCAATGGAAGGGTTTGAATGCATGGAGTACTGTGAGGGAAGGTACATTTCCAGATTGCATGTGGGGGAAGTAATGACACCAGGGATCGGTGGTCTTTGTTATAGCCCTGGGTTTCAGTGAAAGTAAGGCTTGAGTGACTGCTGCAAATAGAAGGAAAGGGCATTCAAGGGGGGAGAAAATGATGTATTGATATAGTTCTTTTCATGACCTCAGGATGTCCCAAAGCGTGTTACAGTCAATGAAGTACTTTTGAAGTGTGGTCACTCTTGTAATAGTACCGTGGGATCACTTGAGAAAATAGATATGGCCTCAGTTTAACATCTAAAATATTGCATGGCACCTCTGATAGTGGCTCCTTCAGCACTACACTGGAGTGTTAGCCTAGATTTTGTGCTGAAGTCTCTGGATTGGAGTTTGAACCCAAAACTTTAATGATTCAGAGGGGAGAGTCCTACCACTGAGCCATGGTTGACCATAAGTATAAAAGAGCTAACTTTGGCTGTCCTTGTTAGATCATTAAATTTCCTTCAGTTTTGGGTCAGAGGTAGCATTGATTTAGGTAGGAACAGGAGTAAGCTATTCAACCCCTTGAGTCTGTTTCTTTATTTAGTCAGTTCATGGATTGTCTCTACCTCAACTTTATTTAGCTGCCTTTGCTCTGTATCCTTAGATATGCTTACCTAACAAAATAAATCTATCAACCTCAGTCTTGAAAATTTCAATTGATCTAGCCTTTGGGTGGAGTGAAGTTCTAGATTCCCTACTATCCTTTGTGTGATAAAGTGCTCCTGATTTCACCGTTGAATGGCTAAGTTTGAATTTTAAGATTATGCCTTCAGAGGCTTTCTGCTACTGACCCCAAACAGTTCATCTTTCCTGTTCTGTACCATATTGAGGAGCACATCCAGGTTCAACTCCAACAAATTTCCAGATCTTCACTTTTCAACTGCCCTCACTGGCATCTGCAATCATTGTTCAGTGCTGCCACTGCCCCATTGAAGCAGCAAATATTATATCCTGCTATGTGCATTCCCAATTTTAATAGCTCCACCATTGGTGGTCATGCCTTCAGCTCTGGAACTCCCTCCTTAAACCTTGTCGTCTCTCTACCTCTCTCTTCTCCTTTAAAACACTTCTTAAAACCTACCACTTTGGTCAAGCTTTTGGTCATCTGCCCCTATTATCTCCTTATGTGGCTCAGTTTGATAAAAGTCCTGTTAAACACCTTGGGATGTTTTACTACATTAAGGGTGCTATATAAATTCAAATAGTTGGTATTCTTCTCCAAACCTCCCTCCCACAGCAGCCTGCTTCAGTTGGCAGAAGTTACAAGCTCAGCCTATCTCACCATGAGATTTACTGAACAAACTGAAGACCAGGGCTGGCTGATGGGGGTGGGGGAAGGGACTGACAATGTGCAAGCTGCTTTGTGATCTCTTACCTACAGCAAGGGCAGCAGGCACATGGGAACACAGTCACCTCCAAATCAAACACCATTTTGACTTGAGACATCGTTTGCCATTCGTTCGTCATTACTGGGTCAAAATCCTGGAACTTGCTACCTAACAGCACTAGGGGAATACCTTCACCAAATGGACTGCAGCAGCTCAAGAAGAAATCTCACCACTACCTTTGCAAGGGCAACTAGGGATGGGCAATAAATCAAGCAACGACCTTGGCCAAGAATTTCTTTTAAAATTTAGCTCCGTTAATCATTCTCTGCTCTCAAAAGGTTCTATGATTCCTGCAACAGGGAGGGTGGGAGTGTGTGTTGGGGGGAGGGCATTATAGATACCATCAGCACTATCTTGCCATTGGACTTCTTTTAAAGTAGGACTCATCCATTTGAACCTTACTTCTATTTAAAGAAGGTTCACCATCTGTTCTTGTTGAAAAAGAGTTTCTTAGTATTAGGGCCATTTTGAAAGTGTTTCAAAGTTTCCCCCAATTTTAGCTGTTAAGCAAGTTCAATAATTTCTTTTGCAAAAGACCACACCATCCTCCTCAAATGCCTCTACACTGTCGTCCAGCTGAGTGGGACTGCTCTCACCTGGTTCCATCACTTGAAATGGCTTCTCTTCCTGCTCCTGCGCCAGCACCTCTGGTGTCCCCTCCTATTTCTCATCTGCCTCTCGGCAACATCATCCTAAAGCACAGCTTGGAGGTGTGGCAGACAGTGATGATACCATTAATCAACTGCAACAGGACATAGATAGACTAGCAGAATGGGCAGACAGAATATAATACAGAGAATTGTGAGATGATACATTTTGGCAGAAGGAATAGGGAGAGGAAATACATACTTAATGGCATAGTTCTAAAGAGTGTGCAGGAACAGAGGAGTTATGGTTCAGAGCAGTTCAGACCTGGGAGTCCATCTGCATAGATCCTTAAAGGTGGCAGGACATACTGAGGGCAGTTAACAAACGTGGGATCTTGGGCTTCATAAATAGAGGCGTTATGTACAAAAGCAGGTAGATTATGCTGAATCTTTATAAAGCTCTTGTTAGGTCAGAACTAGACCAATGCATCCGATTCTAGTCATCACACTTTAGGAAGGATGTGAATGTCCTTTACAGGATTAAGAGGAAATTTACCAGAATGGTTCCAGGGATTTTTTGAGGGACTTTAACTACAAGGTTAGGTTGGAGAAGCTGGAGTTGTTTTCCTTGGAGATTTGATAAAGGTGTACAAAATTCTGACAGGTTTGTATAGTGTAGGCAAAGAAAAGATATTCCCATTAGTTGATGGATTAGGGGACACAGATTTGGGCAAGAGATGCAGGAGGGTTGTGAGGAAAAACTTTTTTATGCAGCGAGTGATAATGACCTGGAACTCGCTGCCTATGAGGTTGGTAGAGGCAGAGATGATCAGTTATTTTAAAAGGAAATTGGACGGGTACTTGATGGAATTAAACTTACAGGGCTACGGGGATAGAGCCGGGGAATGTGATTGATTGAATTGCTCTGCAGCAAGCCGGCATGGACTCGATGGGCCAAATGGCCTCCTTCTGTGCTATTTTGACTCTATGACTATGACTAGTTTTCACATGAATGCTGATGGCGCTCAGCTCTACCTCACCACCACAGTTGCTAAATTATCAGACTGCTCATCTGATATTCAGTACTGGTTGAGCATAAATTTCCTCCAATTAAATATTGGGAAGACTGAACCTATTATTTTTGGTCCCCGTTACAAACTCCCTCGCAACAGTCGGAGATTGAGCCAGTCTGTTCACAACCTTGGTGTCACATTTGACTCTGATGAACTTCTGACCTCATATTCGTGCCATCACAAGACCACCTATTTCCACCTCTGTAACATCACTTGACTTTGTCTCTGACTCCACTCATCTGCTGCTGAACCACTCATTCTTGCCTTTGTTATCTCTAGACTTGACTATTCCAATGGACTCCTGGCTGGTCTCCCACATTCTACTGCCTGTAAACTTGTGGTCATCCAAAACTCTGCTGCATGTATCTTAACTCGTACCAAGTCCTGTTCCCCTATCACCCCTGTGTTCGCTGATGTACATTGGCTCCCAGTCAAACAATGTCTTTGATTTTAAATTCTCATACTAGTTTTCAAATCCCTCTATGGCCTCGCCCCTCCCTATCTCTGTAATCTTCTCTAGTCCCCCAACCCAAGATATCGGTGCTCCTCGAATTCTTGTCTCTTGTGCATCTCTGATTTTAATTGCTCCACCATTGGTGGCTGTGCCTTCAGTTGCCTTGACCCTAGGCACTGGAATTCTCTCATTACACCTCTCCACCTCGCTTTCCTCCTTCAAGACACTCATTAAAACCTACCTCTTTGACCAGCTTTTGGCTATCTGACTTAATGTGGTTCAGTGTCATACTTTGTTTTATAATGCTCCTGTGAAGGGCCTTAGGATGTTTTATTATGTTAATGCTGCTACATAAACACAAGTTGTTGTTGCAAATGACAGAAAGAGGGATAGTCAGTACTTTGGACCTTTAGATAGTCAAAGTGCAGTGAAGCACGAGCCAGCAGTTAATGAAGGGAAAAGGAGGAAGGTACAAGGTCCTGCAGCCCAGAGTGAGGTCTGACCATGGGGAATTGTTTTATTGCTAATGTCACTGAATCTCTAGGAATGGATACGAAGTATGCAGTGACCTCTGCTGGTAAAGGAACATTTCAGTAGTACTGATTGAACTGGCTGAAAAACCAAGGCACAAAGCAACTAACTCACTCATCAAGGCTGAAGAAAGTAGGAGAGAATTTGAGATAAATCAAGAAGACATGGTGAGTAATGTCAGAAGCTGAAAGTTGTTGGAGTTAGAGAAGACTGAGGGAATGCAAAGTTCTGAGTTACAGAAAAGAGGTGGTTTTAAAGGTCTCGAGTCCAACACTGTGATCAACGAAAGGGGAAAGAACCCGTAAGGCACCGGATTTTCAGCAGGAGGAAAGGAGCACTGAAACACTGGAAGCCAGGCATGAGAGAGGAATCACATTAGAAGATCCACCTTGTCTCAAATCCTATGCTGAGAGAGCAGACTTGGGTTTATTAGAAAGTTACAAGTTGTCCAGCAGGATGTCGTTTTTGATACAAAAGAGGAAACCAAGATTCGTGAAGACTGTTTTACTGATGGGCAAAAATCTGGTAGTTGGATTTAAGATCAGAGGAAATAGAAAAGGAAAAATGTCTATAGATGAGGAAGAACAAGGGATAAAAATGCAGGGCAGGGGACTAATTCAGAGCTGGATTCAAAGCCTGAAATTCAGTCCTGCTCCCCAAATCTTAAACGGTTTTGATAGATCAATACATACAAGGCTTTGATTCCAAACATTTACGCACCAACCATATTCTCCAGTCAACATAAGAGAATGAGAAGTAAGATGAGTTGGTCACATGGCTCCTTGAGCCTGCTCTGTCATTCAATAAGATCACAGCTGATCTTTTACAACAGCTCTGTTTTCATTCCCAATACCCCTATCCCTCAATTCCCTTAGTGTTCAAAAATCTAGCAATCTCAATCTTGTACGTACTCTGACTGAGCATTCACAGCTCTCTGGCATACAGAATTCTAAAGATTCACAAGCTGAGTGCAGAAATTTCTCCTGTTCTCAGTTTAAAATCATCAACCATTTATCCTGAGACCATCCCTAGTTCTGGACTCTCCAGCCAGGAAAAGCAGCTTCTCAGCATCTACTTTGTCAGATCAAACATGGGCAAAGAAACCTCTTGCTGATTACCACATACTTCCCTCCTTCAAATGAGGATTCATTCAGTGTTTTTCCACATGGAATGTGTAGTGGTAATGTCGCTGGACTAGTAATTCAGAAGCTTAAGCGAATGCCCTGAAAACATGGGTTCAAATCCCATCATTGCTGCTGGAATTTAAATTTAATAAAAAATCTGGAATTGAAAGCTAGTCTCAGTAATGGAGCCATCATCAATCGTTGTAAAAACTCATCTGATTCACTAATGTCCTTTAGGGAAGGAAATCTGCCATCCTTACCTGGTCTGGCCTACATGTGACTCCAGACCCACAGCAATGTGGTTGACTCTTAACTGCCCTCTGAAATGGCCCAGCAAGCCACTCAGTTCAAGGGCAATTAGAGATGGGCAACAAATGCAGGCCTTGCCAATGATGCCCACATCCTATGAAAAGAATTTTTAAAAACACCGGAGGGTAGCAAGGACACAGAAGGGTCACTGACCTGAAACGTTAACCCTGCTTCTCTCTCCACAGATGCTGCCAGACCTGCTGAGTGTTTCCAGCATTTCTTGTTTTTATTAACACAGAATGTACTGTGGGTTTCAACGTCCATCGACAAGAGTGGCTCAGTAGCACCACTACTGACTGAGCTGGCCAAGTCCTGAAGGGCATATCTGCCAGCCTGAGGCAGATGATGAGAGAACCAACGAGAGAAGAACCAACTTGACCTCGTCCTCACTAATCTACCTGTCACAAATACATCTGTCTATGACAGTATTGGAAGGAGTGACCACTGTACAGTCCTTGTGAAAACAAAGTTCCGTCTTCACACCAAGAATACCCTCCATCGTGTTGTGTGGCACTACTGCTGAGCTAAATGGGATAGATTCAGAACAGATCTAGCAACTCAAAACTGGGCATCCATGAGGTGCTTTAGACTATCAGCAGCAGCAGAATTGTATTCAACCACAATCTATCACCTTATGACACGACATAACCCTCAGTCTACCATCATCAAGCCAGGTGATCCGACCCTGGTTCAATGAGGAGTGCAGGAGAACATGCCAGGAGCAGCACCAGGCATTCTAAAAATGAGATACCAATCTGATGAAGCTACATGCATGCCAAACAGCAGAAGCAGCATGCAATGGACAGAGCTAAGCAATCCTACAACCAACAAATCAGAGCTAAGCGCTGTAGTCCTGAATAGCAGTGGGCAATTAAATAACTAACTGGAGGAGGAGGCTCCACAAACATCCCTGTTCTCAATGATGGGGGAGCCCAGCACATCAGTGCAAAAGACCAGGCTGAGGCATTTGCAACAATCATCAGCCAGAAGTGCTGAGGAGATGATCCATCCCGGCTTCCTCCTGAGGTCCCCAGTCTTCTGCCAATTCGATTCACTCCATGTGATATTAAGAAATGGCTGAAGGCACTGGATACTGCAAAGGCAAAGGCCCTAACAACATTCCGGCAATAGTACTGAAGACTTGTGCTCCAGAACTAGCCGTGCCCCTAGCCAAGCTGTTCCAGTACAGCTACAACACTGGCATCTATCCAACAATGTGGAAAATTGCTCAGGTATGTCCTGTACAAAAAAAAAGACAAATCCAATCTGGCCAATTACTGCCAGTCTACTCTCAATCATCAGCAAAATGATGAAAGGTGTGGTCGACAGTGCTATCAAGCAGCACTTACTCAAGCATAACCTGCTCATTGATACTCAGTTAGGGTTATGCCAGGGGCACCCGCCTCCAGATCTCATAATGGTTTTGGTCAGAACATGGGCAAAAAAGCTGAATTCCAAAGGTGAGGCGAGAGTGACTGCCCTTGACATCAAGGCAGCCTTGCAACATTAAAGTCAATGGGAATCAGGGGGAAAACTCTCCATTGCTTGGAGTCATACTTTGCAGAAAGGAAGGTGGTTGTTGGAGACCAATCATCTCAGTCCCAGGACATTGCTGCAGGAGTTCCTCAGGGTAGTGTCCTGGGCCCAAACATCATCAGCTGCTTCCTCAAAGACTTGCCCTCCAACATAAGGTCAGAAGTGGGGATTTTGCTGATGATTGCATAGTGTTCAGTACCATTTGCAGTTGCTCATACACTGAAGTAGTCTGTGCCTGCCAGCAGCAAGACCTGGGCAACATTTAGGCTTGGGCTGATATGTGGAAAGTAACATTCGTGCCACAGAAGTGCCAAGCAATGACCATCTCCATCAAGAGATAATCTAACCATCTTCCCTTGACAGTCAATGGTATTATTATCGCTCAGTCTCCCCCATTAACATCTTGCTGGTTATCACTGACCAGAAACTTAACTTGTCCCACCATATAAATGCTATGGATACAAAAGCATGTCAGAGACTGGGAATTCTGAGGCAAGTAATTCATCTCCTCCCTCCCCAAAGCCTGCCACCATCTACAAGGCACAAGTCAAGAATGTGATGGAATACTCTCCACTTGCCTGGAGAGGTGCAGCCCCAACAACACTCAAGAAGTTCAACACCATCCAGGACTGTGCCCCATCCACCAATTTAAACATTCGCTCCCTCCACCTGGCGCACAGTGGCAGCAGTGTGTACCATATATAAGATGCACTGCAGCAACTCACCAAGCTTCCTTTGACAGCACCTTCCAAACCAGTGATCTCTACCACCTAGAAGGACAAGGGCAGCTGACGCATGAGAACAGCACCACCCACAAGTTCCCCGCCAAGTCACACACCATCCTGACTTGAAACTATATCGCCATTCCTTCATTGTCGTTGGGTTAAAATCCTGGAATGTCCTCCCTAATAGCAACACCACATGGACTGCAGCAGTTCAAGAAGGTGGCTCACCATCATCTTCGCAAGGACAACAAGGGATGGGCAATAAATACTGGCCTTGCCAGCGACACTCACATCCAATGAATGAATTAAAAATAAGTATTTTCAGTAGAGGAAGAATGCTGCACATCCCAAGGAAAAAAATATTGAAACAGGGACAGGGATTCACCAAAATTAACCTAAGCAAATTAACAGTAGTAATGAAGAAAATAATGGTACAAAAGAGTGATGAATCCCCAGAAGCACATGATTTCCACCCCAGGGTTTTGAAGGAAGATGAGAACATTGCAAATGCCTTATCTATAATCTTCCAAAGTTCTCTCAATTTGGGTATCATTCCTCTAGATTGGAAAATTGTGCATGTCATTCCGCTATTTAAGAAAGATGTGAAAGGGAGACCAGGGAATTATAGACCAGCTAGCTTGCTTTTAGAAATGATAATTCAGGACAAAATTAATAAATGATTTGGAGGAAAGTATAGGTGGTCTGATTAGCAAGTTTGCAGACGACACTAAGATTGGTGGAGTAGCAGATAGTGAAGGGGACTGTCAGAGAATACAGCAGAATATAGATAGATTGGAGAGTTGGGCAGAAAAATGGCAGATGGAGTTCAATCAGGGCAAATGCGAGGTGATGCATTTTGGAAGATCCAATTCAAGAGTGAACTATACAATAAATGGAAAAGTCCTGGGGAAAATTGATGTACAGAGAGATTTGGGTGTTCAGGTCCATTGTTCCCTGAAGGTGGCAACGCAGGTCAATAGAGTGGTCAAGAAGGCGTACGGCATGCTTTCCTTCATCGGATGGGGTATTGAGTACAAGGGTTGGCAGGTCATGTTACAGTTGTATAAGACTTTGGTTCGGCCACATTTGGAATACTGCGTGCAGTTCTGGTCGCCACATTACCAAAAGGACGTAGATGCTTTGGAGAGGGTGCAGAGGAGGTTCACCAGGATGTTGCCTGGTATGGAGGGCGCTAGCTATGAAGAGAGGTTGAGTAGATTAAGATTATTTTCATTAGAAAGACGGAGGTTGAGGGGGGAACCTGATTGGGGTATACAAAATCATGAGAGGTATAGACAGGGTGGATAGCAAGAAGCTTTTTCCCCCAGAGTGGGGGATTCAATTACAAGGGGTCACGAGTTCAAAGTGAGAGGGGAAAAGTTTAGGGGGGATATGCGTGGAAAGTTCTTTACGCAGAGGGTGGTGGGTGCCTGGAACGTGTTGCCAGCGGAGGTGGTAGACACGATAGTGTCTTTTAAGATGTATCTAGACAGATACATGAATGGGCAGGAAGCAAAGAGATACAGACCCTTAGAAAATAGGCGACATGTTTAGATAGAGGATCTGGATCGGCGCAGGCTTGGAGGGCCGAAGGGCCTGTTCCTGTGCTGTAATTTTCTTTGTTCTTTGTTCTCTTTTGTTCTAATAAGGGAGAAACTGGTCCTGTTGGCTGAAGGATCCAGAACCAGAGGACACCAATTTAAGGTGATTGGCAAAAGAAGCAACAACACAAGGAAAAAATCTTTTTATGGAGCGAGTGGTTAGGATCTGGAGTGCACTCCCTGAGAGTGTGGTGGAGGCAGATTCAACTGAGGTTTTCAAAAGAGGACTGGATGATTATCGCAAGTGAAAAAAATTGCAGGGCTACAGGGAAAAGGTAGGGGAGTGGGACTAGGTAAGTTGCCCTTGCAGGGAGCTGGCAAAAATGAGACAGGCCAAATGGCCTTCTGTGCTGTAACTATTCTATTATTCTATGACCTGTTGTTAAGAAATTACTAGAATCTATAATTAAGGATAGAGTAACTGAAACCCTGAAAAATTTCAGCTGATCAGAGAGCTGGCATGGATTTGCAAAGGGTAGGTCATGCCTGAAAAACCTGATTATTTTGAAGAGGTGACTAAAGTGATGGACAGGGGAACGTCTATGATGTTATTTATATCTATTTCCGGGAGCATTTGATAAAGTCCCTCATAAAAGAGACTGTTTAGCTAAAGTTGAAGCTCATGGAACTGAAGGCAAATTATTAACCTGGTTTGGAAATTCACCGAGTGGCAGGAGACAGAGAATAGGGATAAATGAGTGGTTAGGATCCGGAGTGCACTCCCTGAGAGTCTTAGAGTAGGTTAAAGGGTCGGCACAACATCGTGGGCCGAAGGGCCTGTACTGTGCTGTACTGTTCTATGTTCTATGTTCAATTATTTATTGTGTTTATTAACGATTTAGATGGGATAGAAAGCAACATATCCAAGTTTGCAGATGACACAAGGGTTGGGTAGCATTGTAAGCAGTGTAAATGGGAGCATATGCTTACAAAGAGATAGTAACAGATTAAGTGAATGGGCAAAACTGTGGAAAATACATTTCAATATAGGCAGGTGTGGAGTCATCCACTTTGGACGTAAAAAGGATAGAGCAGAGTACTTTTTAAATGGTGAAAGGCTAAAAACAGTGGCGGTCCGAAAGGGACTTAGGGTCCCATTAGACTGCTAAAATATCAAGGGCGGATACAGAAAACAAATAAAAAGGCTAATGGATTGCTGGCCTTTCTATCCAGAGGACTGGAATACAAGGGTGTAGAAGTCATGCTACAGCTATACAAAGCCCTAGTTAGACTGCGCTACAGGAGATTTACAAGAATGTTGCCAGGGCTAGAAAGTTGTAGCTATGAGAAAAGATTGAATCAGCTAGGGTTGTTTTCCTTACAACAGAGGAGGCTGAGGGGTGACTTAATTGAGGTGCACAAAATTATGAGGGGCCTAGATAGAGTAGACAGGAAGGACTGGTTTGCCCTAGCGGAGAGGTCAATTACCAGGGGCACAGATTTAAGGTGATTGGAAGAAGGATTAGAGGAGACATGAGGAAAAATTTTTTCACCATGAGGGTGGTGGGTGTCTGGAATTCACTGTTTGGTGGTAGAGGCAGAAACCCTCAACTCTTTTAAAAGATGCATGTACCTTAGGTGCTGTAAGCTGCAAGGCTATGGACCAGGTGCTGGAAAGTGGGATTAGATTGAGCAGCTAGTTTTTTCAGCTGGCGTGGACACAATGGGGCTGAATTGTCTCCTTCTGTCCGTAACTTTTCTATGGTACGCTGGAGTACTGTGCTGAGTTCTGGGCATCACACCTTAGGAAGGATATAATGGCCTTGGGAGTGCAATGCAGATTTGCCAGAAGGATACCTGAACCTCAAAGGTTAAGTTAGAAGGAGAGATTACACAAACTAGGATTGCATTCCTTGGAATTTAGAAAGTCAAGGGGTGATTTGATCAAGTTTCAAGATATTAAGGAGAACTCATAGGACAGAGAGAGAGAACAGGCTTGAGGGTCTAAATGGCATATACCTTTTCCCATGTTCCTAGAGCAAGTTTCTTGAGCCTAAGTAGCTGAGATTTCTTTAAGATAGGAATTATTCTTGTACTGTCTTCTTGACCTTTCAAGGCCAAATCAGAATTAGCTTAATTTTACAGGTAAAAATAAGCTGTATTTGGAAACAGCTTGATTAATACTCCCAAAGCCTACTACCACCAGCAGGGGGCAAGGCACACTACACAACCTCATACATACACACACATACAGCAAGACATGTGCAGGGTAGTTTGTCCTTTGTTGAACCCTGTTTCTGAGCCTCAGAAACCAGCGTTAACTAACAGATAGGATGAGAAGGAACATTAAACCCCAATCCACAAATTAATAAAAGGCTTAACTATATTGCTGTTTTACAAGTATGCTGGCAAGTTAACGGAGTTAATGAAGGCATATGCAATAGTACTGTTTTTCAAAGTAATTCATTGCCTTTTTAAATTATAGAATGGTTACAGCACAGAAGAAGGGCAATCAGCCCATCGTGTCTGTGCTGGCTCTCTGCAGGAGCAGTTCAGCTAGTTCCACTCCCTTGAACTTTCCCCGTAGACCTACAAGTTTTTTCTCTTCAGGTACTTATCCAATCCCCGTTTGAAAGCCACAATTAAATCTTCCCCAACACATTTGCAGGCAGTGCATTTCAGATCTGAACCACTCGCTATATAAAAAAGCTTTTCATGCTGCCATTGATTCTTTTGCCAATCACCTTAAATCGGTGTCCTCCGGTCCCCGACCTTTCTGCCAATGGGAACTGTTTCTCTCCACTTACTCTATCTAGACGCCTCATGGTTTTGAACACCTCATTCAAATCTCCTCTCAACCTTCTGTTCTCTAAGAACAACCACATCCAATCTATCCACGTAAGTGAAGTCCCTCATCCCTGGAACTATTCTCGATAATCTTTTCTGCACCCCCTCTAAAGCCTTCAAATCCTTCCTAAAGTATGACACCCAAAATTGGACACAATACTGCATTGAGATTGAACCAATGTTTTATTACTGTTCATCATAACTTCCTTGCTTTTGTACTCAGTGCCTCTGTTGGGAGTTTTCTATAGACCTCCGAATAGTTCCAGAGATGTGGAGGAAAGGATAGCGAAGATGATTCTCGACAGGAGCGAGTGTAACAGGGTAGTTGTTATGGGGGATTTTAACTTTCCAAATATCGACTGGAAATACTATAGTTCGAGTACTTTAGATGGGTCAGTTTTTGTCCAGTGTGTGCAGGAGGGTTTTCTGACACAGTATGTAGACAGGCTTGAGAGATGGTGCAGGAAGGAGGGGTTCAGATTTTTGGGACATTGGGACCGGTTCTGGGGGAGGTGGGACTATTACAAATTGGACGGTCTACACCTGGGCCGGACTGGAACCAATGTCCTTGGGGTGCTTTTGCTAACGCTGTTGGGGAGGGTTTAAACTAATGTGGCAGGGGGATGGGAACCAATTGAGGAGGTCAGTTGGCAGTAAGGAGGTAGTAACAAAAGCCTGTAAGGAATTAGATAATGAAGTCAGTGTGACTAAGGGGAAGAGCAGGCAGGGAGCAGATGATGAATGTAAAGGGACTGGTGGTCTGAGGTGCATTTGTTTTAATGCAAGAAGTGTAGTAGGTAAGGCAGATGAACTTAGGGCTTGGATTAGTACCTGGGAGTATGATGTTATTGCTATTACTGAGACTTGGTTAAGGGAAGGGCATGATTGGCAACTAAATATCCCAGGATATCGATGCTTCAGGCGGGATAGAGAGGGAGGTAAAAGGGGTGGAGGAGTTGCATTACTGGTCAAAGAGGATATCACGGCTGTGCTGAAGGAGGGCACTATGGAGGACTCGAGCAGTGAGGCAATATGGACAGAACTCAGAAATAGGAAGGGTGCGGTAACAATGTTGGGGCTGTACTACAGGCCTCCCAACAGCGAGCGTGAGATAGAGGTACAAATATGTAAACAGATTATGGAAAGATGTAGGAGCAACAGGGTGGTGGTGATAGGAGATTTTAATTTTCCCAACATTGACTGGTATTCACTTAGTGTTAGAGGTCTAGATGGAGCAGAATTTGTAAGGAGCATCCAGGAGGGTTTTCCAGAGCAGTATGCAAATAGTCCAACTCGGGAAGGGGCCATACTGGACCTGGTGTTGGGGAATGAGCCCGGCAAGGTGTTTGAAGTTTCAGTAGGGGACTACTTTGGGAATAGTGATCACAATTCCGTAAGCTTTAAAATACTAGTGGACAAAGACGAGAGTGGTCCTAAAGGAAGAGTGCTAAATTGGGGGAAGGCCAACTATACCAAAATTCGGCAGGAGTTGGGGAATGTAGATTGGGAGCAGCTGTTTGAAGGTAAATCCACATGTGATATGTGGTCGGCTTTTAAAGAGAGGTTGATTAGCGTGCAGGAGAGACATGTTCCTGTGAAAATGAGGGATAGAAATGGCAAGATTAGGGAACCATGGATGACAGGTGAAATTGTGAGACTAGCTAAGAGGAAAAAGGAAGCATACATAAGGTCTAGGCGGCTGATGAAAGACGAAGCTTTGAAAGAATATCGGGAATGTAGGACCAATCTGAAACGAGGAATTAAGAGGGCTAAAAGGGGTCATGAAATATCTTTAGCAAACAGGGTTAAAGAAAATCCCAAAGCCTTTTATTCATATATAAGGAGAAAGAGGGTAACTAGAGAAAGGATTGGCCCACTAAAGGACAAAGGAGGAATGTTATGCTTGGACTCAGAGAAAATGGGTGAGATTCTAAACGAGTACTTTGCATCGGTATTCACCGAGGAGAGGGACATGACGGATGTTGAGGTTAGGAACAGATGTTTGATTACTCTAGGTCAAGTCAGCATAAGGAGGGAGGAAGTGTTGGGTATTCTAAAAGGCATTAAGGTGGACAAGTCCCCAGGTCCGGATGGGATCTATCCCAGGTTACTGAGGGAAGTAAGAGAGGAAATAGCTGGGGCCTTAACAGATATCTTTGCAGCATCCTTAAACACGGGTGAGGTCCCGGAGGACTGGAGAATTGCTAATGTTGTCCCCTTGTTTAAGAAGGGTAGCAGGGATAATCCAGGTAATTATAGACCGGTGAGCCTGACGTCAATGATAGGGAAGCTGCTGGAGAAGATACCGAGGGATAGGATCTATTCCCATTTGGAAGAAAATGGGCTTATCAGTGATAGGCAACATGGTTTTGTGCAGGGAAGGTCATGTCTTACCAACTTAATAGAATTCTTTGAGGTAGTGACAAAGTTGATTGATGATGGAAGGGCTGTCGATGTCATATACATGGACTTCAGTAAGGCGTTTGATAAGGTTCCCCATGGCAGGCTGATGGAGAAAGCGAAGGCGCATGGGGTCCAAGGTGTACTCGCTAGATGGATAAAGAACTGGCTGGGCAACAGGAGACAGAGAGTAGCAGTGGAAGGGAGTTTCTCAAAATGGAGACGTGTGACCAGTGGTGTTCCACAGGGATCCGTGCTGGGACCACTGTTGTTTGTGATATACATTAATGATTTGGAGGAAAGTATAGGTGGACTGATTAGCAAGTTTGCAGACGACACGAAGATTGGTGGAGTAGCAGATAGTGAAGGGGACTGTCAGAGAATACAGCAGAATATAGATAGATTGGAGAGTTGGGCAGAGAAATGGCAGATGGAGTTCAATCAGGGCAAATGCGAGGTGATGCATTTTGGAAGATCCAATTCAAGAGTGAACTATACAGTAAATGGAAAAGTCCTGGGGAAAATTGATGTCCAGAGAGATTTGGGTGTTCAGGTCCACTGTTCCCTGAAGGTGGCAACGCAGGTAAATAGAGTGGTCAAGAAGGCATACGGCATGCTTTCCTTCATCGGACGGGGTATTGAGTACAAGAGTTGGCAGGTCATGTTACAGTTGTATAGGACTTTGGTTCGGCCACATTTGGAATACTGCGTGCAGTTCTGGTCGCCACATTACCAAAAGGATGTGGATGCTTTGGAGAGGGTGCAGAGGAGGTTCACCAGGATGTTGCCTGGTATGGAGGGCGCTAGCTATGAAGAGAGGTTGAGTAGATTAGGATTATTTTCATTAGAAAGACGGAGGTTGAGGGGGGACCTGATTGAGGTGTACAAAATCATGAGAGGTATAGACAGGGTGGATAGCAAGAGGCTTTTTCCCAGAGTGGGGGATTCAATTACTAGAGGACACGAGTTCAAAGCGAAAGGGGAAAAGTTTAGGGGGGATATGCGTGGAAAGTTCTTTACGCAGAGGGTGGTGGGTGCCTGGAACGCGTTGCCAGCGGAGGTGGTAGATGCAGGCACGATGGCGTCTTTTAAGATGTATCTAGACAGATACATGAATGGGCAGGAAGCAAAGAGATACAGACCCTTAGAAAATAGGCGACATGTTTAGATAGAGGATCTGGATCGGCGCAGGCTTGAAGGGCCGAAAGGCCTATTCCTGTGCTGTAATTTTCTTTGTTCTTTGTTCTAGGCCAACCAGGGGCGATGCCACATTGGATTTGGTACTGGTTAATGAACCCGGCCAGGTGTTAGATTTAGATGTAGGTGAGCACTTTGGTGATAGTGATCACAATTCGGTTAGGTTTACCATAGCGATGGGCAGGGACAGGTATATACCGCAGGGCAAGAATTATAGCTGGGGGAAAGGAAATTATGATGCGATGAGGCAAGATTTAGGATGCGTAGGATGGGGAAGGAAACTGCAGGGGATGGGAACAATCGAAATGTGGAGCTTATTCAAGGAGCAGCTACTGCTTGATAAGTATGTACCTGTCAGGCAGGGAGGAGGTTGTCGAGCGAGGGAGCCGTGGTTTACTGAAGAAGTTGAAGCGCTTGTCAAGAGGAAGAAGGCGGCTTATGTTAGGATGAGATGTGAAGGCTCAGTTAGGGCGCTTGAGAGTTACAAGCTAGCCAGGAAAGATCTAAAGGGAGAGCTAAGAAGAACAAGGAGAGGACACGAGAAGTCATTGGCGGATAGGATCAAGGAAAACCCTAAGGCTTTCTATAGGTATATCAGGAATAAAAGAATGACCAGAGTTAGATTAGGGCCAATCAAGGATAGTAGTGGGAAGTTGTGTGTGGAATCAGAGGAGATAGGGGAAGCGTTAAATGAATATTTTTCGTCAGTATTTACAGTAGAGAAAGAAAATGTTGTCGAGGAGAATACTGAGATACAGACTACGAGGCTAGATGGGATTGAGGTTCACAAGGAGGAAGTGTTATCAATTTTGGAAAGTGTGAAAATAGATAAGTCCCCTGGGCCAGATGGGATTTATCCTAGGATTCTCTGGGAAGCCAGGGAGGAGATTGCAGAGCCTTTGTCCTTGATCTTTATGTCGTCATTGTCGACAGGAATAGTGCCGGAAGACTGGAGGATAGCAAATGTTGTCCCCTTGTTCAAGAAGGGGAGTAGAGACAGCCCTGGTAATTATAGACCTGTGAGCCTTACTTCGGTTGTGGGTAAAATGTTGGAAAAGGTTATAAGAGACAGGATTTATAATCATCTTGAAAAGAATAAGTTCATTAGCGATAGTCAGCACGGTTTTGTGAAGGGTAGGTCGTGCCTCACAAACCTTATTGAGTTTTTCGAGAAGGTGACCAAACAGGTGGATGAGGGTAAAGCCGTGGATGTGGTCTATATGGATTTCAGTAAGGCGTTTGATAAGGTTCCCCACGGTAGGCTATTGCAGAAAATACGGAAGTATGGGATTGAAGGCGATTTAGAGCTTTGGATCAGAAATTGGCTAGCTGAAAGAAGACAGAGGGTGGTGTTTGATGGCAAATGTTCATCCTGGAGTTTAGTTACTAGTGGTGTACCGCAAGGATCTGTTTTGGGGCCACTGCTGTTTGTCATTTTTATAAATGACCTGGATGAGGGTGTAGAAGGGTGGGTTAGTAAATTTGCGGATGACACGAAGGTCGGTGGAGTTGTGGATAGTGCCGAAGGATGTTGTAGGGTACAGAGGGACATAGATAGGCTGCAGAGCTGGGCTGAGAGATGGCAAATGGAGTTTAATGCGGAAAAGTGTGAGGTGTTCACTTTGGAAGGAGTAACAGGAATGCAGAGTACTGGGCTAATGGGAAGATTCTTGGTAGTATAGATGAGCAGAGAGATCTTGGTGTCCAGGTACATAAATCCCTGAAAGTTGCCACCCAGGTTAATAGGGCTGTTAAGAAGGCATATGGTGTGTTAGCTTTTATTAGTAGGGGGATCGAGTTTCGGAGCCACGAGGTTATGCTGCAGCTGTACAAAACTCTGGTGCGGCCGCACCTGGAGTATTGCGTGAAGTTCTGGTCACCGCATTATAGGAAGGATGTGGAAGCTTTGGAAAGGGTGCAGGGGAGATTTACTAGGATGTTGCTTGGTATGGAGGGAAGGTCTTACGAGGAAAGGCTGAGGGACTTGAGGTTGTTTTCGTTAGAGAGAAGGAGGAGGAGAGGGGACTTAATAGAGACATATAAGATAATCAGAGGGTTAGATAGGGTGGATAGTGAGAGTCTATTTCCCCGGATGGTGATGACAAACACGAGGGGACATAGCTTTAAGTTGAGGGGTGATAGATATAGGACAGATGTTAGAGGTAGTTTCTTTACTCAGAGTAGTAGGGGGGTGGAACGCCCTGCCTGCAACAGTAGTCGACTCGCCAACTTTAAGGGTATTTAAGTGGTCATTGGATAGACATATGGATGAAAATGGAATAGTGTAGGTCAGATGGTTTCACAGGTCGGCGCAACATCGAGGGCCGAAGGGCCTGTACTGCGCTGTAATGTTCTCTGTTCTAAGTTCTATGTATAAAGCCCAGGATCCAATATGCTTTTTTAACCACTTTCTCAACCTGCCCTGCCACCTTCAAAAATTTGTGCACATATACCCCCAGGTTCCTCTGTTCCTGCACCCCATTTAGAATTGTACCCTTCATTTTATATTGCCTCTCCTCATTCTTCCTCCCAAAAATGTATCACTTCACTGCATTAAATTACATCGTCTACGTGTCTGCCGATTCCACTATGCTCACTATCCTTCTCACAGTTCACAATACTTCCAAGTTTTGTGACATCTGCAAATTTTGAAATTGTGCTCTTTACACCCCGTCACTTTTAGGTCATTCATATATATCAAGAAAAACAGTGGTCCTTGTAGTATAAAAGCCTGAAAGGGTTAATGTTGAGTGTGTGTAAGGAATACCTCCCACCATGATAACGTAAGAGGGAGATGCAGCATGGCTTCAGAGAAGTCGAACAGACTTTTGTAAATGTGTAGATAGTTAGAATGTAATAAAAGAATTAATGTTCAAACTACTGAAGACTCACGAATCTTTCTTAGCTAGACCAACCAAAATGTACTAAAGTGGCAGCAAAGTAACCAAACATACATTATGGTGAACAGCAGTGGATAATACCATGCAACACCTAGAATAATTTGAAGAAATACTTTGAAGAGGGCAGACCTGAAAAAAAAAAAATCACCAAAACTGCAGAATTGGAGACAAGGCTGTGGAAAAGCTCCAGAGCTGCTGCATGGACAAAGGAAGCACGGAGAGTCGGCTTATAGAGGCATTCAAGCTACTCCACAGAGGCGGTTAGTCTGTGAAAAAAGTTCCACACCAGTGGAAGAGCGGACCTGGGAGGATAAACACAGACACAGTCTGGAGTGTTTGAAAAAAACATAAACAGGAAAGCTGCAAGGCGATTGGTTGGTGAGTAACTACTGTTAGGGAAAAGCTCTAAATAGCTGGCTTAGTAACGAAGGTAAGAAAGGTCTACAGTTTATTTTCATATATAGTAAGTAGTGTTTTTTCGGGAGTTCTGTAGTAATGAGGACCAGGGAAGAAGGGCCCTAGAGTAATTGATATTATTTGATATTAAGCATCTTCCAAAAGGTTTAATTTAAAGGGTTAAGACATGGCAGGAGAGCTCAAAGCCATGGTGTGTTCCTCATACTCTCTGCGGGAAACTGGGAACAATTCCAGTGCCCGGGACCAGCATGCGTACAGCAAGTGTCTCCAGCTGCAGCTCCAGGAAGCCCGGGTTTCAGACCTGGAGCGGCGGCTGGGGCACTGTGGAGCATCGGTGAGGCTGAGAGTATCGTGGATAGCACGTTTAGAGAAGTGGTCACACGGCAGGCTCAGACTCCACAGGCAGGAGGGGAATGGGTGACTACCAGGCAGAGCAAGAGGACTAGGCAGGCAGTTCAGGAATCTCCTGTGGCTATTCCCTTACAAAACAGATATACTGCTTTGCTTACTGTTGGGGGGGAAATGGCCTCTCAGGGGAAAGCAGTAACAGCCCAATTCATTGCACCACGGTTGGCTCTGCTGCACAGGGGAGGAGTAAAAAGTATGGGAATGAAATTGTTATAGGGGATTCAATTGTAAGGGGAATGTGGCCGCAAAAGAGACTCCAGGATGATATGTTGCCTCCCTGGTGCTAGGGTCAAGGATCTCTCAGAGCGGTTACAGGACATTCTGAAGGGGGAGGGTGAACAGCCAGTGGCCGCGGTACACATTGGCTCAAATGACGTAGGTGAAAAAAAGGATGAGGTCCTAAAAGCAGAATATAGGGAGTTAGGAAGGTAGTTGAAAAGTAGGACCTCAAAAGGTAGTGATCTCAGGATCACTACCAGTGCCACGTGCTAGTCAGAGTAAAAATAGGAGGATATATCGGTTGAATACGTGGCTGAAGAGATGGTGTGAGGGGAAGGGTTTTAGATTCCTGGGACATTGGGACCGGTTCTTGGGGAGGTGGGACCAGTACAAACTGGACAGGTTACACCTGGACAGGACCAGGACTGATGTCCTAGGGGGAGTATTTGCTAGAGTGGTTGGAGAGGGTTTAAACTAAAATGGCAGGGGGATGGGAACCTTTGCAAGGAGTCAGAGGAGGGGGGGGGGGGGGGGGGGATCAAAGACAAGAACAAAAGACAGTAAGGGGAATAAGAAAAGTGATGGGTAGAGAAATCAAGAGCCAGAATCAAACAGGGCAACAGTGAAAAATATTGGGAAGGGGACAAGTCATGTTAAAAAGACAAGCCTTAAGGCTTTGTGCCTTAACGCGCGGAGCATTCGCAATAAAGTGGATGAATTAATTTTGCAAATAGATGTAAACGGGTATGATATAGTGGGGATTATGGAAACATGGCTGCAGGGTGACCAGGGATGGGAAATGAACATCCAGGGGTATTCAGTATTTAGGAAGGACAGACAAAAAGCAAAAGGTGGTGGAGTTGCATTGCTGGTTAAAGAGGAAGTTATGCAATAGTGAGGAGGGATATGAGCTCTGACTATGTGGAATCTGTATGGGTAGAGCTGAAAAACACTAAGGAGCAAAAAATGTTAGTGGGGGTTGTATATAGACCCCCAAACTGTAGTGGTGATGTTGGGAATGGCATTAAACAGGAAATTAGAGACGCATCTGTAATCTGTAATTATGGGCGAATTTAATCTGCATATAGATTGGGCAAATCAAATTAGTCACAATACCGGAGAGGAGGAATTGATGGAGTGTATACGGGATGGTTTTCTGGACCAATACGTTGAGGAACCAACTACAGAACAGGCCATCCTAGGCTGCGTATTGTGTAACTAGACGGACAATCGAGTTGTGCGAGACCCCTTGGGGATGAGCGACCATAATATGATAGAATTCTTCATTAAGATGGAGAGTGACATAGTTGATTCTGAGACTAGGATCCTGAATCTTAATAAAGGAAGCTACGAAAGTATGAGGCGTGGGTTGGCTATGATGGATTGGGAAATGTTACTTAAAGGGATGATCGTGGATAGGCAATGGCAAACATTTAAAGAGCGCATGGATGAACTGCAACAATTGCAATTCCTGTCTGGCACAAAAGTAAAATGGGAAAGGTAGCCAAACCATGGTTTACAAAAGGAAATTAGAGATAGCATTAGATCCAAGGAAGAGGCAGACAAATTCACCAGAAAAAATAACAGACCTGAGGATTGGGAGCAGTTTAGAATTCAGCAAAGGTGGACCAAGGGATTGATTAAGAAGGGAAAAATAGAGTACGAGAGTAAGCCTGGAGAGAACATAAAAACTGACTGTAAAAATTTCTGTAGGTATATGAAGAGAAAAGGATTGGTGAAGACAAATGTTGGTCCCTTACAGTCAGAAACAGGGCAATTTATTATGGGGAACAAAGAATTGGCTGACCAACTAAATGCATACTTTAGTTCTGTCTTCACAAAGGAGGACACAAATATCATACCAGAAATGTTGGGGAACACAGTGTTTAGTGAGAGGAACTGAAGGAAATCAGTATTAGTCGAGAAATGGTGTTGGGAAAATTGATGGGATTGAAGGCCGATAAATCCCCAGGACCTGATGGTATGCATCCCAAAGTACTTAAGGAAGTGGCCCTAGAAATAGTGGATGGTGGTCCTCTTCCAAGATTCTATAGACTCTGGAAAAGTTCCTACAGATTGGAGGGTAGCTAATGTAACCCCACTATTTAAAAAGGGAGGTAGAGAGAAAGCAGGGAATTATAGACCCGTCAGCCTGACATCGGTAGTGGGGAAAATTTAGAGTCCATTTTCAAAGATTTTAGAGCAGAGCTCTTAGAGAACAGTGGTAGAATCGGGCAGAGTCAGTATGGATTTACGAAAGGGAAATCATGCTTGACAAATCTACTGGAATTCTTTGAGGATGTAACCAGTGGAGTTGATGAGGGGGAGCCAGTGGATGTGGTTTATTTGGACTTTCAGAAGGCTTTCAACAAAATCCCATATAAGAGATTAGCATGTAAAATTAAAGCACAAGGGATTGGGGGTAGTGTATTGCGATGGATAGAAAATTCGTTGGCAGACAGAAAAAAAAGAGTAGGAATAAATGGGTCTTTTTCTGAATGGCAGGCAGTGACTAGTGGTGTACCGCAGGGATTGGTTCCAGGACCCCAGCTATTCACAATATATATTAATGATTTAGATGAGGGAATTAAACGTAATATCTCCAAATTTTCAGATGACTCAAAACTGGGTGGGAGGGCGAGTTATGAGGACAATGCAGGGAGGTTTCAGGGTTCCGCAGTGGGGCACAGAATAAACCAGGAAATACTGGGAGCTTGTAAGAAAGGTACGGCAATAATCATGGGGTGATTTTAATATGCATATAGACTGGATTAGTCAAATTGGCAAGGGTAGCCTCGAGGGAGAGTCCATTGAGATTGTTTTTTGGAGCAACATGTTGTGGAACCAATCAGGGAGCAGACTATTCTAGATTTGGTGCTGTGTAATGAGGTGGGATTAATAAATGATCTCATTGTTAAGAATCCTCTAGGGAAAAGTGATCATAGCATGCTAGAATTTCAAATTCAGTTTGAGGGCGAGAAGCTGGAGTCCCAAACGAGCGTTCTGGAGTTACACAAAGGTAATTATACAGGCATGAGGACAGATTTGGCCCGAGTGGACTGGGCAGGAAGACTACAAGGAGGGCTAAAAGGGGTTATGAGAAGTAATTGGCAAACAGGATTAAGGAAAATCCCAAGGCTTTTTATACGTATATAAAGAGCAAGAGGGTAACTAGGGAAAGGGTCGGCCCACTCACGGACAGAGAAGGGAATCTATGTGTGGAGCCAGAGGAAATGGGCGAGGTGCTAAATGAGTACTTTGCATCAGTATTCACCAAGGAGAAGGACTTGGTGGATGATGAGCCTAGGGAAGGGAGTGTAGATAGTCTGTCATCTCATTATCAAAAAGGAGGAGGTGTTGGGTGTCTTGCAAAGCATTAAGGTAGATAAGTCCCCAGGGCCTGATGGGATCTACCCCAAAATACTGAGGGTGGCAAGGGAAGAAATTGCTGGGGCCTTGACAGAAATCTTTGCATCCTCATTGGCTACAGGTGAGGTCCCAGAGGACTGGAGAATAGCCAATGTTGTTCCTTTGTTAAAGAAGGGTAGCAAGGATAATCCAGGAAATTATAGGCCAGTGAGCCTTACGTCAGTGGTAGGGAAATTATTAGAGAGGATTCTTCGGGACAGGATTTACTCCCATTTGGAAACAAATGGACTTATTAGCGAGAGGCAACATGGTTTTGTGAAGGGGAGGTCGTGTCTCACTAATTTGATTGAGTTTTTTGAGGAAGTGACAAAGATGATTGATGAAGGAAGGGCGGTGGATGTTATCTATATGGACTTCAGTAAAGCCTTTGACATGGCAGACTGATACAAAAGGTGAAGTCACATGGGATCAGAGGCAAGATGGATACAGAACTGGCTCGGTCATAGAAGACAGAGGGTAGTAGTGGAAGGGTGCTTTTCTGAATGGAGGGATGTGACTAGTGGTGTTCCGCAGGGATCAGTGCTGGAACCTTTGCTCTTTGTAGTATATATAAATGATTGAGGAAAATGTAGCCGGTCTGATTAGTAAGTTTGCGGACGACACAAAGGTTGGTGGAGTTGCGGACTGATGAGGATTCTCAGAGGATACAGCAGGATATAGATTGGTTGGAGACTTGGGCAGAGAAGTGGCAGATGGAGTTTAATCCGGACAAATGTGAGGTAATGCATTTTGGAAGGTCTAATGCAGGTGGGAAGTATACAGTAAATGGCAGAACCCTTAGGAGTATTGACAGGCAGAGAGATCTGGGCGTACAGGTCCACAGGTCACTGAAAGTGGCAACGCAGGTGGATAAGGTAGTCAAGAAGGCATATGGCATACTTGCCTTCATCAGTCGGGGCATAGAGTATAAAAATAGGCAAGTCATGCTGCAGCTGTACAGAACTTTAGTTAGGCCACACTTAGAATATTGCGTGCAATTCTGGTCGCCACACTACCAGAAGGATGTGGAGGCTTTGGAGAGGGTACAGAAGAGATTTACCAGGATGTTGCCTGGTCTAGAGGGCATTAGCCATGAGGAGAGGTTGGATAAACTCGGATTGTTTTCACTGGAACGACTGAGGTGGAGGGGCGACATGATAGAGGTTTACAAAGTTATAAGCGGCATGGACAGAGTGGATAGTCAGAAGCTTTTTCCCAGGGTGGAAGAGTCAGTTACTGGGGGACATAGGTTTAAGGTGAGAGGGGCAAAGTTTAGAGGGGATGTGCGAGGCAAGTTCTTTACACAGAGGGTGGCGAGTGCCTGGAACTTGTTGCCGGGGGAGGTGGTGGAAGCAGGTACCATAGAGACGTTTAAGAGGCATCTTGACAAACACGTGAATAGGATGGGAATAGAGGGATATGGACCCCGGATTTGCAGAAGGTTTTAGTTTAGACAGGCATCAGGATCGGCGCAGGCTTGGAGGGCCGAATGACCTGTTCCTGTGCTGTACTGTTCTTTGTACAAGGTAGGACAGTTGACGAGCAGTGGCAGATGTTTAAGGAGATATTCAATTTATCCCAACTAAAATATATTCCAGAGAGGAAGAAATATTCTTGGAGGGGGAAAAAACATCCATGGCTAAGCAAGGAAGTTAAGGATAACACATATTGCAAAGGCCAGTGGCAGGCTGGAAGATTGGGAAACTTTTAATGATCAAAGAGTTACTAAAAAAGTAATAAGAAGAGCAACGGTAAATTATGAAAGAAAACTAGCACAAAATATAAGTATATAAAAGGGAAGAGAGTAGCTAAAGTGAATGTTGGTCCATTGGAGGATGAGACTGGGGAGTTAATAGAAGGGAACACAGAAATGGCAGAGACACTAAATCAGTATTTTGCTGCAGTTTTCACAGTGGAGGACACTAGTACCATCCCAATAGTACCAGGTAATGCAGAGGTTATAGAAAGGGAGGAACTTAGAACAGTCATCACTCGGGAAAAAGTACAGAGCAATCTATTGGGGTTGAAGGCAGATAAGTCCCCAGGACCTGATGGCCTACATCCTAGGGTCTTAAAAGGAAGTGGCAGTCGAGATAGTGGATCCATTGGTTATAATCCAAAATTCTCTGGATACGGGAAAGGTTCCAGTGGATTGGAAAAAAGCTAATATAATGCCCTTATTCAAAAAGGGGGGGAGGCAGAAAGTAGGAAACTATAGACCAGTTAGTTTAACATCTGTCGTTGGGAAATTGTTAGAATCCATTCTGAAGGAAGTAATAACAGGACATTTAGAAAGTCAAAACTCAATCCTTCAGAGTCAGCATGGTTTTATCAAGGGTAAATCATGTTTGACTAATTTGCTAGAGTTCTTCGAAGCTGTAACAAGCAAAGTGGATAATGGGGATCCTGTAGATGTAGTTTATCTGGATTTCCAGAAGGCATTTGATAAGTTGCCACACAAAAGGTTAATATACAAGGTAAGTTCACATGGGGTTAGGGGCAATTTACTAGCTTGGAAAGAGGATTGGCTAACCAACAGAAAACAGAGAGTTGGGATAAATGGGTCTTTTTCTGGTTGGCAAGATGTAACTAATGGGGTGCCACAGGGTTCACTCCTCGGGCCCCAACTATTTAGAATCTATATAAATGACGTGGATGCAGGGATAGAAGGTACTATATCCAAATTTGCAGATGACACTAAAATAGGTGGGACAGTAAGTTGCAATAAGAAATCTACAAATGGATAGGGATAGATTAGATAAATGGGTCAAAATTTGGAAGATGGATTTTAACGTGGATAAGTATGAGGTTATCCATTTTGGTCAGAAGAATAGAAAGGCAAATTATCTAAATGGAGAGAAACTTCAGAGTGCTTCGGTGCAGAGGGATCTGGGTGTCCTCGTGCATGAATCGCAGAAAACTAGTTTGCAGATACAGCAGGTGATAGGGAAGGCAAATGGAATTTTGGCATTTATTGCTAAAGGAATAGAGTATAAAAGTAGGGAAGTGTTGCTGCAACTGTACAAGGTATTGGTGAGACCGCACCTGGAGTATTGCGTACAGTTCAGAGGAGCTTCACTAGATTGATTCCAGACATGGGGGGGCTTGTCTTATGAAGAGAGATTGAGCAGTTTAGGCCTTTACTCTCTGGAGTTTAGAAGAATGAGAGGATTAACAAAGTAGACATAGAGAGGATGCTTCCTCTTGTGGGGCAATCTAGAACGAGAGGTCATAGTTTTAGAATAAGGGGTAGCAGATTTAAAACAGAGGAGGAGAAATTAATTCTCTCAAAGGGTCATGAGTCTGTGGAATTCACTAGCCCAGAGTGCGGTGGATGCTGGGACATTGGGTAAATTTAAGGAGATAGACAGATTTTATTAGTAAAGGGTTGAAGGGTTATGGAGAACGGGCAGGAAAGTAGAGTTGAGGCCAAGATGAGATCAGCCATGATTGTATTGAATGGCAGAGCAGACTTGAGGGGCTGAATTGCCTTCTACTGCTCCTAGTTCTTCTGTTATTTGGACAAGTTAAGTGGGTGGGCAAATGCATGGCAGATGCAGTATAATGTGGATTATCCACTTTGGTAGCAAAAACAGGAAGGCAGATTATCTGAATGGCTATAAACTGAGAGGGGAATATGCAACAAGACCTGGTGTTCTTGTACACCAATCGCTGAAGGTAAGCATGCAGGTGCAACAGACGGTAAAAAAGTCAAATGGTATGTTGGCCTTCATAGCAAGAGGATTCAAGTACAGGGATGTCTTACTGCAATTATATAGGGCCTTGGTGAGGCCACACCTGGAATATTGTGTGCAGTTTTGGTCTCCTTATCTGAGGAAGGGAGTGCAGTGAAGGTTTACCAGACTGATTCCTGGGATGGTGGGACTGACATATGAGGAAAGATTGAGTCAGTTAGGATTATATTCGCTGGAGTTCAGAAGGGTGATGAGGGAGATCTCATAGAAACCTATAAAATTCTAACAGGACTTGACAGGGTAGATGCAGGAAGGATGTTCCCGATGTTGGGGGAGTCCAGAACCAGGGGTCATAATCTAAGGATACGGGATAAACCTTTCAGAACTGAGATGAGGTGAAATCCCTTCACCCAGAGAGTGGTGAGCCTGTGGAATTCGCTACCACAGAAAGCAGTTGAGGCCAAAACATTGTATGTTTTCAAGAAGGAGTTATAGCTCTTGGGGCGAAAGAGATCAAAGGGTATGGGGTGAAAGCAGGAACAGGTTACTGAGTTGGACGATCAGCCATGAATGGCGGAGCAGACTCGAAGGGCCGAATGGCCTACTCCTGCTCCTATTTTCTATGTTCCTATGAACGCAGGCTTCGAGTTGGAGAATCAAGCAATGGTCGAGATCTGATGAGCAACCCTCAAAGAGGGTAAAAGATTTATTCCCAACAGCAGTAGGCAGGCAGCACCGGAAAATGAAAAGTATTCAACGAGGGCAGGTCTGAGGTTGGCACCGTTATACATGGCGACCGTGAGCGAAAATAAAAAAATGAGAGACTGCAAATACTGAGCACTCTAAGTGAACGGAGTAAAAAGAGTACAGCAAAAAAGCTACAAAACTGCATTTAAAGAAAGAAGGAAATAAATCGAGTCTAGTGGCAAGATTTCACAGGGAGAAACAGAGACCATAGCGGGAGTCAGCACAAAACTGAAAAGCGCGGGAAACCTCCGATACTGGAGGGAACATTTTAAGAAAGAAAAAGTGAACCAAATAGAAAGCCATGGATCTTAAACTCAAGACCCGAGAGGTTTGGATACATGGAAGGACCAAATCAAACTCAAAATTGGTCACTCAGGCAAAGAAGATTTTTGACATACAGAATTGCTTCCAAATTAGACAGCCAGTCTGAAGCAGAGCAAGTCAACACATTGTCTCCTATTGCTCCAACTAAATACAGCCATGTTATTGCAAGACAAGCCATTAGTGAGACTAAATTTGAAGACGTTTTACAAGCCTTTGATAGCTATTTCAACCTGAGAAGCATGATGATTCTGGAAAGGGCAAGATTTAACAGAAGGGTCCAGAATCCAAGTGAAATGGTTGATGCTTTTATTAATGACCTTTACAGACTAGCTGAAGGATGTGAATATGGAGACCTAAAAGCAGAATTAATAAGAGATTGCATTGTAGTAGGTATTGCGATCAGATTTATTGCAGTCTAAGGAAGACTTCACCCGAGACAAAGCAATTCAGCTGATGAGACAAACAGAGGTCCACAAGAAAAACATCATTTCAGGAAACCTCCAGCGACCGTACAATTCCTGAATTTCCTGGTGTTGTAAAAGCATCACCAGGAAAGGCACATTGTGGAGGGGGTGGGGGGAGGGTGGAGGGGGGGTGCAGGCGGGGGGAAAGAAAAGTGCAAGACTCTGTGAAACCCTGCCAGTGAAGTTGCATCATAAAGACCCACAGGTGCAAACAGTGTCCTGCAAACAAAGCAGAATGCTGCCACTGTGGGAAAATAGGTCATTTTGGGAAGATGTGCCAAAGTAAATTCTCTACTCCCACAAGTTCAAAAGAAAAAATTTTCAAGTATAGAGTTGCTAATGAAGTTGAACAATCTCCATCAGGAGAGAAATCAGAAAACTTCCTAGGTGAGATCAATGACCCTAATCAGGCATTTAGGTCTGAAGATATAAATGTCAACAGACATATCACCAGTTTTAAACCAGACACTGGAGCAAGTGCAACGGTTTTATCAGACAAAGAACCGGGGTTGCCAATGCATTACCTGCAATCAACAGAAACTCGGTTACATGGCCCAGGTGGGACTGAACTGAAAGTCAAGAAAAGGCTACAGACAACACTCCAGTACCAGGGAAAGCAGATATTGGAAACACTATGTTCTACAGAATCAGGAATTCTCTCAAGTAAAAGAGCTTGTATTGACCGTCATCTGATAAGAAAAGTGGAAGAAGTTAAGCAAAATGAACCCAGGAGTCACTTCCAAAAAGACTTTCCAAAATTATTTACTGGTCTAGGAAGACTGAAGACCAAATATAACATTATGTTGAGAAAAAGACACTAAACCAGTATGTCTTCTCATTGCTAGGAAAATACCACACCCACTAATGAAGCAAGTCCAACATCAGCTAGAAGACATGACCAGGATGGGGGTAATTTCTCCTGTCACTGAACCTACAGAGCGGTGTTCAGAAATGGTTCCAGTTCCTAAACCTAATGATACTCTTCGTATTTGAGTAGACTTCATAAGGCTGTGACAAGAGAAGTTCATCTGATGTCCTCAGTGGACGAAAGCTTGGAAAGATTATCCAAAAGTATCATGTTCACAAAGCTTGACACGAGTAGTGGCTTTTGGCAAATTCCATTGGATAAGAAATCAAGGTTATTGACAACCTTCATTACTCCGTTTGGAAGATTTTGTTTTAATCATTTACTGTTCGGTGCAACATCAGTACTGGAAATATTCCAAAAAACTATGTCGAACATTGCACAGGGCCTTAGAAGAGTAATATGCCAAATGGACGACATCTTAGTCTATGGTGAATCCATTGATGAACATAACCTGAGGGTTAGAGCGGTTTTGAATCGTCTACAAGACAAAGGCCTGACACTTAATGAAAAGTGTGAATTCTCAAAAATGTCTATTTGTTTCTTAGGACACATTGTCAGTGAATTCCAACTTCCTACTTCTGTCTAAGATCTTCAACAATTCCTTTGAATGGTTAATCAGTTGGCAAAATTTTTACCCAATCTAGCGCAAGTGACTGAGCCTTTACGACAACTATTAAGGAAAGCTCGAGCATGATGTTGGGAGGCACATCAGGAGCAAGCATTTCACAGGATCAAGATGCTGATTTCGTCAGATATCTTAGCGCATTATAATCCCTCGCTGCCAACCACAATTGCAGCAGACGTCTCATTTACAGGGATAGAGGCAGTCCTTTTTCAAGAACAGCTAAATGGATGTCGAAGACCAGTTTATTATGCATCATGAGCATTGTCCGAGACTGAGACACGGTACGCCGTCATAGAGAAAGAAGCTCCTGTAATCACGGGGGCTTGAGAGAAGTTCTCAGATTATATTATCAGCTTAAAGGTAGTCATAGAGACAGACCACAAACCCCTAGTTTTCTTACTTGATGAAAAGGAACTTGCTAGGATGCCTCTGTGAATCCAGAGATTCCGGTTGTGGCTCATAAGGTTTCCGAATAAAACTGTATACGTGCAGGGCAAGCAACAAATGAGCAGACACAGTGTCCAGAGCTACAGTCGACCATTTTACAGCAGGATAGTAACTTTATTAATGAAATTGAGTCATATTCTCAGTTCACTGCATCACAATGGCCGGCAAGTTCAAAAAAGCTCCAAGATATTCGTCATGCTGAGATGCAAGATGAGATCTTATTTAGTACATACTTTAGATGGTACTAAGAAGAAACAGGAGGAATCTTACACCTATTCATCAAAGATGTCAATCAGTCATACACTTGGACAAACCAGATGTTGAACCTGAAATTCAGAAAGCATCAGATACGACAAACCTCAAAGTCAAGAAACAAGAGTTCAGAGAAAGACTACTAATCTTCCGAGTCTGACAACATGATCAGGGAGAGTTGTGAAGTCTCCTGACAGACTGAATCTGTGATGTCAGAGACTTGGGGGTGGATGGGGTAGTATGTAAAAATAAAAAAGTGAATGTATAAATATATATATATATATATATATATATATATATATATAGATAAAGACTTGGGGGGAGATGTAGTCTAAGGGTTTGAAAGGGTTAATGTTGAGATGGTGTAAGGAATACCTCCCACCATGATGAAATCACACGAGAGACTGGAGAGAGATGCAGCGTGGCTTCAGAGAAGTCATACAGACTGGTGTGAAGCTGTATATAGTTAGAATGTAATAAAAGAGTTAGTGTTCAAATTACTGAAGATTCAGTAATATTTCTTAGCTAGACTAACCAAATATACTAAGGTGGCAGAAAAGTAACCAATCATACAACAGTCCTAATACCGACCCCTGGAATCTCCACTGTATACCTTCCTCCAGTCAAAAAACAACTGTTTCCCATTACTCTCTGTTTCCTGTCACTCAGCCAACTGTGTATCCATGCTGCCACTGTCCCTTTTATTCCATGGGCTTCAACTTTGCTGACAAGCCTATTATATGGCACTTTATCAAAGGCCTTTTGGAAGTCCATATATGTCACATTAACCGGATTACCCTCATCAAACCCCTCTGTTACCTTATCAAAAAAATCATTAGTTAAACACAATATGACTTTAACTCTTAATTAATTCACATTTGTCCAAGTGACTGTTTATTTTGTCCCAGACCATCACTTCTAAAAGCCTTCCCACCACTGAGATTAAACACACTCACCTGTAATTGCTAGACTTATCCTTACACCCTTTTTGGAGCAAGGGTGTGACATTTGCAATTCTCCAGTCCTCTGGCACCATCCCTGTATCTAAGGAGGGTTGGAAGATTATGGCCAGCGCCTCTGCAATTTCCACCCTTACTTCCCTCTGTTTCCTCGGAAGCATCTGATCTGGTCCTGATGACTTTCAACTACAAGTACAGCCAGCATTTCAAATACCTTCTCTATCAATTTGTACCCTATCCAGTATCTCAACTACCTCCTCTTTCACTGTGACATTGGAGGCACTTGCTTCCTTTGTAAAGACAGATGCAGTTAGGATCTCAGACACACCCTCTGCTTCCATGCAAAAATCCCTTTTTTGGTCAGTAATTCATCCCAACCCTCCTCTTACTATTTTTTTACTACTCATATGCCTACAGAAGACTTCTGGATTCCCTTTTTACCCTGTGGATGCAGCAGACTTTTGCCAGGAATTATTTGCCTGCCTGGTTGGAGTGAGTTCCAAAGATAAAAAGGCAGTGATTACTTTTTCTGTCTCACGCTTGACTGGACAGCAGAGGGAGAGGGGAAGAAGAGAGGGAGAGAGAAGAGAGGGAGAGAGAAGAGAAGGAAAGAGACCGAGACCTTCCTTCTGTTTGGTCTTCAAATTGCAGTCGGTTCTTTTTTGTGTGGCACAATTCAAAAAGACCCCAGTTTGGCCATCAGGTAGGTCATGTGACCATCTCTGTTTGAAACAGCATCTTCTGAGAGGGTTGTTAGATTTCAAAGCTTTCCAGACACACTCGGTGGGGACGTGGGGTGGAGTTCTGGCTCTTCTGCAGACAAAGCATGTTGATTATTGCCCAGACCAATCTTCTTAGTGAGCACTCCCATTGTCTCACTATTCAACTATCTCAGAATGCAAATGCGCAACCATGTTTTCAGCTCTGTTTTTTTTTTAAACAAGTTATGTGCACTGTCCAGTGCAAAAAAAAAAGGTTCAAGCGTCCCATATGACAAAATTAATAAGTTTCCATTTGGCAGGTGTGATTTCCATCACACCTGGTTTAGAAAGCTTAGAAAAATGACGACTGGCAACATCGCCAATCACCAGTAATCCCTCTGGCCTCCGGGTATTTGTTGCAACAAACAGAAGCTGGAAGGGAGACTCCTGGTCATATCGCCTCTTCAAGTCAAGTCAAGAATCCCAGCCTTTGTGTCGTCCTTTACATGGACCGACCCGATACATTCTACCTGGATATTTTCTACCATCTTCGGTGAGTTACTGACCTCATGTATTGACGCTTTATAAATCTCGGCATATTGCAAGTCCTGTGACAGCTGATCCAGTTGTGTCTACAATTCAAAATATTTGTGATAGCCATTTGGAGTTCCCATAGCTGGTCATCATTCCAATGCACTTGATTGGAGAACCATTGTAGGCAGTCAGCTGAGCTGTGGTGGGTCGTACCATTGATTCCCATTACTTTAAGTACATGTTCTTCAGTATACGGATGGGCAGAATATTTGCACTTGCTCTGGTATTAATTTTTACTCTGGGCTTATGCCTGCCACTCTTCTGTGGACATATAATCCCGATCATGGTAAATCATCAGACTGCATAATAGCATTGACATGTTGAACCAAATTGACTACATGGAATGCTTGCTTGCTGTTTGGACGAGCGCACTCTTTATAGAGAACCTCCTGGAAATTGGTCTCTCTGCTGCCCTGATTTGCCTGCTTGGGCTTTTGTTGTGTGTTGGCATACCTTTTGTTGCGTTTGCCACCCGGTCTTGCAGACGGTCTCTCTACATGTGATCTGCCACCATTCTTGTATGCAGTATCTGATCTCTGCCTTCTGCATGCCACGAGCTTTGCACTGGTCCTGGTACATAGAACCACTGAGTTGGGTGTTCAGGCCACATTTGCCAAAAGGCTTAGCAGACTTCTGAGACTTGGTTACCGTACCAATTGTCATAGCCGCCCCCAACGCTTGTAACTGTTTGGGTCCAGCCACGATGGCTTCAAATTTCCTTCCATCATTGAATAGTGCATCTCTGGTGTGCCCTTCTTTTCTCGCAGGTCTTTTTGAAAGATCTCTGTTGGAGTAGATGCGATTACTAGCTCTAGAACCTGTTCTGACAAATTGATATCTTCAAAGTCACCTTCTTGAGATTTGTCTCAGCACCTGCAACAAACTGGTCAATGGACTCATCTTGCCTTTGCCAGTAGGTCATAAGCTCAAGCTTATGTACTCGGAAATTGACCTTTACCTTCAGTTGCTGCTCCAAGAATATCCATAGCTTGCAAAAGGTCCTTCTGATCCACAGCTGACAATCCTGAGGTATTGATCCATTGCAAACCCTCGTTGTCCAGTGTGATCTTGATTTTGAGAGCTGGTTTTGCTGGTTCACTCACTTCTTGATCCAGGAAACAGAGTTCCATTCGTTGTCAGAATAGTTTAAATTTAGATGCTCTGACGCCTTCCAATCTATGACTGTATACCTGAAAGACATAGACTTAATGATCCCGCTTTTTAAAAAATTATAGATAGGACATTTTACAGGTCTGCTTTTTCTGAGGCACTCTTTTTTCTCACTGCCGCTCACAATGCAGTCTCCTTCACATTGGGAGACCAAACACAGACTGGGTGACCGCTTTGCGGAACACCTCCACTCAGTCTGTAAACATGACCCCGAGCTTCCGGTCGCTTGCCATTTCAACACCCCCTCCCTGCTCTCATCTCTGTCCTAGGCCTGCTGCAGTGTTCCAATGAACATCAACGCAAGCTCGAGGAGCAGCACCTCATTTTACAATTAGGTATGCTACAGCCTACCGGACATTGAGTTCAATAATTTCACAATATGATATTTTAATTTGTTCCATCTTTTATTTTTGATTTTTACTATATGCCTGCCTACTTTAAAAAAAAATCTTTGTGCTTTTGGCCATCATTAACGCTCCCTCTGCACTACTGATTTGTCTTTCACCAAACCATTAGTACACTCTTTGCCTTTGTCTCGTGACCTCCTTGTCAGTTAATCTCTCTGGCCCTCTGTTCCATCTTTTGTTCTCTTTTTCCCCCCCCCCCCCCCCCCCACTTTATTTGTTTAGAACCTATTACATTTCTAACCGTTGCTAGTTCTGATGAAAGGTCACTGAGCTGAAATGTTAAGTCTGCTTCTCTTTCCACAGATGCTGCCAGACCTGCTGAGTATTGCCATCACTTTCTGTTTTTATTTCTTTTTTCTCATTTAGGCAGATTCATTTTCTGCAGCCCTGCCCATTTAAGGAGTGAGACTACATCAGTTTTTTTTTCTCTGCGGGCAGCTTCAGCTTGCAGTACTGGCAGCTGCTACAACCAGGCTTCTTTGTGCTGTGGCCCTCCAGCGGCACTGCTGAGTTGTTCTCTCTCTTTTCCACTTAGGTCCCACCCATGAAGAAAATAGAAGGGGAAAACTAAAACAGTTCCGGCTGTACTACTACTTATCAAATTTTTCAACCCACTGCCAGATTAGGTGAAAGCTCCAATCTCCTGGTAAACTGCCTACTGTACTCAGAGTATCAACACCTACCCGGGTCCCGTCTGTAGCCTAGCTCGCTGCAGTGTTGTGGGGTCTCCTGTCAACTGCTCTGCTGCTGGATCTTCAACCACTCCAGGTAGGCAGCTGGTTCTTTATTTTCACTTGGTGTGTTTTACAGAAAAAATCAAACATTGCCACACTAATATTTGGTGGCCTTCAGAAAAAATATACCCTAAATCCATTTAATATTACTTTCCCTTTGGTGTGTGAACTATTGTAAGATTCACAGGACTACAGTAATATCCAAAGGAAATGTGGGACACACACACATATGCATACAGACACACACACAAGCAGTTATTGCACAAGCACACCTAAACACATCTCACTCTGTCGGGCTACACCCACAACTCCCTGGTCACGTTTGTCGTGCCATCACTTCCTCCGGTGACCTTCACTTGCAGCTCTTAAGGTGGTCTTTTCTGAAGGTTTTCCGCAGCAAGACAGATAGCATGGGAATGCAGAGAACAAGCAAGCGCAAGCTTGTAGGAGAGAGTGCAAATGACAGTACCAGAGCGTGCGAGAGAATGCGAATGAGAGTGCCAGTGCAAGAGTGACAGACTCATGTCAGTTGCTAAACAGGAATGAGAAAATTGGTCATTGTTCTGCAAGGATCAGATCTAAGCGCTGCAGTCCTGCCACATAGAAAATAGGAGCAGGAGTACGCCATTCGGCCCTTCGAGCCTGCTCCACCATTCATTAAGATCATGGCTGATCATCCAAATCAGTAGCCTGTCCCGGCTTTCGCCCCATACCCTTTGATCCCTTTAGACCCCAGAGCTATATCTAACTCCTTTTTGTAAACGTTTAATGTTTTGGCCTTCACTGGTTTCTGTGGTAGCGAATTCAACAGGCTCACCACTCTCTGGGTGAAGTAATTTCACTTCATCTCAGTCCTGAAAGGTTTACCCCATATCCTTAGACTATGACCCCTAGTTCTAGACTCTCCCACCATTGGGAACATCCTTCCTGCATCTACCCTGTCAAGTCGTGTTAGAATTTTATAGGTTTCTATGAGATCCTCCCTCACTCTTCTGAACTCCAGCGAATATAATCAGAAAATACGGAAGTATGGGATTGAAGGTGATTTAGTGCTTTGGATCAGAAATTGGCTAGCTGAAAGAAGACAGAGGGTGGTGGTTGATGGCAAATGTTCATCCTGGAGTTTAGTTACTAGTGGTGTACCGCAAGGATCTGTTTTGGGGCCACTGCTGTTTGTCATTTTTATAAATGACCTGGATGAGGGTGTAGAAGGGTGGGTTAGTAAATTTGCGGATGACACGAAGGTCGGTGGAGTTGTGGATAGTGCCGAAGGATGTTGTAGGTTACAGAGGGACATAGATAGGCTGCAGAGCTAGGCTGAGAGATGGCAAATGGAGTTTAATGCGGAAAAGTGTGAGGTGATTCACTTTGGAAGGAGTAACAGGAATGCAGAGTACTGGGCTAATGGGAAGATTCTTGGTAGTATAGATGAGCAGAGAGATCTTGGTGTCCAGGTACATAAATCCCTGAAAGTTGCTACCCAGGTTAATAGGGCTGTTAAGAAGGCATATGGTGTGTTAGCTTTTATTAGTAGGGGGATCGAGTTTCGGAGCCACGAGGTCATGCTGCAGCTGTACAAAACTCTGGTGCGGCCGCACCTGGAGTATTGCGTGCAGTTCTGGTCACCGCATTATAGGAAGGATGTGGAAGCTTTGGAAAGGGTGCAGAGGAGATTTACTAGGATGTTGCCTGGTATGGAGGGAAGGTCTTACGAGGAAAGGCTGAGGGACTTGAGGTTGTTTTCGTTGGAGAGAAGGAGGAGGAGAGGTGACTTAATAGAGACATATAAGATAATCAGAGGGTTAGATAGGGTGGATAGTGAGAGTCTTTTTCCTCGGATGGTGATGGCAAACACGAGGGGTGATAGATATAGGACAGATGTCAGAGGTAGTTTCTTTACTCAGAGAGTAGTAGGGGCGTGGAACACCCTGCCTGCAGCAGTAGTAGACTCGCCAACTTTAAGGACATTTAAGTGGTCATTGGATAGACATATGGATGAAAATGGAATAGTGTAGGTCAGATGATTTCACAGGTCGGCGCAACATCGAGGGCCGAAGGGCCTGTACTGCGCTGTAATGTTCTATGTTCTATAACTGACTCAATCTCTCCTCATAAGTCAGTCCCGCCATCCCAGGACATCCAGTCATGATCGGCGGTGAACAATTAAACAACTAACTGGAGGAAGCGGCTCCACAAAGATCCCTATGCTCAATGATGGGGAGCCCAGCACATCAGTGCAAAAAGGCTGAAGTATTTGCATCCATCTTCAGCCAGAAGTGCCGAGTGGATGATCCGTTTCGGCCTCCTCCTGAGGTCCCCAGCATCACAGATGCCAAACTTCAGCCAATTCGATTCACTCCACGTGATCTCAAGGAACGGCTGAAGGCACTGGATACTGCAAAAGCTATGGGGCCTGACAACATTCTGGCAATAGTACTGAAGACCTGTGCTCCAGAACTTGCCACGCCCCTAGCCAAGCTGTTCCAGTACAGCTACAACACTGGCATCTACCCTGCAATGTGGAAAATTGCCCAGGTATGTCCTGTACACAAAAAGCAGGACAAATCCAACCCGGCCAATTGCCACTCCTTCAGTCTACTCGCAATCATCAGTAAAGTGATGGAAGGTGTCATCGACAGTGCTGTCAAGCGGCACTTGCTTAGCAATAACCTGCTCAGTGATGCTCAGTTTGGGTTCTGTCAGAACCACTCAGCTCCTGACTTCATTACAACCTTGGTTCAAACACGGACAAAAGAGCTGAACTCCAGAGGTGAGGTGAGAGTTACTGCCCTTGACATCAAGGCAGCATTTGACTGAGTATGGCATCAAGGAGCCCTAGCAAAACTGGAGTCAATAGGAATCAGGGGGAAAACTGTCTGCTGGTTGGAGTCATATCTCACAAAAGGGAAAATGGTTGTGGTTGTTGGAGGTCAATTATCTCAGCTCCAGGACATCACTGCAGGAGTTCCTCAGGGTAGTGTCCTAGTCCCAACCATCTTCAGCTGCTTCATCAACGATCTTCCTTCAATCATAAGGTCAGAAGTGGGGATGTTCGCTGATGATTACACAATGTACAGCATCATTCACGACTTTTCGGGTACTGAAGCAGTCCATGTAGAAATGCAGCAAGACCTGGATAATATTAAGGTTTGGGCTGATAAGCGGCAAGTAACATTTGTGCCACACAAGTGCCAGGCAATGAGCATCTCAAACAAGAGAGGATCTAACCATCTTCCCTTGACATTCAATGGCATTACCATCACTGAATCCCCCACCATCAACATCCTGGGGGCTACCATCGACCAGAAAGTAAATGGGAAAAGCCATATAAATACCGTGGCTACAAGAGCAGGTCAGAGACTAGGAATCCTGCAGAAAGTAACTCACCTCCTGATTCCCCAATGCGTGTCCACCATTTAGAACATAGAACATTACAGCGCAGTAGAGGCCCTTCAGCCCTTGATGTTGCGCCGACCTGTGAAACCATCTGACCTACACTATTCCATTTTCATCCATATGTCTATCCAATGACCACTTAAATGCCCTTAAAGTTGGCGAGTCTACTACTGTTGCAGGCAGGGCGTTCCACACCCCTACTACTCTCTGAGTAAAGAAACTACCTCTGACATCTGTCCTATATCTATCACCCCTCAACTTAAAGCTATGTCCCCTCGTGTTTGCCATCACCATCCGAGGAAAAAGGCTCTCACTATCCACCCTGTCCAACCCTCTGATTATCTTATATGTCTCTATTAAGTCACCTCTTCTCCTCCTTCTCTCTAATGAAAACAACCTCAAGTCTCTCAGCCTTTCCTCGTAAGACCTTCCCTCCATACCAGGCAACATCCTAGTAAATCTCCTCTGCACCTTTTCCAAAGCTTCCACATCCTTCCTATAATGCGGTGACCAGAACTGCACGCAATACTCCAGGTGCGGCCGCACCAGAGTTCTGTACAGCTGCAGCATGACCTCGTGGCTCCTAAACTCGATCCCCCTACTAATAAAAGCTAACACACCATATGCCTTCTTAACAGCTCTATTAACCTGGGTGGCAACTTTCAGGGATTTATGTACCTGGACACCAAGATCTCTCTGCTCATCTACACTACCAAGAATCTTCCCATTAGCCCAGTATTCTGCAATCCTGTTACTCCTTCCGAAGTGAATCACCTCACACTTTTCCGCATTAAACTCCATTTGCCATCTCTCAGCCCAGCTCTGCAGCCTATCTATGTCCCTCTGTAACCTACAACATCCTTCGGCACTATCCACAACTCCACCGACCTTCGTGTCATCCGCAAATTTACTAACCCACCCTTCTACACCCTCATCCAGGTCATTTATAAAAATGACAAACAGCAGTGGCCCCAAAACAGATCCTTGCGGTACACCACTAGAAACTATACTCCAGGATGAACATTTACCATCAACCACCACCCTCTGTCTTCTTTCAGCTAGCCAATTTCTGATCCAAAGCACTAATTCACCTTCAATCCCATACTTCTGTATTTTCTGCAATAGCCTACCGTGGGGAACTTTATCAAACGCCTTACTGAAATCCATATAGACCACATCCACGGCTTTACCCTCATCCACCTGTTTGGTCACCTTGTCAAAAAACTCAATAAGGTTTGTGAGGCACGACCTACCCTTCACAAAACCGTGCTGACTATCTCTAATGAACTTATTCTTTTCAAGATGATTATAAATCCTATCTCTTATAACCTTTTCCAACATTTTACCCACAACCGAAGTAAGGCTCACAGGTCTATAATTACCAGGGCTGTCTCTACTCCCCTTCTTGAACAAGGGGACAACATTTGCTATCCTCCAGTCTTCCGGCACGATTCCTGTCGACAATGACGACATAAAGATCAAGGACAAAGGCTCTGCAATCTCCTCCCTGGCTTCCCAGAGAATCCTAGGATAAATCCCATCTGGCCCAGGGGACTTATCTATTTTCACACTTTCCAAAATTGCTAACACCTCCTCCTTGTGAACCTCAATCCCATCTAGCCTAGTAGTCTGTATCTCAGTATTCTCCTCGACAACATTTTCTTTCTCCACTGTAAATACTGACGAAAAATATTCATTTAACACTTCCCCTATCTCCTCCGATTCCACACACAACTTCCCACTACTATCCTTGATTGGCCCTAACCTATCTACAACCTATTTACAAGGCACAAGTCAGGAGTGTGATGGAATACTCTACTTGTCTGCATAAATGCAGCTCTAACAACATTCAAGAAGCTTGATACCATCCAGGACAAAGCAGCCCGCTTGATTGGCACCCCATCTACAAACATTCACTCCCTCCACCACCGACATATAGTGGCAGCAGTGTGTACCATCTACAAGATGCACTGCAGCAACGCACCTCGCCTCCTTTGACAGCATCTTCAAAACACGTGTCCTCTACCACCTAGAAGGACAAGGGCAGCAAATGCATGGGAACACCACCTCCTGCACGTTTCTAAGCCACATACCACCCTGACTTGGAACTATATCGCCGTTCCTTCACTGTCGCTGGGTCAAGATCCTGGAACTCCCTTCCTAACAGCACTGTGGGTGTACCTACCCCACATGGACTGCAGTGGTTCAAGAAGGCAGCTCACCAACACCTTTTCAAGGGCAATCAGGGATGGGCAATAAATGTTGGCCTAGCCAACGATACCCATATCCCATGAACTAATAAAAAATGGTAAAATAATGGAAAGCTTGAAAATTAGTTCATGCTTCCACTCTGCATCATAAATTGCTGTCAGGTCCACAGTACCACAGCAAAGGTCTGGATACTCTCTCCCTCCCTTCTTAAATATGGATGCCTGTCACTTGGGAGAAACTTAACCTGAGCACCAAACCTCTGAATATACCAGTGCTGCGCATGTAGCTGAATTTCCTTTTTTAAAAAAAAAATCATCCCAGGACAGTACCATTGAGTGGGTCAGCGTACACAGCTGTCTGTCCCAGTCTAGCTACTTTCTGGCAGTGAGGATTTTGTGTATGCCCTGCCATAGACCAGGTGCCTTTCTCTATAGGGAGATAAAGGCGAGTCACTTCCTTCCTCTGAGCTCTAAGTGCACCTTCTAATAACAAGTTACACACATCAATCTGGTCAACGCCATGTTTAGCAACCAACACTTCCATAAGTGCTCATTGGCACTCAGAAGAGCAGATATAGGACATTGAACAGTGGACTCCCATAGGATTCTGTCCTGGCACCCTTGTATTCAAATGTTTGGATCAATGACCTGCCCAAAACAGAGCCCTGCAAGTTTGGATCTGCTGATGACATTTACGTTGGCTATGGCAAAACAAAATTTAGCCAAACCTGTAAAAGACCACCTCTTCCACATTCCATCTCAACACCCAGCAAGGAAATTGAGCTCTGAACATCTCCCTTTGCAAAACAGGAGATAAACCATGCCAAAAGCCTCTCATATTTAGGAGTCACATTCCATCGCATAGTGTTGTATAGGTAGCAGCTCCAGAACCTTGGGAAGACACTAAAGGGTCAACCTCATTCAGAAACTCACCAAATCTACATGGGGTGCAGCCACTCCAACCCCCTGTATGGCAGCAGTTGCCTGGTGTCCTCCAGCATGGCTATCAAGTCCATGTCAAATCTGTTGACGTCTAGCCGAACACTACTCCGGGAATTATCATCACTATGCTTTTAATCGACACCGCGGCTGCCTGCACTTGCAAACATCGCCCCTCTACACTTAGGCTGCGAATATGCAGCCCCGCACAGAATACAACCACTACATCAGCAAAGACAGTCAATCCTGGCCAACATGATCAACCCACCACCACCAAGTCTCAAATCTAGAAGGTCACTAAAGCTTTTCAGAAATCTCCCCTCAGCCTTGATTACTGATGGTGTAAAGCTTGGACGAACTGTGAAATACCAATAAATTCCTTATAGAAGATTCCACAGCATATCCTGAAGGATCAAACCTTCTTTGCAAACAGTGGACAATCAACTGCCTCTGAAGCAGCAATGGTAGATGCTGCCACATTCTCCATAGATAGAAGATTTAAAGCATCCCCGTTATACTGCATAGCACAGAGCATTGCCCTCAGAGGAGGCAGCCTACAAGATACCTATGCTGTCACGTCGGAAGCTTTGGCCTGGATATCTAACTTGCATATTGAAATTTGATTTGACTTTGCTACTACCGTATGAAAGAAGGCGATGACTACAGACCTGTCAGTTTAACATCCACTGTGAGGAAGTTATGAGTACTTGGAAGGTTATCAGTTGATAAGAAAGTCAACATAGATCTGTAAAGGGTAGATCACGTCTGATGCATCAAACCTCAAAGGCCCTGGATTAGGAGGGGCAAAATCAGCCATGATTCCCTTGCCTGATTGCATAACTTGGGACTCCCACTGAAAGTTCTTGCGTGTACAGGTTTTCAGTTGGGTGTAGTGGCTTTCATGGTTACATAGCCTATTGCTACTCAATCAAGGATCGCAAATAAACAATGGTCACTTGGGCAACTGATGCCCGGGGAACTGTTCTCCAATGAAGAGTCAATACTTTCAAGAAAGAAGAGAAAACTGTCAAGAAAAGATCTATTATTTTATATCATGTACAAGATATAAGTTAATATAGTTATCTCATGTTTTGCATGCATTGGACAAAGTGCCAACTTGAAAGTGTACATCACACTTGCACCTGATTGGCTGTATATAATTCGTAAAATAGTAAATCACAACTTATTAAAAAAGTATATAAAAAAGATAGTTTCTTCATGCCAATTTACAAGCAGTTGTCAATTTACAAATATCCCTCAGCAACAGCAATTAGTTTTTGTCATCTTAATGGGACACCATCAACACAAAAAAACTAGCAAGAGTATTACATGGTGTGGTACATGGTTAACATGCCTGTCACTCAAACAGGATAACTTTCAATGGATGAGCCAACAATGGGCATTCTGCTAAAATATAGAACAAAAAAGTGGAAGAGGAAGATGCAGTTAACACAACTAATGTCTGCTCTCAACTGCAGGTAGGTTGACTGCCTCTTAACCAGAGGGTATCCATTAAACTATTTACCTAGCGCAGTGCTGTTTAACTCTTTCTCATCCATGAGTTTTCTGTAGTGGCCATCTACTTCCCAGAGCGATACACTGCCAACATTATAAATAATTTTGATACTCAGAAAGAGATGAGGCACACTTTACTATGATGCAAAACATGAAACCATTACAGCAGACATCATATCACGGCAGACATGGGACACAACACGGAGAAATGCGCCATTACTGTACCAGACATTAACTGAATCATTCCCTATTATAGAAGCCGACACCAAGACTTCAGCAGCACAGTACCTGACAAAAACAATTCCCTTGTACCCAGAGCAAACAGCAGATTTACAGGAGATTAATGAGTCCTAGTTTACCAGACAAGAATGAATTGTTATGCTTCATCTGGGATGGACTGTGTGAGATTACAGAAACAAGTAAAAATGTTTTTTAGATCCTGTCCTGGTAGTTTTCTTTTTAAACTGCATGATGGCAGCTGTTTTCACTTGTTTTGAAAAGGAGTCAATAAGAAAACTGGTAGGGTAGCAAAGGATTGCATTAAAGTACCGCTAACAATTCCTTTCATCTGTTCAAATAGTCGACCAAGAATGAGCCAAGTCCCAAAAGGAGCAGGAGGTGCAGCAACTAGCGTGCACCCTTACAGGTGTATGAAATTAACTCTTTTAATGTGTCAGTAACACTAATAGCAGTCACAGTGCAGCTCCCGCTCGACTTGCACACATTTGTATCAAATTGTCTGTTACGACCAGGTGAGAAAGGGGTCCAGAGTTCCCCCTCAGCCTTCACCTGGTCTTACTGTAACACGGTTTAATTTTAAACACAGTTTTCTTTTTTTAGCTCCCCCTTACTGAATCCTTGTTCACTTAATTTCAATTATAGGGCAAAGAAACTAGGAAAACAGATTTTCTTAGGTTTAAAGAAAAAGGGTTGAACTTTATTAAACTTAAAACTCTAGTTTGGTTAATGCCTACAAATACGCGACGTGCCCACGCTAGCAATGCATACATGATACACACATGCAGATAGACAAAAATTAGAAGAAATAAAGTGGAAAAGTTTGAGGCAATATCTTAAGATGGTTTTGGTTACTGTTCTTTGAGCTCACTGTAAAGTCCTTGATTGTAGGTAGGTCTTGCTCAGTACTTTTCTTAAACCTTGTTCAATGTAGGAGACTTTTCTCTCAAAGTTCATGTGTCCTCAGTGGGTCCAGAGGCTAGTGAGAAAGAGATGGGAGCAGACAAGAGAGGTCTTCTCACTTCAGAAGCAAAAAGAGTCTTTTTCTTTCCAAAAACTGTGGCGAATTCAAAAAGCCCTGGACCAACAGATTCGTCATGTAGCCAGCTTGTTTAACCAGTCCTGGCTTTTGTGGATTGCATCACCTTAGCAGTCTCGGGAATGCTCTTCCTTACACCTTCAATGTCTGGTGATCAAAATCCATTGTGGGTTGAATGTGTCAGGGAATGGTCCTTTTGTCTGCACAAGCACCGTCTGTTAGTGTGCAAATGTTTCTCAGCCAGTGTCTGGCAGCCCTTGTAACAGGCCTTCTCTTCCCAGCAAGTTTAAAATCAATGTTCATATGACAAAATTAATATGCCTCATTCTTGGCAGGTGGGGGCCTGCGTGACACCTCCACACCCAGCGGAATGGAATGCGATTTGAGAAAAGCACATTTCATTAAAAAAGGTCGAGAGAGAAAATATAAGATAGAGGAAAAAGCATGTGTCTCTCAGTCATTCCCATTCATTCAGAAATCCTAAGACTTATTACAGCCTGTCTTTTCCTGGCAGCAGTGTTGCTTTAAACTGCCCTTTTTTGGTATCCCAATAAACATGTGGTTCTTTGGGGAAGTTTTTCTTCAGTTTGCCCATTTCCATGACTGCCTAGGGTCTTTGTTCCTGTTGAGGTCTGCAAAGGTTGGGGTGGGGGGAGAGAGAGAATTAGATTTAATTAGCCCCAAGTTGGAATTTTTTTTCCTCAGGAGAATCAGTAGTGGGCGGGTTCATCGTAAAATCTCTCAGTGCTTTGCCGAGTCATACAAAGGCTTTTGACTGGAGGGGATGGGTGGTTCTCTTTTTTTCCTGTCTGCTGCGGGTGGGGGGGGGGGGGGGGAGAGGAAAAGAAGATTCTTTGCTGATCTCCCCTGTGTCCTCTAGGACACTCCTGCCTGCAGGTATTTGTGCAGACTCTACTGCATTCCCCTGTGGCATTTCAACTGGGTGAGGAATCACCCTCACAGTTTTTCTGCCCCCTAGGAGGTCTTTCTTTGTTTCTGCAGGTTCCTGTAAATGCTGTTAGCAACTCTGGGTGTTACTTCTAGTGTCTGCATTTACATAGGAGGATGTAGGGTCTAACATTTCAAATTTTTCAGTGTTGGCTGACCGGACAGTAGGGGTTTTATCCGGGATTCCTCCCAGACTTCCTTTAACCTGCCCTCTTGGTCGCTTTTTCCCCTTCCCATTCTAACCTTTAGCCAGCCTGTCCCCTTTTGTTCTCGGCGGGGGCCCCTTACAGTTCACCAGCCCTCTGCTGGAGGGTCTTCCTAACACCAGTACAGGACTTAGGGGTGCAGGTTTCACTGTAGGTTGGTGTTTCCCTTAACCTGGCAGATGTGGCAACTCCTGCGGTACTCCATCACATCTTCGTGGAGTTTTGGCCAGTCAAACTTCTATCTTATGCGGGCTTTGGTTTTTCGTATACCGGCATGTACAGCCATTGCAATCTCATGGGCCATTCTTACTATTTCTCTCTGGTACCTCTGCGGCACCACTAACTGGTGAACCACTCCTTGCTCTCAGGTCTGTGAAGCGAACTCCATTTCCTCATCAGTACCTCATTCTTTAAATAGTAGCGATCAGGGACTCCCTCTGCTTCAATTTCAGACTGGCCAGCCTGTGCTAACTCTCAATACTGGATCAGCTCGCTGACCCTCAGCTAGGGAAGATTTATTTAACTCATTCCCTGGGTCTCCTAACTTTCTGAAGAAAGTCTCAGATAGACAGACCTCTTGGTCATCTGCCTGCAGTGCCAATTAAGTCTCCTCTGGGGGAGCTGGTTTGATCATGGCCTCACTCATTACACATTCAGGGAAACTGCAGGGGACCGTCTCCTGCCACTGCCCTGTCTCTCGGACCTCCTGCGGTCTTTCTTTTTCTATTGGGGGCGGGCTACCACCTTCACCGCCGCCAGATCATTACCTAGGAACAGGTCAACCCTGTCCACAGGCAAACTAGGGACAATCCCTACGGTCAAAAGTCCCAGGTACACCCGGTATACAGGTACAGGCATACACTGCCCTCCAATACCATTCACCACCATTCTGGCATTCACTGCACTCTCTAGGAGAAAGGTCAGACCTTTTCCCAGTAAAAGGAATCTAGCGGCCCGTGTACTAGGGCTTGCTTTCCCCACTCGAGGCGTATGGGGCTACTTTCCCTTCAAACACAAAACCCTGATAACCATCAGGAATCCTATTACATTTTCCTGCACTTGCAGCCATAACCTTCCTGGGTTGCACTCTTACTGCAGTTAAAGCTACAGCTGTGCTTTCCATCAGGATCCCTTCTTCACTGAACAGGCGTGCCCTGATTCATGCTACAGGTTTTTCCCTTTAGTTTCCAGCAGTCAGCCTTTAGATGACCTGCCTTATTACAATGGAAGCACACAGGTCTCTGGGTCTCACTCCTGCTCACACCTTCATGCTTTTGGTTAAAAGATTCTGAAAGGTATTTAAAAAGAAAACAAAACAGCTTGGCGGCAAGGACTTTTGGAGACTCAATATGCGATATCATGTGGTAATGGAGCATGGATACCTAACCATGAGCCTCTTCTCACCCCTTAAGATCTGAATGCCTGATCTCAGGCACGCAACAGTCTGACACTTCCCCACGTGACAGGAGGGAAAAAATAAGGGGCCACCTGACAGAAGATTTCATACTGGTGGAAGCCTCCAGGTAATCAAACCACAAACGTAATTTTTAAAAATTACTTAAAAAAAAAGACCCCAAAACATGCAAGTGCATTTTCTTTTGATGGAGAAAATCCCATCTTCTCTTCCCATGAATTCTGGCTTTTGTGACTTCAAGGAGCAACAAAAATACAGAAATTCAAGACAGATTGTATGAATTGGGCGAGTCTGGATTGCAAGTGAACCAGAACCATAACAACTTCCAAACATTTCTGATACAATCAATCAATGGACATTCTGAAGCATGTGGTTCATTTTCTTACCCATTTATCACCAAATACACTGGCACATTGCTCACATTCAGGGAAGGACAATAGTTTGGGACTGCCAGCCTTGCCAGTAATGGGGAAAGGGCATGCTGAGGAGAAGCAGAAAACTCAGTCATTAGGGGAATGGAATTGGGAGCTGCTACACCGAGATGGCAGGGAGAAAGATTAAGAGATGGGCTTGGAAAAGTGAGAATTGAGAAAAAGAGGAAGTGATCCCCTTACGGAAGAGGAGGAACTGCTTGGCTAGTGAAGGGCTATTTAATCAGCCACAGATATTATTTCCAAGTACATCCCATCACAAAGATGTTTGTATAATTAATGTCATTTGTTCAAGGTTAAAGACTTCACTGAACATCCTGTCCCGTCTCGTTGGTTCTCTGCCAATGGGACCCATGATCAGCTTTAGTGTTGCTTTAACTGGCTTAAACATGCGCAGGTAGAGTTCCAGTCTTTGTGGCAATTTGCCATGTTCTGTTGGTGCTCTTTGCTCATGGTCGCTGCAATTGTTTGTGGGTCAGTATAATTGCATGAGTTCCCATATCTGCTTGGTCCACTCCATTCTCCATCCCAGCTGCTGTCGCTAGTCATTAGGTCAGGCAAGGTATGTCCTGCAACATGCCTCATCTATAGCCATTCAGCTTGTTCCAGTGCACAGAGCTGAAAAAAGAGTGAGATTTTATCTCCTGTGCTCCATTCTCCCCTGAGCCGAGTCGGCAGCGATAATCCCACTGCAACAACTGGGAGAGAAAAGAAATGAATCTGGTTAATATAGGCATTTTTTAACGCTTGAAAACAGAAAGGAAAAAAAACACTGCTGGGAAATGGACTATTAGCAGTGTTGAGTGACAACCTCAACACTCCTAGGTATGGTGCACCAATTCTTAGTTTCCCATATTCTCCCAAGCTCTAACCCAAGAAAGGAATCACATCAGACCTGCTTTCCTTACATTAATGCTCAATTAACCACAATGATGGATTTCATCAGTTTTTACTAGATGGAGTCCTGGATGAGAGGGCTCTTCTGTAAGAAGAGATTGAGTGGTATGGGCCTATGTTCTCTGGAGGTTAGAAGAATGAAAGATGATCTCATTGAGTCATTTTTTTTTTTAAGAAGAGGGCTTGACAGGGTAGTTGCTGTGAGGCTGTTTCCCAGACTGAAGTGTCTAGAACCAGGTGTCATAGTCTCAGAATAAGGTCATTTAGGACTGAGTTGAGGAGAAACGTCTTCAATCAGAGGGTTGTGAATCTTTGGAAATTCCCTACCCCAGAGGGCTGTGGATGCTTAATGGTCAAGTATATTCAAGACTGAGATTGATAGACTCTTGTCAAAGTATATGGGGTAGGGTGGGAAAGTGGAGTTGATGTAGAAGATCAGCATTGATCTTACTGAATAGCACAGCAGGCCTGCATGCTTAGTCCTGCTCCTATTTCTTATGTTCTTCTGTCACGTCACGCAGATAGCTTTGCACTTTATACAGACCTACTGCTATTTGAGCAGGGTGGTTCAGTAGTACCAGTGATCATGATGGACTAGGTGAGATATGTACTTGAAGCGTACTAATTTGCAGGGTTATAGGGAAAACGCTGGGGTGTGGGATTAAATCGGATAGTTCTTTCCATGAGTTGGCGCAGGCACAATGGGCAGAATGGCTTCTTCCTGTGCTGTAAGATTCCAGGATTCCAGTGAGTCCCTGGTTCAAGTCCCAGGTCAAGTTGTCCCTTGAATCCTGTGACTACAGTTGGAATATATTTGTTCAGCTCTACCAGAGACTGGTATTCACATTTCTGGAAAGTTTCCTTCATCTCAGTCCAGCACCATAATAAAAATAAATTGTGATCACAGATAACTGATCCAATAAAGCACCCATTCCTTTGACTGTCCCCCCAGTTCATGAGCAAAGTGTTTTAGGTAACAGATAGACTATGTTGAATACAACTGTTCTAGATCACAGTGACATACTATATCTAGACGCCCTTCATATATAGATCACAGCAATGCTGACTTCAATGGAGGAAAATCTCCATGCTTAGTGCTGTCAATTTATGAAATAGATTCTCACCAATTCAGAGAGAGGTGCTATACAGGTTTGGGATGTGGAAAAAGACAAAGACAAACGTGAATAATGCCTGAACCAGGGTGGTTTGTTCATTGCTACTTTCTGTTTAGGCAAACTGGTACTTTAGATCACTTTAGACTAGATCAAAAGCACAATATTGTTCTGGTTCACTTTACAACAACGTGTCAACTTTGGTCAATTGGTAGCACTCTCGACTTGGAATCAGTAGATTGTCAGGAGAGTGTCCAGGTTGACACTTCAGTGCAAAAGTGGAGAGTGCTACACCGTCACAGATGCTGAATTCAGGAAGAGATGTTAAACTAAGGTCCTGTTAGGGTGGACTCAAAGGATTGCTTGGCACTATATGGAGAGTAGCGAGCTTTCTTTGTGTTCTAGACAACATTCTTCCCTCAATCAATGATACCCAAAACAGATAATCTCATTTGCTACTTGTGGGACCATGACATGTTCAAACTACCTGCTGCATTTGCCTATAAAATCTTGACTACGCTTAGTTCTTCAGTGCATCTAAAGCACAGACATCCTGATAAGGTGCTATATGAATGGATGTAGTCAATTTGTACATCAAAAGTGCTGTTATTCCAGATCAAGTTATGCCAGATGGAAATGAAACATTGTTACCCTTGATCGACTTATCCCAAATGGACATCCAAATTCTGTCCAGAGAAAGTCTCATGTACACAGCACAAACAGCTAATTAGTATCCTCACCTGTTGGAGAAGTGACACTGCTGCAGGACTGAGATGGTCGGAGAGTCGGAGCTGGGTGTGAGGATGGATTCTGGAGGGGTAGCACTGAGACAGGGTCTGGGACACACAGAAAGATACAGAACATAAATGCACAATGATGGGGATCACACAATTCCGGGTCAACAGTATTTTAGATTTTATTTCCTCATCGAGGAAAAATCTTTTGATAACCATTTAACTTTAAAAAGTTCAATGTTAAGATTATCACATGTACCTAAACTTCTCGGGCATTTGATGAGTTCCACATTAAAGTTCAGCTCAAAGCCGTGGGGATTCAGGCTTTGCAGTGGATCAGGAATTGACTGAAGGGTAGAAAACAAATGGGCAGAGGAGTCATGCCAGGGTGAGCACCATTCAGTGGGGTATCCAAAGGTTCAATGTCAAGGCCACTATTGTTTCTAATCGAGATCAAATGGACTTGGATTCATAAGACAACCCATTGCAAATTAGTCAACTTTGCAGATAAGCTGCAGTGACACTGAAGAACGAGTTAAACAAAATATGCAAGTGGACAGAAGAATGGCAAATTAAGTTTACTGCTTACAAATGAATGCAAGAAGAAATAGGAACAGTACTCCATAAATGGTATTTGAATAGATTAAGGATGAACTGGAAAGTGACTAAGATGTCTTAGTTGACTTGACATACTACAAATTCAACAATACAGAGCAGCCACATTAACCAAGTCAACTAAAACAAGCCTGTGAAAGTTGTGACTAACTGAACAGTGCTCTGGTCAAACTGCACTCAGGTAATGCGTCCAGTTCTGGTCAGCAAGATACAAGGGAAACATTCAGGGTCTGGAACAGTCGAAGAACCACAATGCTGAGCAGGAGCTAGCAGAAAGACTGGGGAAGCTTGGGCTTTTGAGCCTCAAAAGGAGGTATCAGGAGAAGTAACCTTATCGACAAGATAATTATGGGAATGGAAAGGGGTAAAGCCCGAATGTTACTAAAATGACATTTTGAGTAGAAGGGGGACAGATTCAAAACTAGTAAAAAGATAAATTGAGGACTGGTATCAGAATATTCTTTAGAGAAAGGAGATCAACAACAAATTGATCAGAGGTAGTGCAGAGGAGGTGAAGACTCTGGAATCATTTCAGGAACAATTATTTGCAGCAATGGCGTTGGGAGGCAGGGGTAAAGGACTGAAGGGACTTTCTCAATGGAAAAGGATCAAGTAAATGGCCTTCCTCATCCAAGATTACCTTGTGACCAATTCAGGTTTAGCTGTAAATGCCCCGAGTGTTGTATAGTCTGATCTCACCTGGTATCAGGGCTCAGAACAATGGAAATGTACTCCGTAAAAGAGCAGTCAACACCTCCAGAGCAAGATGGGTGGGGAGGCTTTTAAGGGAGCAACAACTGTTTCACACTGCTACTATGCAGTAGCAACACAAGTGGTATTTTCCACTAACAGGATGCTGCCGTCAAGCCAAAAAGACGTTCTGCCTACCACGCAAATGAGTAATGTGATATACGAATTCCAGTTCCAGTGCAATGCCAGGTATGTAGGCCATATGGCCCAACAACTGGCGGATCGTATCAAACAGCACGTCCCTTCGGCTGTTCGCAATAGGCAGAGTACTGACCGTACTCAACTAGCCTGTACTTGCGAAACTCAGAACACAATGTTTAATATAAAAACAAGAAATGCTGGAACCACTCAGCAGGTCTGGCAGCATCTGTGGAAAGAGAAGCAGAGTTAACGTTTCGGAATTCTCCGAAGAAGGGTCACTGACCCGAAACGTTAACTCTGCTTCTCTTTCCACAGATGCTGCCAGACCTGCTGAGTGGTTCCAGCATTTCTTGTTTTTGTTTCAGATTTCCAGCATCTGCAGTGTTTTGCTTTTACACAATGTTTAATGTTAGATGTGATTCCCTGACTGGACAACACTTACTGAACAATCCCAAGTGTACTAAGAATTACACTAACAACCAATTTAAGATCAGTCAGACTCTCAACATGGCTCACTTATGCTTGCTACACATATTCATACACAGGGACCTGTCCTCTGCAGGCATGGCTAGGCATTGCACCTTTTTGAATTTAAACAAAAGCGTGGGGGACAACAGTTCCCTGGTGTATTCTCCATAGCAACGCCTTGACCAGAGTCAACTTTCCAACCAATCAGCACCCTTTTCTCATGCAGTATAAGTTGTTGCTCCCTTTGAAATTTGGCATTCTTGCATCTGTTCTGATGAGTGCAAGACAAAAAGCTTCAACAGCATGTCTCTTTTCTCAGCAATACACAAATTCTTTGTTACCAAGCGACTACAAAAATTCTCAGATGGACAAGGGCAGCAGATGCACGAGAACATCAGCACCTACAAGTTCCACTCCAAGCCACACACCATCCTAACGTGGAACTGTATCGCCGCTCCTTCACTGTCACTGGGTCGAAATCCTGGAACTCCCTTCCTAACAGCACTGTGGGTGTACCTACACCACATGGACTGCAATTCTGGATGAACAATATGGGCGTCGGTGACGTCCATATCGAATGAAGGAATGAAAAAAGATGCTACATGGCTCAGACATCAGAGGGAAAAAAAAATAGGGAAAAGAGAAATAAAAGACACTAAGTATAAATTCCAATTCATGGAGCACTTAATTTAAACTTTATTCAACCTGAGTAGACTCCTTACTCATGAAATGTAGATCAAATGCTTCAACCTATCATAACAATTTGTCCTCGTCAATGCACCTACCCACATATATACAACCATTATAAATCTGAAGATAAAGCAGATATAACAAAAGATCAGGATGTCATAAAAGGCTCAACAAGAAGTTACCATGCCAGTTAGAAGTTCGAACAACAAAGCTCCAAGGCTCCACCAGTCACAGGCCTCTGTTACTTCTCCAGCTCCACCAACCTCTGCCAAAATCAAAACAAACATTTACAAATTAAGAATGTTGATCTCAAATCGATTTTGATTTTAATGCTCCATATTTTAATTTTTTCTTAAGCAGTGTATTTGGGAGTTGACAGCAGTGTAGGGTCAATTCTCCTTTTAGCTATTATTCATCTGGTAGTACTCTTTCCTCGGAGTAAAAGGTATTTAAGGCTAATACAAAAGCAAAATACTGCAGATGCTGGAAATCTGAAACAAAAACACAAAATGCTGGACCTACTCAGGAGGTCCGACAGCATCTGTGGAGTGAGAAAGAGAGAGTTAACTTTGCAGGTCATGATCTTTCATCAGAACTATATAAGGCTATCTTACCCATCTTCATTCACCCACCCAAAACAGCCCTACATTACCCTACTGTTGCATCCAATTGTTTTGTTAAACGATTTCAGGGTTTTCGCCTCTACTTGGTGGATCACTCTGTGAAAAGCTTCCGGATACAAGTCCTCAAATTACCTTTTACTAGCTTGAACCCGTGTCCCCTTTCCCTACTCACAAATTAACTTCTTTGCTGATGTTTACTCCATGCACCTTTGGAAGATCACCTGTCCGATGCCGCTTTTCTCCATGTGGAAAAATTCAGAGTGTCCAGTCTTTCTTCATAACTCAAGGACTCCGATGTTGGTGATTTGCCCCATGGCCCAACTTTACAGTGAACGCCTCCCACTGTTTCTCAGTGGCCAAATAAAAACACAGCACTCAAATGTATCCTGACCAGAGCACTGTACAGGTTTAAACACAACATTGTCTGACATGTTTTCTACCGTTTTGCTAATGTAGTTCAACATTCTAATAGCTTTGCTTATTGCTGCTCTGCTTTCATTGGGCAGAGAGTGTCGAGTTTAACAAGATTCCAAGGTCTCTTTCAACCTCATCCTCAGCTCTTAGTACTTGCGTTCCCCATTTATTCATCCTATTTCACATTTATCTCCATTAAATTTAATCTGCCATTGTCCGGTGCACTCACACACTTTGTTTAATGCATGGGTATTGTCTGAAAATTTGACCAGTTTTCAGAGTGTCCGAATCCAATATAAATTGAAATCAGTAGTGGTCCTAACAACTGTACCTTGGGGTACCCCACTCAGCACCTCTCTTCCCAGCTTCCACAATTAATCCTTCGAGCAGTACTCATTTTCTGCCATAAGGTTATTTCTTCCACATTCCTAATTTTACCCTAAACCTCCACAGCTTTGAGCTTCACTACCAGCTTTTCACATGGCACTTTATTAAATCAAAAAGGTCATAGATTCAAGCCCCATTCAAGGATTTCCGCACATAATCTAGACTAACAAACTGACAATGCAGCACTCCTTCAAGAACTGCACTGGAGTTGCAACATCAGATATGATGTTAAACCAAGGCCTCGTTTATACGTTTGTGAATTTATAGAGTCAGAGAAGGAGGCCATCTGGCCCATCAATTCCATGCCAGCTCTCCAGGGAACCATCCAGTTCGTCCCTCTTCCCCGCTCAAGCCCTGCAGTCCTGCAAGTTGATTTTCTTCAAGTGCCCAATTTCCTTTGGAAGTCTGATTGTCTCTGCTTCCACCACCCTTGTGGGCAGCGGGTTCCACGTCATTACCACCTGCTGCATAAAAAAAGTTCTTCCTCATATTTCCCCTGCATCTCTTCCCAATACCTTCAACCTGTGTCCCCTAGTCCTTGTACCATTAGTTAATGGGAACAGTTTTCCTTGTCTAACTTATCTAAGCCAGTGTCATAATTTTATACACTTCTATTAAATCTCCCCTCAGTGTCCTTTGCTCTAAGGAAAACAACCCCAGCTTTTCCAACATAACCTTGCAACTAAAATCCCCCATCCCTGGAATCATTCTGGTAAATCTCCTCTGCACCCTCTCAAGGACCCTCACATTCTTCCTAATGTGTGACCAGAAAGGGACACAATACTCCAGTTGGGGCCTAACCAGAACTTTATAAAGGTTCAGGATAACTTCCCTGCTTTTATGTTCAATGCCTCTATTTATGAAGCTCAAGATCCTATATGCTTTACTAACCACTCCCCAGCACTGACCCTTGGGGAATACCAATGTCCATCATCCTTCCATCTGAAAAACAACCATTTACTATGACTCGCTGTTTTTTGTACTTCAGCCAATTTTTAGAATCCAATTGGACATTGCACAAGCCTCAGTTTTTTTTAAACCAGCCTTTTATATGGCACTTCATCAAACGCTTTCTTAAAATCCATAAAAACATCTATTGCATATCCTTCATCAACCGTCTCTGTTACTTCATTAGAAAATTCAATTAGCTTAATCAAGCATGATCTCCCTTTTACAAATCCATGCTGGCTATCCTTAACTAACTCAAACCTCTCCAAGTATCTGTTGGTTTTTTTCCCTGATTATTGTTTCTAAATCTTTACCCACCACTGATGTTAAACTAACTGGCCTGTAGTTGCTAGGACTGTCCTTACACCCTTTGAATAAATAAGGATGCCATATTTGCCACTCTCCAATCCTCTGGCACCTCCCCCGTATCCAGGGAAGATTGGAAGATTATATCAAGCCTTTCCACTATCTCCACTCCAACTTTCTTTAGCAACCTGGGATGCAAGCCATCTGGACCAGGTGACTTATCTACCTCAAGCATAGCCAGCCTTTCCAGTACCACCACCTCCTCAATTTTTATCTTTTCCATTGCCTGTGTTCTCTCTGCTTCTGCTGATATTTTGTCAGTTTCCATTTCCTTGGTGAACACTGATAAAAAGTACTCATTCAGTATATTAGCCTTGCCCGACATCTCTAAGCATATATTACCTTCCTGGTCCCTAATAGGCTCCACTCCACCTCTTACTACCCGCTTACTGTATACATGCCAGTAGAAGATTTTTGGGTTCCCTTTTATGTTGACTACCATTCTATTCTCATGTTCTCTTTGCCAATCTTATTTTCCTCTTCACTTCCTCTATCAACTTTATACGGCCTGGTTCTCACTTGAATTCACCTGACATTCATCATACACCCTCTTTTTTTTGTTTCATCAAAATCTCTATCTCTCTCGTCATCCAAGGAGCCCTGTTTTTGGCTTCTTTACCTTTTGCCCTTGTTGGAATATACTAACCCGTACCCAAAACATCTCTTCCTTAAAGATAACACATTGTTCTGATACAGCACTTCCGGGTCAGTCTTTAGTTCCATTTTACCCTGGCTGGATACCTTCTCCTCACGTTGAAATTAGCCTCTCCCAATCCAAATGTTCTACCTTATTTTATTCCTTGCTTTTCTGCATTACTGGTCTGAACCTTATGATACAATGATCACTCTTATCCAAATGCTCCCTAAAAAACACTTGGTCCACCCCATTTCCCAGCACCAGATCCAGCAATGCCTCCTTTCTATTGGGCTGAGAACATACTAATCAAGGAAGTTCTCCTGAACACATTTCAGAAATTCTTCCCCTTCCTTACTCTTTGCTCTAAAATTATCCCAATCAATATTTGGATAATTAATTGGCAGTTAATTGGCCACCTAAGGGCCTTGATTGGCCTGGGGCATGCAGACCATTTCTTGCTGCTCCGCATAAAATTGCAGCAGGGTCGGGAACATGTCGGGAACAGCCCCCCTGCCTCCCACTCAATTTTACACCCGCCCCCCACCCTGCTGCCAGCCCACTCGTTGCAGTCTGTAAAATTCCACCTGTTGACTCTGCTTCCCTCTCCACAGATACTGCCAGAGTTGCTGAGTATTTCCAGCACTTTTTGTTTTTATATTCCTGACAGTGCTAGATACACAGAGCTATTAACTCTAATCCCTTGGTATGTTCTTTTCCCAAAGTCTTCCTCTTCCAATGTTTATCTAATTTGCTCTCAAATATTGACTCTCAGCTCCAATAGACACTTTTGTCATATCCTAAATATCCTTTTACATGAAAAAAATTCTATGCTCTTAGTACTAATTCCAAATTTATGCCCCCAGGTACAAATTCACTGACTAATGGAAATAGTCTTTTGCTACTTACCCTCTCCAACCTTTGAGCACCTCAACCAACCCCACCCCTCCCATAATCTTCGCTGTTGTAATCAATATAGTTCTGATTTTTCTTAAGTCTCTCATCTTTATACCCTTGCATCCCTGGAATAATCCTTGTGAAATTAATGTTGCATCTTTTCAATAACGGTTATCTTTTCTATAAAGAGATCCCCAAAGCTGCACATGGTATTACAGCTGTACCTAAAACTGACTTATACAGATTCATAAGCTCCCTGCTTTTACTTTTAATACCCATGTATTTAAAACCCAGAATCTTATTTGCTCCTTCGAGAGAAAAAATGAACAGGCTTGCACTTATAATACCCTTCATTTCCTCACAATGGCCCAAATCTCTTTTTCAAAAAAAATATTCTTTCATTGGATGCCAGTATCGCTGGCAAGGCCAGCATTTGTTGCCCATCCCTAAATATCCTCGAGAAGATGGTGATGAATTGCCTTCTTGAACTGCTGTAGTCCACCCAGGGAAGGTACACCCACAGTGCTGTTAGGAAAGGAGTTCCAAATTTTTGACCCAGCGACATGGAAGGAATGGTGAAATATTTCCAAGTCAGGATGGTGTGTGGCTTGGAGGGGAACTTGCAGGTGGTGGCGTTCCCATGCATCTGCTGCCCTTGCTCTTCTATGTGGTAGAAGTCGTGCTTTGGAAAGGGCTGTTGAAGGAGGCATGGCGAGTTTCTGCAGTACATCTTGTAGATGGTACACACTGCTGCCAATGTGCACTGGTGGTGGAGGGAGTGAATGTTTGAGGTGGTGGATGGTGTGCCAATCAAGAGGCTTGCTTTATCCTGGATGGTGTTGAGATTCTTGAGTGTTGTAGTAGCTATGCTCATCCAGGCAAGTGGAGAGCCTTCCATCACACTCCTAACTTGTGCCTTGTAGATGGTGGACAGGCTTTCGGGAGTCAGGAGGCGAGTTACTCACCACAGAATTCCCAGTCTCTGACCTGCTCTTGAACCAATAAGCATTTATACACCTGGTCCAGTTAAGTTTCTGGTCAATGCTAACACCCAGGATGTTGATGGTGGGAGATTCAGCGATGATAATGCCACTGAATGTCAAGGGGAGATTGCTAGATTCTCATTTGTTGGAGATGGTCATTGCCTGGCACTTGTGTGGCAGGAATTTTACTTGCCACTTATCAGTCCAAGCCTGATACTGTCCAGGTCTTTCTGCACCTGGACACAGCTGCTTCAGTATCTGAGGTGTCATGAATGATGAACATTGTGCAATCATCAGTGAACATCCCCAATTCTGACCTTATGATAGAAGAAAGGTTATTGACGAAGCAGCTGAAGATGGTTGGGCCTAGGACACTACCCTGAGAAACTTTCTCAGCACCTTGAATGATATCCTGGTGTTGAGATGATTGGACGCCAACAACCACAACCATCTTCCTTTGTGCCAGATATGACTCCAACCAGTGGAGAGCTTTCCCAGAGTCCCACTGACTTCAATTTTTCTAAGGCTCCTTGATGCCACACTGCTGTCAAATGCTGCCTTGACATCAAGGGCAGGCACTCACCTCACCTCAAAGCTAATGAAGAATTTTGAAGTGCAGTCACTGTTTTATAGGTAAATGAGGGTAGCAAGGTTCCACACGTAGCACTGAAATAAAATGACTAGTTAATCTGTTTTGGATTGAGCGATAAATGTTGATCAGGGCACTGCTTTTCTTCAGCCTAGTTTACATGCTGAAGTTCCTGGTGTGCAGCGTGAGATTACCGAGGCACCGGAACAAGTTGACACCTCATTGCTTTTTCTGCTTACAATCTTGTTTTTAAAGATCTGTGTATTTGTACCAGTGGATCCCTCTTTCTATTAAAAAAAAATTGTCAATATTTAGGTTACATTTTCATTTTCCGTTCTTTTGCAGAAATGTTCAGGGCTGGGAGTAAAGAGCAGGAGAATGGGAATTATTAGATAGCTTTTTCAAAGAACCAGCAAGCACAATGCTATGAATGGCTTCTTTCTGTGCTGTACTATTCTATGATTCTATGTACTATTTCAGATTTATCTATATTGTACTCCATTTTCCATTAATCAGAATTGGTAATTCATCTTGAAAAACACAATAATGAATAAGGTACACTTTTGGGATGCAGTTTTAATCACTGGAAAAAGGAATAAATCTGAAAGTTAAAAGCAATTTAACCAAAACAGACCTCTCAGCACTAACTTCAACATCCAGCAGGTGGACATCAGACAGAATGAGGTCAATCCAGAACAATGCTAAAGACTTGCGGGTTGATAAGGTAAATTGGCCATTGTAAATTGCCCCTAGTGTAGGTAGGTGGTAGGTGTAGAATTGAGGGAAGGTGGAGATGGGAGGGGGGAAACGGGATTAATGTAGGATTAGTATAAATGGGTGGTTGATGGTCAGCGCAGACGCGGTGGGCCAAAGGGCCTGTCGTATTTTTTATATATATATATATATATATATACACACACACGCCTTTAACGTAATAAAATGTCCTAAGGCACTTTACATTAGAGTTATAAAGCAAATTAGATAAGGATAAGGCAATATTAGGGAAGATGGCCAAAAGCTTGGCCAAAGGAGGTAGGTTTTAAGGAGCGTCTCAAAGGAAGAAAGAGGTAGAGAGTTGGAGGGGTTTAGGGTGGGCACTCCAGAGCCCAGGCAGCTGAAGGCACAGCCACGAATGGTGGAGTGATTAAAATCGGGGATGCTCAAGAGGCCAGAATCAAATAAGCACAGATATCTGGGTGGGTTGTCGGCCACAGATTAGAGATAGGGAGAGGCGAGGCCATGGAGCGACTTGAAAACAACGAGAACTTTACAATCAAGACATTGCTTGAATGGGAGTCAATGTAAGTCAGTGAGCACAGGGGTGATAGGTGACCCTCCCTCCAGATTAGTTGACCAGTAAACTAATTAGGGGTCACTTCCCAAGTTGTCCAATTTTCTTGCCCCCTTGCCCAAATATCCATTCTTAACCATTTTATAGTGCAAGTGTTGGCAGGCTGTTCATGCATGAGAGCCATCACAGGCAGCCTGGTCTAGGTCTCATCTGGCAATCATTTACATGTATTTCAAACAGCAGTCACATAATAAATAGGAGCAAAGAACCAGGACTTTAACGTCCCAAAAGCACAGCTCAGATCAGCTAACCCAGGCTAAGTAGTGAATTTAGAACCTTTGGAGATCTGTATGTCTCAGTAAATGTAATGCAATTACCAAATGAGTTAATCAACAACTTGCATTTATATAGCACCTTTAACGTAGTAATGTCCCAAGGTGCTTCACCAGGAAATCCAGTGCACCCCCTGGATTCAGTTTTGTACTCCAAAACCCCAGCCATTACCTGGTGCACAATACATATCCTCTATGGCTTTAGGGCTACACTGAACTTCAACTTCGCTCCACTGGCCAAAGTACGTGAGGCAAATATGACCTGTTAAGGCAGAAAACAGAAGAATTTCTAGTCAATACAGCACTACAACTTTCAATCCTGTATGACAGAAGCAGCATTATTTGAGAAATACCAGTGTAAATATTTCCTCCCCTTTTCTGCCCTCTCACCTGCACTATCCACAAGTATATTTCTTGGGTTTAGATCCAGACATATAATTCCCTGTTGATGTAGGCTTTCTAAGGCGAGAACCATCTCAGCCACCCAGATTCTAACTTGATCCTCAGACAGACCGAAGGAGCTCTGGCTTGGGATGGGCAGTTCAGCTTTCGGATGCGGAGGTGAAACAGAAGAAGACTCCCCATCTTCTGCTTTGTAGGGAGCTGAAGACTCCGAATTCCTGTTAGAGGAGCTTTCATTCTCAGCCCTGCAAAACCTGTCTTTGCTCGAAATGGCTCTGGAGTCACAGTCCTCGTGGCCGCAGCAAGTTTTGGAGACTGGAACCTGGTTCGGAAGTTTAAGCTGATGGTCAATCCTCGCAGGACATTCATCTTCATAGTTCAATACTTCCACTTTATTAGTTGAGACACCTTTTGATTTTAATGACTTTGTTGGAGGCTCAATTACAGTTAAAGATGATACCAAATGTACATTAGGTTGCTGTACACTCACTGAAGTCTTCTGCTCTGACTGGCCCTTTCCCAAGACAGTGACAGTTGTATTTCTCACAGGCATGGCAGACGATGATCCTACAAGGACTAGTTCAGAATTATCCATAACACAACTGACTTTGCTACTGTTTTCAATTGTATCCAAAGGATTCACTGTAATTTGGTATGAACCCTTTTGACCCTGCCTTCGGTTAGCCTTCAAGTTTAAGCTGGTGGCTCTAACAGGACTTCTAATTGGGCTAGTTCCATGCCGAGATTCCGCTTTGACCAACAAGGCTTTTTCTTTCAACAAATCTGAAGCTGCTTGGCTTTGGTGAGTTTTTGATAACTTTGGGCTCAATGTTTTACTGGAGCCTTCCGTTTCTGAAAAACAATCACGCGACCGTAAAATCTTACTCTCATAGAGAATCTGACTCTTTTCACGCTGAAGGTCTTTTTGCATCAAACGGTCCACAGTTATGGTCATTATGTGGTTCGCAGTTTTACTACTGTTTTGAGTTAACTCAGCGTTCTTTTCTGAAAATAAGGCAGCGAGATCAAAGGTTACATCATTACTGTATGCCGGGTGTGCCACCTTCAAACTCGTCCCCTCATTATACCTGCTCAATTCATTCAATGTTATGCAACCTTTTGAAATTCCATTATTTCCCTGCCAAATGTTTGCCTTGTTCACACTTTCCTTCTGTGTATTTAGTTGGTCTGTGCCATTTATGTGGTGTGCTGACTGGTCATACACAAGTCCTTCTTGTGGCCTCAATTGTGGGTCACTGATACCATCAGTGCTGTACCAGTACTTTTTGTCGCATTCCTTATTTGTTCCATGCTTGGTCTCTCTTTGCCAGTCCCTCTTGCTGTTGGGTGCAAGTATGGAATTGTCATTACACATGAATGAGAGAGAGGGTGCGGTGTAGCTGTTCTTTAGTTTAATGGTTTTATGATGTGGACTGGAGCATTCCGGGAATTCCATACCTTTTTCTGTGACGGACAGACGAAATTGGCGCAGTTGAGACCAGAGCTTCCCTGCTGAAGACGAAGGAAAACAAACAATGTGACTCAAGCGTTACATGTTGTTTTAGAGAAATATGCCAAAGATTTCTACAGTAGCTCCACCAGTGCAAAGCAGTAAGCAAAGCCAAAAATGATTAAAGCCATTACCCAGCCGTGGCTCAGTGGATAGCACTCTTACCCAAGTCAAAAGGTGTGAGTTCAAGTCATACTCCAGAGTCTTGAGCACAAAACCCAGGCTGACACTCCAGTGCAGAACCGAGGGACTGCTCCATTGCCAGACATAAAACCAAGACTACATCTGCTCTCAGGTGGGCACAAAAGATCCCAGGACGCTATTTCGAAGAAGAATAAGAAAGTCTTCCCTGCCATC